>NC_087222.1:26308636-26366136 GCF_015104395.2 Macrobrachium nipponense
CCCCCCGGCGGAAACATATAATATCATGCGAGTCATACCTCCCCACTAATTGCAATCATCAGGATTCAACTTGGGCTCTCTCGTCATGAAGTTACTGGGGCTGAATACACTCCTTTCGATTAAGGGATGAAGTTTAATGATTCGAAAGGTCTCGAATGTTTAGGGGCGCGTGACCGGATAATCCCGTGAGTGGAAGTTATTGTAACTATGGGGTGAGTTGAAAGAACTTCTTGTGTGTTGAGAATTTGAGTTATATATATATATATATATATATATATATATATATATATATATATATATATATATATATACTCACACACAAAGATGAATTATGGAAAGACATCTTCAACCGATAGAAATTACGTATGAGAAGTTACCATACGACGCTTAAAGTGGCACCGTCTGACAGACCTGACCGTGTAAGGTATATCCAGAAGATGGAAAAGTTCCATAGGAAAAATTGAAGAATGATGACACACCTTCAGTCGACAGGAATACATACGGGAAGTCATCGTACGACGATCAAAGTGTCATCATCGTCTGACATCCCTGTCTGTGTAAGGTATATCGGGGAGATGGAAAAGTTCCAGCGACAAAATTCTTTAACAAATGACGGAAGCCGTTCGGAAAACTGGAATGCCTTCCTCGTGCGAATGTCTTCATATTGCGGTCCTAAATTTATATATATATATGTATCTCCCAGAGCTGGAATGACAAGAGAGCAATTACGACGAAGGTTATTTAATATTCGCGAAGGGGGGCCACGGGTAATTTGATTCTTTCGACCCCTGTTGTCGTCTGAGCTGGGTTCACAATGGCTGTTTCCAGCAGGAGATGAAGGTTTTTGCGTCAGGTTTTGTATTTCTGGATGTAAGGGCGTTGGGTATAGAGGATATATTTACATATATACATGTGTGTGGGTGTGAGTGTGTGTTTTACAGGCAGATAGCGAAATGCTGTTAGGTATATTTGATACTTGCAGGGGCTAGTACTAAACACAGCAAAATACATTTGACACCCAAGGGGCTAGTACTAAAAACACAGCCAAAAAAAAAAACAAAAAAAAATACATTTGACCCAACCCAAGGGGCTAGTACTAAAATATGGCGAAACTACATTTGACACTTCAGGGGCTAGTACTGAACACGGCAAAATACATTTGACGCCCCAGGGACTAGTACTAAACAGGGCAAAACACATTTGACGCCTCAGGGGTTAATACTAAACACAGCAAAATATATTTGACCCATGAGGGGCTAGTACTAAATATGACAAAATACATTTGACACCCCAGGGGCTAGTACTAAACAGGCAGTTCGCGAAATGCCTGGTTTCGCTATCAGCCTGTAACGTATATATATACATACAAATCTGTAACACGACTATCTCCAAGGCGGCCTAGTCCAGCGGAGAGAATGGAGGACCAGTAAAGTGTCATAGCCTTGGTAATCTGGATGATTATCTGGGTGTCATCATTGTTATTCTGCACTTCCTGCTTTTGACCGAATAATAATAATAATAATATAGTATCCTAAAAACTCTCAAAGTATATTTAACTCTTTCGCGTCCTCTCCGCCCACTTAAGCTCCCTCGCACTAGACTTCTCTCCTTACAAACGGAATTTGCATGGCTATTTATCTTTGTTTCCTGCCCTTGCTTTTTTGTAAGGGGAAGCGGAAGAGCTCACCTCTCACCCAGTTGATAGATCTTCAATGTTCATTTAACATTTTCGATGTCTGCGTATTATATGTAATATATGATTTTCTGACGGTCTTATCCATCATTATCTTCAGTTTTGGTCCGTATAGTTTACCGGGAAATCTTCGAAAGCATCCAGCACTTATATTTTTTTTTTACAGGCTTCAAGGATTCCTAAACATCATAGCTTTTTGTTTACAGTCTTCAAGGATTCCTAAACATCATAGCTTCAATATGGCTGTCCTTTTCCATTCCCAAAATGGGAGCTCTGGCCTTCTTTAGGGCTGGTGCTCCAGCTACACAATGGAGATAAATATATGGCTAGAAATTAAACTTTAAACATAGATATTTAATACCTATAAGGCCAGGCAAATGATGATCTTATCGGGTCCTACAAGGCCTAATGGAATCTGACAAAACGGCTAGAAAGTATTGCCTCTTGCTCGAGGAGGTAATAAGCCATGACCTCCCCTAGCAATGCATACGCCTGAACCACAACTAGACTGCGAGGACACACACACACGCACAAACACATTTGTTTATATACATGCGTGTATATGTTTTGTGTATGTATATAGAGCAGCTTAATGCTGTGTAAGTTCTCGGCAAGGGCTCAGTGATAGTACGTCTTTTGTTTGTCCACGTAATCATCCTCGCTAAGGGTAATACAAACTTAATGACAGACAGCAAAATATATAATAATATATACTATTAATGTATCGATGTATCTGAAGATATGGTTACGTAGCGAAGTCATAGACACCACAAAACCATTTGACCCCGCGGGGTGAATTCTCCGCTAAAGCCAAATCCTTTCTCTCTCTCTCTCTCTCTCTGTCTCCACCCCGAATATCGCTTTCCCCTTTTTCGGGCAGAACCTGAAACGGATCTTCTCCCAAACGTTTTGCCGAAACGTTACGCTGGCCCCATTTTATTTTAGAATGCGCATATTGCATTCGTTTCGCCTCGGTTTTTTTTTTCTTCTTCTTTTCATTCGTCCGCGGAGGCTGGGAAAGGGAGGTGGGGGATCGGCTTAACCCAATGGGCTTGGCTTGGCCTGCCTGCCTGTGTGTGTGTGTGTGTGTGTATTTTGTGTGTTTGTGTGTGGTGTCCTTTTTCCAAAGTTTTTATTGAGTTAATGTTGGTTGGTCACCCACCTTGGTTGCGATGCAGTGAGATATGTATATGGCAGGTGTAACAATATATATATATATATATTATATATATATATATATATATATATATATTATATATGATATATAGAGATAGAGAGAGGAGAGAGAGGAGAGAGAGAGAGAGTTAGAGAGAGAGAGAGCCATATCATGACTCATAAGAAGAGAGAGACTTCTCTTCAGATAATGGTGGGGAGATATTATACTTTTTAACTCTTGGCCAGACTATATTATTATTATTATTTATTATTATTATTATTATTATTATTATTTATGAAAAACAGTTCTTTTAATGAGATTTTCCCCTTAAGAATGGATTTTAGTAATTATATATACCATATCTATATGATATAATATAATTTTTATTATAATTATATTTCATTTTAAAACAAAATCTCCACCAACACCCAAAGCCAGAAACTAATGGAGCTTCTAGCCTCAGCTAAAAGACATTTGCTGCGCTCACTGTGCGCCGCTGAAATGACGCTGTAGGCGATTTACACCGCGGGAACAGACTCTCGGAGTAATTACATTTAATTACTCTTACGTCATTTGGACGTCGAGATAATGACGCCCCGGGTAATTGAGGGGGTTGTTATTCAAGCGTTATAGTCGCTGTTATATCTATTGTCTCGGAGAGAGAAGTTATTATTGTTATTTTATTATTATTTATTATTACAAAAGAGAAAGTATGTATAAC
This sequence comes from Macrobrachium nipponense, assembly GCF_015104395.2. Lineage (NCBI taxonomy): Eukaryota > Metazoa > Arthropoda > Malacostraca > Decapoda > Palaemonidae > Macrobrachium > Macrobrachium nipponense. Next base: position 26,312,207 of record NC_087222.1, read on the forward strand.
AATTATTTTTATTATAAGGGCACTTTCCGTCATCTGAATGTACCTTACACACTATGGCTTATTTCTTCTCCTCTTTATTATTATTATTATTATTATTATTATTATTATTATTATTATTATTATTATTATTACGGAACTTTTCCATCGTCTAAATGTACCTTATTACACACTATGGATTGTTATGTCTCCTCCCAATAAATTAAAGTATTATTATTATTATTATTATTATTATTATTATTATTATTATTATTATTATTGTTAAACAAACAAAAAATATATGCATAAGAAATCTTCATCATATAAGCGAATACCGCAAGAAACTGACATACAGTCACCAAAGACGCCATTTTAGAATTAAATACCCCCCACCACTCCTCGCACCCTAGTAAGTAACAAGAGGATAAGGGAGGGTGGGAGGGTGGTGGTGTGGGCCAATTGTTGTAAATAAGATGACTTGGCATATCTTAGCCGCTGTGATACAGGTCTGGGTTCTACTGTTGATGTGTTCATTTTCAGTTCATGTTTTTGAACATTTCGGTCGTATTTTAAGATTCTGTCATTTTGTTGCAAATTTATTTTAGAAATATTTTTTGTGTTATTTTGGATATGTATATAGACGGCATATATGTATATTTAGATTTTTATTTTTAAAGTTTTCTTTGCGTTCTGTTTTGTGTGCAACTGTTATTATTTTTTAGAAATTTACTTAGTATCCAGAATTCAAAAGAGGGGAAAGGAATGTCAGATAGATATTTATAATTCAATTTTATTTAAAATGTCTTAGAATCAAGACAGAAAATCGGGTAAAGATAATGATATACTTCATAAAATGTGCAAAAATACAGACTCAAGATTTTTTAGAATTAAGATAAACTTACAAAAACTGACGATTATGAATTCGATCAATTGCGTGACGATGAAAGTTTTTAAAAGATTGGGACAAAAATATGCAAAAAAATAATAAATTGTGTGTGAAATTAAAAATTTAAAATATTTAGAAATGAGAAAAAAAACTTTCAAAAAATAATTATAAATTGTGTAAAAATAAAAACTAGAAATTTAGAATTGGGAACAAACTTTAAAAAAATCATTGTAAATTGTGTAAAAATAACTTTTTTTTTAAATCATTAGAAATTATGTGTACAAATAAAAAATTAAAATTGAGAAAAAACTTTTTAAAAAATAATTATAAGTTGTGTAAAAACAAAGACTTAAAATGATTTAAAATTGAGACAAAAACTTTTTATAGAACAAAGTATAAAAAATATAGATAAATTATGACTTTAAATAGATAATTATAAATTGTGTTCAAATAAAATTACTTAAAATTGAGACAAAACTTTGTAAAAGGACCATTATAAAAAAAACATAGATATAAATTATGACTAAGGAAAATAATTATAAATTATGTCAAAATGAAAACTGAAAATTTTTTAAAACCGAGACAAAATTTTTTATATAAAAACCATTATAAAAAATATAGATAAAAACAATTATAAATTGTGTCAAAATACAAACATTTTATAAAAACCATTATAAAAAAATATAGATAGAAAAAAATAATTATAAATTGCATCGAAACAAAAACTGAAAATTCTTTCAAACTGAGACACGAACTTTTTAAAAGAACCATCATTAAAAAAAACATAGATATAAATTTTGAAAACACCGGAACATCCTATGACTGAGATCATGAGAAAAGCATAGCAGACAGAAGAAGAAGAAGAAGTCTGCTGGCTCTCAGAGTAGACTGACCTCCTTCCGTCTCAGACGATTGTATTGATCTGAGAGTACAGTTACAAGGCCTCTCTCTCTCTCTCTCTCTCTCTCTCTCCACAGAAAAAGATTTACCCTGCCTTTCACTCTCATTTCGAAAACTATCATGATAAAAGACTACAGACCATTTCATTTTCTCTCTCTCTCTCTCTCTCTCTCTCTCTCTCTCTCTCTCTCTCATTTACGTAACACTTCAGCCTCTGACCCTCACTGTGGGAAAGATGAATCTGGCCTCTCTCTCTCTCTCTCTCTCTCTCTTCTCTCTCTCTCTCTCTCTCTCTCTCTCTCTCTCTCTCTCTCTCTGTAATTTACGATTGTTTGACATCTTTATTGCACTCAAACAGACATATATACTATATGTATATACATACATACATACACTATATATATATATATATTATATATATATATATATATATATATATATATATATATATATATATATATATATATCTTGTGACGAATGCGTCGTCAGGATCTGTCGTTTGATCTGACGGATAGTCAGTCGTGCGTCTTGACGCGCCACTCCCACCCCTGATTAGATTCGTCTCTCCAGGTCCTTGTTAGTGCAATTGACGGGTCGTTCCCTCTAATCATACTTTCTCGTTCTCGTTTTTAGATGCCCTCCCTATCCCCCCCCCCCCCCCCCCCCTAAAAACCCCCTAGGATGTATTTCTGGCTTCCCATTCACCAGGGAGAGAGATGATCAAGTCCCTCTCACTATCTCTGTCTCTCTGTATTTCTCCGTCTCCCTTCGTCGTCGCATCTTACGGAAACTTGCCCCCCAGGATCTCAAAAGGACTTCTCGGAACTTAGGCCAATTATGACAGCAATGGGCTCATTAGGAAAGTAACTGCCACGTTTTGGAGTGGAATAAAAAAAACAGGGGTTGTTTTGGGGCGGGTGGGAGGGAAACCTGCTGCTGCTGCAAAGGCGATTAATGAGAGAGAGAGAGAGAGAGAGAGAGAGAGGCCGCATCAAAATAGAAGCGACCTATTGACAAGATTGACAAGAAGCGGCTAATATGGGCAATTTGTCTGGGCGATGGATATAAGTGCAGGGTTGTTGCTAGGATTGGTGTGTTTTTAGGGGGGGGGGGGTTTAGGGGGATCCTTGGGGTTTTTTTGAAGGGGGGGTTAGGATTTGAGGTCCCCAGGATCACAGATTAGGAGCTCAAGCTACTCATACAAGTAGCAGAGCTATTACTCAAAGTTACGAAATATCTTTGTGGTGTCTCCACTTAAGTGTTGACGCCTTGTAACTGGTTATCAAACCCTGTTGATATCAGTGTTAGATCTGTCAGCTCTTACTTTCATTGGTAGGTCTGTCCTCTTCAGAAAAGTATCTCTGTTGTTGCCTGGTGAGTCTTGACATTTTCCAGTTACTTATGAAAACCTAGACAGATGTGATACTGGAAGTAACAGCCACTGGAACCTTTAATAAAACTCTGTCATGTGAAACACTTGATAACGAACTGACTCCTTTTCTCTTTCAGCTGCTACTGAGGTGTACGTTTAGCCATTTTGTAGCTCAAAATGCACTTAGTAGTTTGTATGTGACACTTTTCAAAGCCAGCCCTAGGAGAGCTGTCAATCAGCTCAGTGGTCCGGTTTTAAACTAAGATATACTTGAACTTTTTTCAAATCATATTTCTAATGGTATGTTTATTTCAATCCAAATTTACCCATTAATGTATCAAAATATATGTTAAATAATTTTTTTTAGCTCGGAATACACTTGTAGTTTGTATATTACACTTTTCAAATATTTTGTCCAAGTGTTGGTATACGAAACTTTACAATTGATGTTTCAAATGGTTTGTTTATTTCAGTACAAATTTATCCCTTTTAATGTATTACCCCTTTTTGCTCACTGTAGGAATCAACTCCCACTGCCTCCCATACCAGTCATCACTGCATCCATGTACATCACTTCATACCCCTAACAAAAACCTAACTCAGTTACTCACCTCTCTCTCTCTCTCTTTCTCTTTCCAGCCGCAGGGGCGTGGCAGATGCGCCCCAAGAAGGCGAAAGGGCGAGAGGGCAGCCCCGTGCGTCTGACCTGCCACATGCCCTCCTTGCCCACAGCTCAGCTCTTCTGGTACAAGGGATCTGAAACACTGCCCATTGAAAGTAACTCTAGGTGAGGTCGAGTGTTTGGGTGTGTGGCGTTCGCGAAAGGTTCCGCTGAACGTGCGAGTACAGATAAAGTTCTCTGAGGCTTGCTTATGGACCTATGCTGTGCCACCCACCTGTTGTCTTGAAATTATGCCCTATGGTTTGTCACTGACCTGGATTTTGAAAGTATACCCTACTGAATCTCTAAGACGTACCTTATGCTGTGTCACTCGCCTGTATCTTGGTAGTATACCCTACAGTTTCACTGACCTGTCTTGAGATCACACTCCTACACTGTGTCACTGGCTTGTAACTATAAAACCACACCCCTGCACTGTGTCACTGACCTATATATTTAAAAAACACACCCCTACACTGTGTCACTAACCTGTATCTTTAAAAACACACTCCTACACTGTGTCACTGACCTGCAACTTAAAAAACACACCTCTACACTGTGTCACTGACCTGTATTTTGAAATCACACCTCTACACTGTGTTACTGAGCAGTATCTTGATGATACAGCCTGTGATCTGTCACTGACCTGGGTTTTGAAAGCACTACCTATGGTCTATTACTGACATGTATTATACCTTAATAATAATACCCACTTCGCATTGTGCCACTCACCTGTAATGTGAAGCCCCCATCTTAACAAAGTTGCATACTATCCAGCAAACACTTTTGGAATGAAAAACTTCACCAACCTGTCCTCCTTTTCACTTACGTTAACCTCTGCATCGCCATTTAAACCCACGTATTCTGTTGGTTAAGGCACTCCTGCGGCAAATGGAGGGTCTCCTGGATTTGAGTCCAGTCTCCGGGTCAAACCAGGTCGATTTAGGTGATGGAATTGTATACCTGGGTGTTACTCCAAGTAAGGTAGATTGTGGCCAGGGATAATGGAATTGGCGCTGGCAGTCTCTTCTTAAAAGATACACGTGCATACTATATATATAGGTTTGTATGCAAACCTATATATATAGTTGGGTTGCTATGAAGAGAGAGAGAGAGAGAGAGAGAGAGAGAGAGAGAGAGAGAGAGAGAGAGAGAGAGAGAGAGAGAGAAAAACCCAGCCCCCACTTGTGAAAGAACCTTTTGTGGATCTTACAAAAGACAATCAGGCAAGAATGAACGTGAAAAGAATTGTTCCAAGAAATTGTGAAGGCGCTGAAACTGTCTCAAGATGAGGAGAGAGAGAGAGAGAGAGAGAGAGAGAGAGAGAGAGAGAGAGAGAGAGAGAGAGAGAGAGAGGAGAATTCGATCAATAGAAACGCTTCAGCACCAAGAATTAGATATTTTTGACACGAATTCTTCCTATGATTTATTGCAAGAGATCAATTTCTAGATAGCACTTGAGGTGTTTGGGTCCTTTCAATCTAGCGGTTAGGACGCCTGCCTCGACAGAGAGAGGCCCCGAGTTCGAATCCTGAGTGAGTAGAGTACCTTAGGCATATATTGTTAGATTCAGTAGTGCCCAAATTGTGAGTTAGGGACTTGGTAGTTTTATTAGACTTTGGTGGGTCTCAAGTAGATTGTAGCAAGGAATAGGGCATTTAACCTTATGGGCTAGGTCCAGCAGTGACCTGCCCTCTACCTTGACTTTAATCTATCACAGTCCACCAACAAACAGGTACATAAATAACTATTTACCGTAACGGACGCACAATAGGTTATAACGGAACCCTCCTAAAGCATTCCGGCGCACTCGGGAATCGAACTTGGGCCTTTGTTTAGTATAATTTGATGGTAATTTCAGTAACTGTTATCTGATCCTTTCCAGGTACTACCAACCTTCCCCGGGTGTTCTGCAGATTACCAATATTACCCAAGAAGACTCAGGGATATATAAGTGAGTAGTGCGCTATCATAATTATCAGTGTAACACTGCCACTGTTCTTATGATTGATATAGCAGTGCCACTAACTTAATTATCAGTGTATAACAGTTCCACTATCTTAATTATCAGTATATAACAGTGCCACTATTTTTATTATCACTGTAGGCGTGCCACTATCATAATTATCAATATAACCATTACGTTCTCTCACCCGTCGCAGGTGCAAAGGTGTGAACCCTCTCATCAAGAACGACTTCATGAGCCCAGGCGTCCAACTCACAGTCGAGAGCCACCACTACGCCCCAAATGGCGACGCTGAAGGGGGAGGGGAGGTGGAGGAGGAGGAGGGGGGTGGGGGTGGAGGAGGAGCCGGTCCCCCTTCCTCGATCCCAAAACCCACCCTCCTAGCGACCCCACGTCCAAGGTAGAGGTCCAGGTGGGTGGGGCACAGGACGGTCCTGGAGTGCATCACTGATGACGTGTTGAATCCGAAGCTCCTCTGGTCCAGGATCGGTTAGTTGGAAATGTGGGGTTTTACTGTGTGTGTATATATATATATAATATATATATATATATATATATATATATATATATATATATAAACCAGTAGTAGAAACTATAAGAAAATGATAAAAACCTAATAATAACGTCAAATCCGAAACTCTTGTGTCCAGGATCGGTTTGTTTGGAAATTTGGGGTTTGATTGTGATATATATATATATATATATATACATTCATACATACATACAGTGGTCCCCTCGTATTCGCGGGGGGGATGTGTGTGCCAGAACCCCCCCGCAACTAATAGTTAGAACTCACGAATAGTTGGAACCCCTATAAAAATGCTTAAAAATCTCCTATTTTGTTAGTTAAAACTTGAGAAAAACCAACTAAAAATTATTATACCTGGTTTTTTTAATAGTTTTATCACAAAAAGTGCATTTCTTGATGAAATTAGTAAAAAAAGCACAGGAATTTGTGGATATTTCTCATAGAAAAATACCGCAAATAGGTGAGTCTTCCACGAATAATGTGGGGAAATGTTCCAGAGAGAAATCCGCGAATGCGGGAGTCCACGAATCCGGAGAACACGAATACAGGGGGCATCAATTGTATATAGTTTGCTACCAGACAAAAACATGGACAACCAACCAATACAATTTAACATACAAAATAATCCTTTTGTAATATTTAAACCACTAACTTCGAAACCACCATTTGAACCAGAAACCGGTCATACAGTGTAATTTCACTTCCGTACATACCGCCACACACCTTGTGCTCTCGGAATATAATGATTTTTAAATAAGTATACAGTCTGTGGCTTCATCGTAGCGAAATGAACTCCGGAAACAGGTAGTTGTTCTCTTGAGGGAGAATTGCTTTTTGGAAGTTCGTTCTCTGCAGTGATGGGGAGAGAGAAAATGTTCGACAATTTCTTTTTATCAAGGAATGAGGCAGATGTTTTCACAGATGATTGTCGGGGGGGATGGGAGGGAATGCAGGAAATGTTTTAAGAGGTTTTTCTCGCATTCGTGGAGGAGGTGGATAAATAATGTTTCTGTTTCTGAGTGAGAGAATGAAAAAAAAAAAAGAAAAACTTTGCTTCTGAAGTGTTTTCTCAGCAGAATGTTTGAGAGAAATGTTTTTATAGATATTTTCATAATGACAAATATACTCAACAGATATTTACGCAGTGGAAATATTAAAAATATATATATATTAAAGGTTTTTCTCAATAGTAATGAAAGCCTCTGGTTGCTGAACTCAAATTTACAGTGATTATTTATGTTTAATTTTTGAAATTGTAAGAGAAAATACATTTGAAATACAAGATGAAAGTATTGTATGTTATATATATATTTAATATATATATATATATATATATATATATATATTATCTATAATTATATCTATATATATAGTATATATATATAATAATCTATATATATCTATATATATATAATATATATACATAATTATATATATATATATATATAAAGTGACAACTGAATGACCAACGGGAAATATATATAAATAAAAAATCACATAGATGAATCATTATAAAAATTTTATTTTACCACCTACACAACAGTCACTGTCTTCAGTAAGGAAACGTCATTTGGGAGAGGGGCGCCCTTTTGACACCCCCCTCCCCCCACCCCCCCAAAAAAAAATCCACTGTCACATTCAGACGTTAAAAAAAGAATGTGTTAAAAACACAGAAGCAAGAGAGACGTTCGATTGACCTCTTTTTAGAGAGAGAGAGAGAGAGAGAGAGAGAGAGAGAGGACTCAAATCACTCCGAGACTCCAAGAAGACAAAAGCTTTCAAAAGAACGCACCCGATGATGTTGGCCTCGTACATAATATAATAAGGATTTGAGAATCTTTAGTCTAAAGCTTTTATGTGTGTGGGGAAGGGAAGGGACGGGGGGATGGCGATTCATTAGGAAATAAACCTCTCCATTCCTTCTGCGTCAGGTCAAGTGACGAAAGGGCTTACGAAATACGGCCCCCCCCCTAAACCCCCGGCCCCGCAAGACCTTCAGTTGGAAATTCTGTGACGACACATAAGACGAGGCGGTCGTCAATGGAACTGGGCACCGAGTTCTGTTTGGCAGATAAGGCGATTGCTGTTGATTCGACTCGCTTTGATCTCGTCGTGTGGCAAGAGCCAGTGTGTACACGGCTGTATGCTGCCCTCTGAGGAGAGAGAGAGAGAGAGGTGTGTCTGTGTGTGTGTGGGACATTTGATAATTCTCGATTCAGACGGGAGGATGCGACAGAAAAGGCGATCTCTGTTCAGGGGTTCATCTTGGACGCGAGACCTCTCTGTCTCTCTCTCTGTCTCTGTCTCTCTCTTCAGGGGTTCATCTTGGACGAAAGATCTCTCTCTCTCTCTCTCTCTCTCTCTCTCTCTCTCTCTCTCTCTCTCTCTCGTTTTGTTCAAATTACGACATACAACAAGGGGGACACGAAGGTTCAAAACAGACTTACTTACCATTTTGTCGACCTTACAATTGGTTTAAATCTCTCTCTCTCTCTCTCTCTCTCTCTCTCTCTCTCTCTCTCTCTCTCTCACGGAGATTCGAATAAGACTTACCTATTTCGACCCGACAACTGCATCAGATCACCCCCTTCGGATGTTAGAGAATTCCTCACTCTTGGGGTTGTTGTTCCTTCCTTCCCTTGGGATGTTTCAATTCCCCTTCTGGGAATGTTCCAGTTCCCCCCTCTGGAATGTTTGAAAATCACGCGCTGGCTGGAAGGATGTTCCCGTCTCCCCCACAGATGTCTTACACACACACACACACACACACACACACACACACAACAACAATAACAACCTTGCTGTAAATTATTCCAGAATCACAAAGAATATTTTTTTTAAAATTACAAAAAAGTCGTTTGGCAGAATTATAATTTTAGATGGGTTTAGATTTTGACATTATGAGTGACGGTTTCAAAGTTACAAGTCAAAGAGTCATTACTAAACGGATAAAGGCTCTTTGGCATCGAAAAATGAACACTTCTTGATGCTGTCTGATTACTTACAAACACTCATTCTACTTCCGTCGCAGACGGGCGCGAAATCAGACGGTCGGGCGTACGGACTGAAGGCCAGGGGTCCCTGGCATTCCAGGCAGTGAAGGAATACGACGCTGGAGTCTACAACTGTTCTGTCGTCAGTCCCTTGCTGAAGTCGCCAGTCACTCAGGTGAGCTACAGATTCGTTAGCAGTCAGTCGCTACAGGTTCGTTAGCAGTGAGTCACTCAGGTAAGCTACAGATTCGTTAGCAGTGAGTCACTCAGGTAAGCTACAGATTCGTTAGCAGCCAGTCACTCAGGTGAGCTACAGATTCGTTATCAGCAAGGCAACTCAGGTAAGCTGACAGATCAGACCTTTCTTTCAGAGCAGTCGTTGATACTATAGCCGTTAGCAGTACTGTTGATGTTTTTTTTTTTTCTCTCCAAAACCGTACGTTGTACGTAGGCACAGTACTGTGTTTATATATATATATCTATATATATATATATATATATATATATATATATATATATATGAATAATTATCACATCGAACCGTGATTCATTTATATGTCATTCGAGCTAAAAATGTCCTTTAATATCTAAATTCGCTCTACCTCGGAATTGATATATTTTCATAAATGTACCGAAGGGGAATTTTTTTAGTGATAATAATTTCGTCCCCACATGGGATCGAACCACCGTCCAAATGGACGGGAACGAAATCAGGACAGATAGCGTCACTGTCTGTCCTGATTTCGTTCCCGTCCACTTGGACGGTGGTTCGATCCCATGGGGTGGACGAAATTATTAGCAACTAAAAAAATTCCCCTTCGGTACATATATGATATATCAATTCCGAGGTAGAGCGAATTTAGATATTAAATGACATTTGTAGCTCGAATGATATATCTATATATATATATATATATATATATAATATATATATATCCTATTATATATATATATATATATATCTTTCTTTACAAGACGTCATCTCAGAATAAACCTGGACAGGAAAAAATATCTAACAAAAGAAAACGAAGAAAAAAACTTGCAATAAAAGGTATATACAAAAGAAATGACGGATTCTTTCCCATTATATCCAGAATCCCTGTCACCTCCATTTCAACCCCCATTCCCCCCACCCCCTTAGCCCTTCCTCAATCCCCCCTCCTCCCCCACCCCCCAATCCTTTAAAGGCGATGAGGTGGCGACTGAGGAACCTTGTAAGAAAAAGAGTAGTACTGAAAAGTTGAACTTTATGAAGTTTTAACTGCTGGTAAAGGTGATAAAACCAGTTTTACCATTGATATTATACTAATTATGTATATTTCTATATTATTATTGCCTTATCTTCATGATAAATATCTTTATTTGACGAATAATTCCATATAATATGAAATAGACTTTCATCTACGCAGTCAACTGACGCAACGTAACATAGACTTATTGTTACGTTCATAGCAACCCCTTGTTTACGATTATTATTTTTCGGTAATCGGTAACCTTTCAGAAACTCAAAAATGGTTAAATACGGTATGAATAACATTTAGTATGATTTAATATTGATTTTTCATTAGAAATTTCATTATTATTCTTGTGGTAAATCGCTGTTTTGAACAGTTCACGGCGAAAGTGATCGTTATACATTGTAGTACTAATGTTTGGAATTGGCGAAGAGACTAAATGAATAAAACCGTTGGTGTTTTTCCTTATAAATTATTTCCATATCTTCGTAATATATAACTTTATTCGAAGAATAACGCCATATCGATTAAATATACTTCTATTCTCCATTCTAAAGTATATATAACCATCTTCTCGGACTTGTTCGGATTCCTGGCTACGTCTAGAACTTCACATTTCAAACTAGAACTGTATTTTCTTCTTCGCTGGCGGATTTAGGACTTTTAATAATAATAAGAAATCTTAACTATGTGATCGTTGGTGAAGTATAGTTAAATAGCCATTAATACTCCACGACATTTGTAGCTGTTGTAGAACAATTCAGTCGCACGAACGATAATGATGTACGATAGTTATCGTACATCATCTTATCGTTGCAGATGTAAACAAAATAATGGAATCCCTCTTTTTTGGGAGGGAAAATATGATACGTAATCGGCTTTGTTTGTTACCTTTACTTTGAATTTGTGGAGATAAGCGAGTGAAAACTGGCATTTACAATAACATCATTCCTATTCGCAGATGATTTTGTAATTTACGAACAAAAATTCACCCTAATTTATGGACGTTTTCTTGACAAAATTGTCGTATTTTATACTTGACGTCTTCAATGTCCAATTTGTATCATTATCTCAAGTTTTTGCTTTATGATTTCGACGTTTTTCATTGTTAATTAACAAAGTTTTTCATTTTACTAGCAATTTTTTTTAAAGGTGCAGTCAAGTTTTTAACTGTTTGTCACGAAGTTTTGAATGTGAAAATATCCTCAGACAGTGGTATACCATTGTTACTATACTCTGTTTTTTTCCATCTGTCCATCCGCCTGTGGTGGTCGCGCATGGTAACACCTACGTCCCAGGCTTTAAATAGTTACGCTACGTGTAAGTTTCAGGTAAATAAAAGGATATTATCTTGGTGTATATTTGCAACTGAGAAGTGTTTTAATAATTTACTGTATGCGAACTACACCGTTAATATTGGAAATAGGATACTATTTAAAGCCCGGGACGCAGTGTTACCATGCGCAAACACCACAGGCGGATGGACAGATGGAAAAAAAAAACAGTATAATCATCATTATTGTCACTATAACTCCTTCTTTCTAACAATCACCGTCCATCTCTCCATCCTTCCTTCCAGATGTTCGAGCTCTCGGTCCTCAAACCTCCCCGGGTGAACATCACCATCATCCCCCAGGGGGGGCAGGTCCCCAACGGGGAGTCCATCGTCAGGATCAACTGTTCTGCCTCCGGCTTCCCCAGACCGGAGATCTCCTGGTACAAGGACGGCAAGGCAGTGCCCCTCTCTGGGCGTCACATCTTCGATACCCTGGAGATGGACAGGAACTTTACCCTGGAGCAGTTGGCCATCACGAATATCATGGCTACGGATAGTGTGAGTATAGGATATAGTTTAGAGCCACTGTGACGTGAGCCCGGGTGATTTGGGGGTCCTTTACTGGAGATATTTTAGGATCAGACTTGGGGGTCCTTTGAGAAATTATATGTTAAAATAGGTCCGATGTATCCTAGCAAAGGTTAATCTTGTCTACAAATAAATCCTCAAAAGCTTAAAAGTTTTATTTACACAAAAGCGTAAATGATTATTTCCAATCTCATTAATTAATATAAAAAAATTGGCTTAATTTGTAGTTTTTAACTGTTTCTATGTTTCTATATCTATTCACTTTTATTGCAAATAATTATCAATATACCTGTAAACTTTTCACCTTCTAGTTGCAAAATTCTCTCTCTCTCTCTCTCTCTCTCTCTCTCTCTCTCTCTCTCTCTCTCTCTCTCAGTAAATAAAAGTTTTAGTAAATGTTTCAAAAGCAAAGCAATTATCCCACTCATTCACCCGCCATGCAAACCCCGCGCTTGCATGCAACAATGCAGTACCTCATTTTCAAGATCTATATAGCAGTTGACCTCGATACCTGACGAAAAAGTAGGTCATTCGTGACTTGAGGTCGAGTAATCACACGTGGATTGCAATTTACTGCATTTCATTGCATTTTATGGCAGCAACATTGCATGCTTAGCGATACGCAGAGGTTAATGTTCGCATTTAGTCAAAGCTTGGCCCGAAATGAAAATTGATTTAGGGGTTCTTATAGGCAATGAAAAACCCACTATATACAGAACAAGCAGGTTAATGGGTTCAGGAAATATAGAAGAAAGTATAGAATTCTATATTCTGGAAGTAAATTCTTTTGATCTTTATGAATGTTTTGTAACGTTAAAGTCACTTAATCATTTTTTCACATACATATATCTTTCTAGTCTTCTGTCACATTTAAGCTATGAATCAGCTGTGCTGAGGATTGGCAGATATATTACAAATAATCATCTGGCAACCGTTCTTACTAATCAAATCACCAAGGCACTAAAACCAGTCTTAACGTAAACCTAAACTAACCTGACCTAATCTAACCTAGCCTAACACAAAACCTGTAACTCCATTAAGCTCCCATTCTCTCCACTTGTCTGGATCACCTGAGAGCGCTTACGCTTAACGCGTTACCACTTTATGGTATATATATGCTCTGAGCATTCGTATTCCACGCACAGTCTGCGAACGGTTAATCTCACCAGCTTCTGTCAGTTCCGCTCGCAATTGCACAAATCTATACTCCACTCCAGTCACAGTCACTCAATTGCAACCAAATCCACGGTCCACTTTCTCAAAAAATATGACTGGTCTGCTGTCATTTTGTGAGCGGCCATCTTGCAGTGACGTCATTTCCCGTCGGTTGTTGTCTTTCTATCACTCCTCAGTTGCCTCGCCTCTTCCGAAGCAGATTCAAATGCAGTTATTCATGGGATTCCATTTTTTCGTCTTTTTCCTCTGTTGCGTTTTCTCGCGATGGAGCAGAGGTGCGAGAGGGACTGATTGATTGATTGAGCGATGAGAAAGAATCTGACCTCTTTTGGAAAGGGGTCGCGGTCATTCCTATAAACCGCCGACTTAACCTTCCTTTCCTGCTCTGGGTTTTTCCTCTGTCTTACCTCCTTTCTCTGTTGCGTTTTGGGCCTGTTGGATTAAACGTCACTGATGACCTGTAGTCCTGTTCCATTAGACGTCACTGATGACCTATACTAGTCCTGTTTCTGTAGACATTGTGATATTACTCCACCTAAACCTTTCGTAAACTTCTGGCCCCCACGGAAACCTAGGTCAAACCAAATCGATGCGCCAAACGGCTGGACCCGTTCAAAACAAATTCGAAATAAATTTCTGATCTCTCTGTCATGCAACCCCATCTCTGCAGCTTCTTCCCTTATGTTAATCAATTTAACCTCCCTCCCTAACCCCTCCTCTCCTAATCCGCCCCTCCCACTACCCGCGCTTACGCAAGTCATAATTACTATTCTTCTTGTCATTAATCCTTCTGATCTCAGTAATTAACCCCAGTGGCTGTAATTAGGTCAGGGAGCAGAATTTTGGGGGATTGAAATGCGATTACCTAATCCCATGACCTAATTCTAATCGACTCCTCTTCTGATTGGTTGGTAATACACAGATCTTTGAGGCAATATTTTTTTTTAACATATTTTAGTGCTGAGAATGGCTAGGTTTGTGTTTAGGCCATGTTGTTAGAGTGCTCAAGAGGTCAAGCTCAGTGTTTAGGTCGTATTAAGGCTATATGGACTTTGTTTTGGTTGTTGAAATGTTTAGCATCGTGCTTAGAACTGGTTGGAGTTGAGGACTTTGTAATACACAGATCATTTTTTATGTAGAATAATGCTTAGAAGAATGTTTAGCTTTGACCTCAGAATGTTTAGTTACATTGGTTAGACTGATTAGGAATTAGTAGGATATACATTGACCTTATTTATTTATTTATTATTTTTTGTGTGAAAAGATATTTAGACTTTTCATCTTTTATGCTTAGTAGTCACTGAAATGTTGAGGTACTTCCTGCTAGAATTAATGTTCAGGATTTATTTGGTAATGAACCGACTGTTCTTCTGAGTAGATTATACATTAATTGATTTTTCAGGCACTATTATTCCTCTCACCAACATTCCCGGAATCTTTCCATCATTGAAACGTCTTACAAATCTTGGTCAGCCACTCAATATAGTGTCACCACTTTACCACTTCATCTCTCTTATAACCCCATCAATTTCTTGTGCCTTTCCATATTCCTCGACCTCTTATTGACTCTCTTTATGCTCAGCATTCGCTTCTACAAGCGCTCTCAACCTTACGTTAATCCCTTACAGCAGTGTGTTGGCCCTACCTTCAGAATACTGACTATCTCAGGGCAGGGCTACATTCAGACAGCATCTCTCCATATGCATTTTTCACTCGAGAGATCCATTTGCTCAGTAGTTCTCTGCAGTACTTTAACGCCCTTCTCCTTCATCTCCCCCAGGGAGTATTCCAGTGCATTGCCAAGAACCGCGCCGGAGTCGCCTCCGAGGGAGTCCTCCTTACGGTGAAGCTCTCCCCTAACATGCCCGGCGTAGCGCAGAACGTCAGAGTGCTGGACAAGACCTCCAAGAGCATTCTGGTCACGTGGAGTCCTCCCACTCCAGTCGTCTTGAACAAGTACCACTCAGACGTGGGCTACGTCATCCATTACTTGGAGATTGGTAGGTGCTCCTTTGTAACAAGCTTGTCAGTCTGATGTATTATTAGCCTTCGTCTTTAGCCCTTGCTTTTGTTTCCATGTCTCATTAGCCTTCAGTGGTCTTGTAATATTTATTTGGTGTATTGTCTCCATGTCTTCATAGCTGTCCAGGTTTATAGTTAACTTTGGGGTGAAGATCATAGGAGAATCAGTGTCTGCATTGTCCTTCATTTTCTTTTCCAAATTATGGAGCTGGACTTTTTCTAAATCTGTGAAATGCCCATAATTCAATACTGTTTTCTAATTTAATTCTTATATATCACAATTTATCCCAAAGCCTTTCGTACAAATGACATAAATATGTAATAGTGAATGTTTTTATCCACTTTTTTACTTAATGGAAAGTTGGTTTATGAATAGAAATATTATTATTGATGTTTAAATATCCCTGTTCACCTCATAAGTTCAGTATGAATCTGTAATATTTATTACTTGTCATTCAGTATTTCTCCACTGTGAATATTTAATACAATTCCCACTTTTTAACATCAATATTTCATATGTTACACCTCCCTTGAATAAGATATTTCTTTCCCCTTCCTCTCCCAGCCGGGTCTGACCAAGAGAAACAAGTAGTCACCAATAACACGAGTTTCAGGATTTCGGAGCTTCGCCCCTACACCCTGTACTCCATCTACGTCCGTACCTTCACCATTGAGCTGGACCAGATCCACCCGCTTTTTGGGGAGCCCACGCCGTCCCTCTTGGTCCAAACGCAGCCGGATGGTGAGTTATTTTTTGATGTGGTCCAGCAGTGGCTTGTCAGTATTTTGTTAAGCGTGTGTGTGTGTGTGTGCGTAAGAGCCCGTCAGGGTGCGTCTAACCTGCTGTACTAGGACAAGTCTTAACATGAAAACATGTCAGCAATTTATCGCGTTCATATTGCAGACAGGTTTGATACAGGTCAGCTGCTCGTTGATAATCGTAAGCAGAACTTCGTACCGTTATCCACACAACTTGTCACGCATACGTCACGAGCGGGTTTAACGCAAGTCGGCAACTTACTGGCAATCCTAAGCTTTGCTTCGTACAATTATCCAGCATTCGCCAAAGATTCTTTCCCCACTTGCAGTCACCGACTTATTTTTAAACCTGTTTGTGATTCGTATGCAGTAACCGGCTGACATGTTAATGACATGTTTCAACGTAGAGTGGATGCGCCCTTAGTAGGATATCTCGAGAACAGGCGAGTGAATTTGGATGAATGCGGGTGAAGATATTCACTGGGTGATTTCTCTGGGTGATTAACCTCATTGACAGACATGTCTAGGGAGCGTCTTCGTTTCAGTCAGCAAAATCTAACCGTCGGAGGGAACGGAGTTTCCTAGCACCGGTTAAAGAAAATGGGATTGATGCACAGTAACTGGGTAACTGTGCTATTTTCTGTATACTAAATTTGGTGGGGTTTGAGAAGGGTGAAGCACCCCTTCCCCCCCAATCCTGGGGTAAGATACTTTATCGTAGTTAAGGTTAGGTTTAGGAGGTATGTTCGTCAAGATACAATGTTGTGTATCTTTATAGTTTCTTCATGTAGTGTTGTTATCTATTTTGCAGTCACGTGTTCCCTCACTTCTAATGTCTACATTTTCCCTCATTTTAATCTTTTTCCCCTCATCGATTGTGGCCTACCTTCATTCATCTTTTTTACATACCCTCTTTTCATCCATCTGTTATATTTCCATTTCCTCGGTTCCTTCCCCTCATTCTTCTCTACTTCTAGCTTTATCACTTCCTAAAGTTTCCCCTTTCTCATTCCCCTCTTAACTCTTCCCCTCTTCCCTCGTCTTTTTTCCCCTTTTATCTCCAACTTCCTCGCTTGCTTTCCTTGTCCATATCCCCCTCTCGAGTTCCCCTCGGTGCTTGACGAGCATTGCTGAGCGAGTTTGTAGTTCGGATCTGAAACGCTTTAGAAGTCGTCAAAAGGTGTGAATGTCTCATCGGTCGCTTGGCCATTCGGTCGGTCGATTGATTTCCTCTGCTCGAGAAAAGGAGGAATGAATAAAAAAAAATCGATAACCAGATCAAAATGTAAGCTATAAACAATGCAACGACAATCGTGTTAGTTCTCAGAACTCCTCCCAAAGCGTTTTACGAGAATTTGAATGATAGATTTTTAGAATCGTCAGTAGACGAGGGTCTTGGATTGTATTTTTTTTTAACTTGGTTTGGGCTCCCTGCTTGGGCCAAGATCTGTAAATGCGTCGTCATTATGGTATGATTAGAGCATTCAGGGCTTGAAATTGTAATTTTGGGTTGCCATAGACTTTCTGTGACTACTCGTAGGTTTACAAAAGTTTTATTAATAATAATAATAATAATAATAATAATAATAATAATAATATACTTTCATTGTTATGTCCTCTTCGACCAGAGGAACATCTAAGAAGACCAGAAACACTTCCTCAATTCACCTGTGTCTCCTTTCTTCGTGTTTATTCCTTCCTGTATTATCTTCCCTCTTCATTCTTCCCCCCCCCCCCTTCCCCCTTCCCACCTTCTCTCATTTTCCAATTCGTCTTTTCCAATTTCGATTATTAGGAAGACCCAGATATCATAGAAAAGCGGCTGGAGAGGAGGAGAGAGTGGGTGATTGGGAATTGAGGCAGAAATAGAATAGGGTAAAAAGATAAGGATTAGGGGAACGCTTGTCTCTCTCTCTCTCTCTCTCTCTCTCTCTCTCTCTCTCTCTCTCTCTCTCTCTAGTGGGGTTTTTGGTGAAGTTTAATGAGAGCTATTCATTCTTGTTTAGATGTGTATATTAGGACATTTTAAATCGTACTATAATGGGCGTAATGTCTGTCCGTCTCTCCGTCTGTCATTCAATCACGGCCAAACGGCTGGTCCGATGGGCATGAAACTTGGCAGGGTTATAGTGGGGACCCCTAAGATGGTTTATAATGGGGTATCATCCTACCTCTTTCCGAAGGGGGTGGGGGTGAGAAGGGATTCCCTGAAACGGAGCTAGTTCTGCCCGTAGACTTAGTTACTTTACGAATTTTCATGCATAATATTCTGTATACATATGTTTGCTAGTAAGAATAATAATTAATGATAATATATGGGGCATCCCCGAGTTCCAACAATGAAAACTGATAGAACACAAGTTAAAAGCATCAGGGAACAACAGAGGCAGAAGAAACGTCCAAAGCTTTGACTGTAGCGAGAGAAACTGTCTTGTTTACCTAAACCAATGGCTCCCCCAACCATGGAGAGGCCATGCCCCACCTAAACTTTTCTGAAAAATCATGGTTGCCCCCTGTGGTGATATACTATATCTCTTCTCTTCATATGAAGGAAGCCTAGAAGGTCATTAATTTGGTTCAAACATTCTCTGATTGCCCCCCTTGAAAATCAAATTACGTAGGACCCCCCAACACTTGGGAGTCACCAATCTAAGCCAAAAGTTGTGCGACAGGGTTGCTTTCGAATGTGGGAATTGGACGCAGAGTCGAACGCCTTGGAGATGTTAGAAGTTGGAGCCATTGAACCTAAGCTGGAATGATTAGAGAAATAGACACGTCTCCTTCGTTACGGAGGTTCATGGAACCATCTTTTGCCTTCAGGAATCACATTCAGCAGCTGGGTAAGGCCATGGCCGTGCCCAGGAGTGCCCGGTCTGTGACGGACACCTCTGGGAATAGTGTAAAATATGCGTTCCGGGCCTGACCTTTTGAAAGCATATAATTGTCTGCTGGAATTGTTAAATCAGTTGAGCATCGAAGTGATTGTGGGAAGGAATATGTGGTTTTGTGAATCCTCATGCAAGAGAAATTAAGAATTATTCTTTGGAATGTCTTATTAAGTGGCTGTAGCACAGCCAAATGTTCTAAGAGCACAAGTCATAAGGCCATTTACCACCTGTAATGGGACGACCGTAAGTGGCTTAGTAAGAGTGATAGCTATCATAACCAACGTACTAGATGATTTATCAAAGATGCAAGTCAAGAAACTGGACATTACGTTCCCCAAATTGCCTATCAATAAGAAAGGAGCTTGACACGAATCTTCCAGGGAAAAATTTGATGAAGAATGAATGAATGAACGAATTAAGTCCATTGATAGATAGCTAAATGACACGCGATTCTTCTCCAAGAGGAAGAGGACAAAGGGAACTGGATATATTCAACAGAGAACCCCATTTGTTCAGTGGCCTTGAGACGGGAAGGGATGATGCCATTCGGGTGAATAATGGAGGATAAGACTGGGGGAAAAATGCTTCAGAGGTGGTTGTAATAACGCCCATAAATAATGTCGAGGAATGTATAAAGGGGAGAGAGAAAGAGAATAAGAAAGAGAGAAGACTGTCTCGAAAAGGGGTAAAGGTTTTTAATATAAATATTTAAGGGTCCTTTGTAATACTTATTATTATTATAACTTTGGCACCCTTTTCCCCGTCGTGGATTATCCTGTCGTGTTCTAAGTAGTTCTTTGTCTGTCTTCATGTGTAGTTTTATCATCACATTTGGTGTGTGGAGTTCAGGGTTACATTTCGTGTCGCTTCTCATTCAGTGCAGGTTACTCTCTTTTTGTATCGTTTCTCAATCAATGCCTAGTTCTGGATTTGTTACTACCATGGACGGTTCATTGGTCCCACTCAGTTGTCCCACCTTGAGTTGTACACTTCCAGTGCTGCCAGCGCAAGAGTCCTTTTACTGTATAGGAGAAGATAGCTAATCGGAAACCTTGTAACAGTCTGGCGTTCTTGTATACCATACATGAGAAGGAAAATTACAGAACTTGGTTGCTTCACTGGGCAGAAAGGCGAATAAACCTACCTACCATCCTTATATCTGTATCAATTCAAGTAGTAGGTACGTTAGAACGTCTGGCCCACAGTATATTAAGGATCAAAGAGCGAAAACTTTGAGGCACAGAGTTGAAAACAACACATGATGCCAAGTCCAGCGACCCAGTTCTCCTTAGGAGAATGAGTCATGAAATTTAAGCCCAAGCCAACACTGGGACTTTTGAGGTCAGTCAGTTGCACTAAGAAATAACAAGAGAGGTTTGACAGCAAGCCGTGAAGAAAGGATGCAGGAACGGAGGTAAAATAAATGGCTAAGAAATAACAGATCAGGACATAAATTCAGGGACACTGATATAATTAACAGAAAACTGGGAGAATATATATAAGGATAGCCCTCAACATTAAGAGAGAATGTTCTTAATTAATCTGGAAAGCGATGGATTTCAAAGCCTCAGTTATCAAGAAAGAGAAATGAAAGGGAGTTGAGGTCAAAAGTAAAGTAGGAATACTGGACTGCATCTAATTTAGAAATATCTGTCATTTGTCGGGGGTTCATTTTCTTGCCAAAAAAGGGATAACAGAGATGAATTAAAATAAACATTCTTAAGTAACAAAGTTAAACTAGATAATGAGTAAAGTAAACAATTAAGAGAATAAATAAAGCGCTGCCCTCTCTACAGGGCTTAGAAGAAGGAGAATTCAGGCAGCGAGTCTTCATTTGCAGTTGGAAATGGTTAGGACATCACTTATCATCTCCACAACTCGAGGTCTCTTGAGACATAAGCATTGTTATCCCAAATCCTGGTTAACATATTCCCCGTGTCGTAAGATTGACTTGCAAGATATTAACCTAAGGTCTTTCCCCAGGAAGCCAGTCATGAACAGATGCCTCTCATTGAATATTCGAGGTATTTGTAACTCGAGGTATCTAGACACCACTTATGATCTACAATCATGGTTAAAGATATGGTCCATGATCCAGTGATTGTTTGTCATCAGCAGGACTAGCAATCATGATTTAATTTCATGTGGCTCTTTTCAAACTGGTCTACATTAGGGATAAGTATTGATACAGGGTCCCCATTGAAGGTATCCATCATACTCCGTGATCTTTAAAATCATGCTCCCTTGGCCAATAGTAGTAGTCAGTTCGAGATCAAAGTCTTTTGAATGCATTGCCATTTTGGATTCAAGGTCGGCTGAGGTCCTCAGTGAATGCCCTAGTCTTGACAGGAGGTCTCCAGTAGTGACTCTTGGTCATCTGTTGATACGTTAGTGACACATTGTAAATTTGATGGCTTGCCACCAAGACATGAATTGTGTTTTCGAAGTCTACGTTCAAAAGATTTCCTTCACGACCCAATGGCTACGGTTAGAAGGTCAATTGTGATTTGTAGTCTGTCCATGCCCTAGCTTAAATGTATCAGGTTGACACAGTGGCACACTCCCTTATATACATGAACCATTTAGTAGAGAGGTGTGAACTCCCACGACCACGTTTGGGCTGAGTAAATCTGATGAACACACCAGTAATTATTTTGTGTATATGAGAATGTATTTTTGTTCCATTTATATTTCAGGGTTGAAAATTTGGGCGCAAATGTCATGTTTATATATGCATATAGCCTTTCTGCTTCTAGTTAGATAGAGCCTCACTGACTCCCCCCCCCAAAAAAAAATAAAAGAAGGCCCATAGTTTTCTGGATTGTAACATCATGAAAAAACTTTCCATTTATTTTTCAGTGCCAACTAAGTTACCGGATGTAAAGCTAACAGCCCTGTCACCTACTGTTCTGAGAGTCCAGTGGGAGCTCCTCACGCAGGAGCAAGCCCGCGGGCCGGTGACCCACCAGATGGTAGAGTGGCGAAGGAGTGGTGCCTCCGACAACAGTTTCGTTGAAGTCAATCCCGAAGACAATGTTTACGACATAAAAGGTATATTGACGATCACGAGAGAGCGAGAGTGTGCCCCCCCCCCCAACCCCACCCCCTTCGAACCCTGCCTAGTAGATGTACTACTTCTCTGGCCCTACCCACCTTCCTAGCACTGCTTCCTGTTGCACCTCCTTCCCCGTCACTGTTTTGGACAGTTTTTGAGTTGATTTAGTTGCGTGCCTGGGTCACAGTGGTTGGTGTGCAAGTAGAATAGTGCCATCAGTGTAGAATAGCTCGTTTTTTTTCAGAGTGCTTGGTTCATTGCTTCTCAAATAATCTTCTCAGCTTTGCTTGTAACAAAGAGTAGTGGATAGAGATACGCTATCCGAAGGTGTGCACGGACAGTCACGTCTCGCTGAGCGGCAAGGTCGTGGACGTTGCTTGTGGGATTACCCCACTGCCTGTGCTTCTGAAACATACTCAGTGTTATCTGTTCCATTCTTTCTCCAGAGCTGGTAATCCCATCTTGCTTGGCCGAGCAACTTTGTCCTTGCTATCCCGCTGAGTTATGCGTGCTTTGGACGAGCTTCTTGCACGGCAGAGCCGAGATGGGCGATACGAGCCAAGGCATGATTATCCATTTATTTGTTCCTTTGTTGCAGTTTAGGAAAAGTTTACTTCCTGCCCAGGTCTGTGCTTTCCTCGAGATTAGCTCGTACGTAAGCGCAGCCGGGGCTAGAGGTGCCATCCATCTTACTTTTGTGCCCTGTGTCCCCATTTCCTCAGTGCTTTACCCCACAAATCACAACTGTCCCACAGTTAACAGCTTCAGGATATAACCCTCATTAGTTTTGAATGCATCCCCTTTCACTTATGGGCATGAATCAGAAGAGCTTTGTGCTCTCGACATCTGAATAAACTGCCTCTGTCTCCTCGTTCACCGAAACACTTCAGGTCTTGAGTCGCTTATGCCTCGCATATCTTGCCAGTCCAGCATGAGAAGTGGCACATTTAGAGGCCCACTTTGGCAAATGCAACCTGTCAGATCATAGCCACTTTTGTCATTTTTGTCACTTACCTTTATCCTGTTGAATACTGAATAGTCCTATATGGTTCCATAATTGGACCTTGTCCTTTGAATACTTTGAATAAGTATTATTTCAGATTGATCATTATTATCTTCCATTTGTCACGGTGGTTATTTTTTTTTTTTTTTTTTTGGAAGCATGAAAGGGTTATCGCTGAATTTTGCGAATCTGGCGATAGGCAGATATTCAGTCACTCTGGGAACCCTTTTAGTTCTGTTGTTCTTTACAGCATTTTCACTTATATTGTTGTGTTTAGTAAGGTGTGATGTTTGTGTATCTGTGTCTGTACACCAAACTAATTTAATACCAAGAATGTACCATCTTTTGACTTAATCATGACACATGTCTCTAAATGCTTGTCCCACCATGAGAGACTTTTAGTAGGTTCTAGCCAAACTGTGGCTCGTGGACCAATCCTGAAAGGTGTTGGATCGAATCCTGGTTGGGGTGGGTGCACTAATATAATTTCCTTTTTGTGACAATTATTTTGAATGAAATATTAAAGGGGGGGTGTTCAACTGTTGTGTGTGGTAGTGAATGACCATCCAAACGCTTATATAGCCACCAAATATTCATTTCTAAGTTGTAAGGGATCATGATGGAGAGGGATTCATTTCAGTTTACTGAATGCAAGACTTTTATTTGACAGGAATGTGTCCAGCATAGTCTAGACAATGTAGCTTTTCTCTCCTAATGCTATGAGTTTGTTACAAATACACACACACACATATATATATATATGTGGTTATGATTTTCCTCTTTTTGCTCTTATATTACTTGCCTTTTTGGATTCCCCCTTCCAACAATTACTCGAATCAAAAACTTTAATTAATGAGAGAAAAATCTGATAGCAATCAACATTTCATTTACATGGACTGAACATTCTTTCCCTCTTTGCTTTGTAATTTTATTCATGACTGTTTCCAACTGAAAGATTAAACAAAAAAAACAAAAAAACTAATTATGCTGGGTTTTTTTATCCCTCACTCTAGGGGACATTTGTCAGTGTGTTACCATGCTGTAATTGCTTTCTCTCTCTCTCTCTCTCTCTCTCTCTCTCTCTCTCTCTCTCTCTCTCTCTCTCTCTCTCTCTCTGTAGATTTGCAAGACGGAGGAAAGTAAATTTTGAATTTGTCAAGTGTTTGTTTATTAATTCATTTCCTAGTTGGCCTATCTTGGTAGGTAACATGTTTCCCTTTTTTCTTTTTTTTTAAACTAAGCTTGGGTATTGCCTTTCTCAATTGCGTTTTATCTTTCGTCTGCACGAAGCGTTTCCTGCTCTGTAGCTCCTTTTAGTCTGCTTCAAGCGTTGCCTTAGAATAGAAACTCCTATTTTGTCGTCCAAGAACATTCCCCATTTCAATAAGAGCCTTTCTTGTAGAGATATAAGGTATAAGCATCTTGTAGAGATATAAGGTATAAGCAAAGGTGCAATTTATTACTGCCCCTAAGACAATCCTCCTTGTATGTTAATAATTTACTTGCATTATTATATATTTATTTATTAATGTGTGAATTTATCTGATCTCTTTCTGTATATTCCTTCACTCTGTTACTTCTTTTGAATGAACATCATAATATTCTTTGGAAGCTTGAATTTCAAGTCAGTGGCCCCTGTGGTGATAGCCTTGTTCCATTTGAATAAGGTTCATCTTCTGATTAACTGTTCTAATAATAATTATTACTCATCAAAGCCTCATATTGTATGCTCAGAGCATATCAGTGGCTCATGCCTCAAGGATAAAGAATGAAAACTGTAGTTTAATATGTTTTAAAAATAAGGAAGTAAGCAGACAAGGAGAGTATATTACAGTTTTGAATCATGGACTTGTAAAGAGGAAGGTAGCTAGTATCCCTGGGTGGGGCTTAGTTAAAAGATCTAGGAATTCAAGACTGAGTCTTTGAGACTTATGGAAGTATACTGAAAAAAATATTTAATGATTACAGCATGAAATTGAAAAATTAAATAAGGAGAAAAACCATGAACTTAAGTGAGCTGTAATAAGTAGGATGTATGAGAAAAATGCATGAAAGGTAGATAGTATAATCCTCTAGCTGGTCTTTTGGGACCAGACTTCTCTCTAGTACAGTAACTGAACATTTGAACACACTTGTACGAAAATTCCCAGGAGGTTACTCATGGTTGATCCATTTCACAATTTTAAAAAAACATCCCTCTTATCTTCCCTCAAAAGATCTACATCCCAACAAGTGGTACGACGCAAGGGTACTGGCCAGGACCCCTGCGGGATACCCTGATGCCCAGCACATGCCCTGGGAGAAGGTCAAGATGCTCAAGAAAGGGAATTCGGATAAACGTCCCACTCTCCACCTCTCCGTCAGCAGCGACAATCCAACGCAGATTCTGGTGAGTTCAGTCCTCGGCTTGCGTAGGCGCTAGCTCAAGCCACTCTTCATAGAAGTCCCAGTTTTTAAAACCAAGTCTGTCAGTGATCTTTTTCTGTCTGTGAATCCCACTTGAAAGTTTTCACCAGGTGAAAGAGACTCAGTTGGTTACTAGGACATTTATAGCTGCCTGGACTGCCTGGACCACTGAACTTGTTGCACCTTCCTTATGCCTGTGGTTTTGTTGAGCAAGCTCTTGAGGACAGTCCTAAGTCGTCGTCAAGTAATATGATTATGGTTAAGTCCTTACAGATACTGTAAAGCAAGTCTTCACGCTCGACAGAATTATTAGCAACCTTGACAGAAGAACAGTGACAGACTCTTTCATACATGACTGGAGAAATTTCAGACTGAAGTTATGTATTCAAAATTAAAACAAGTGACAGACATATGGTAAAATCATTTCAGACTCAAATATATACAGTAAGTGACTCCAAGACTTTCTCAGTTAACAGGATTTGCAATTACAGGATTATAGTAACCTGAATAAACTGTAGTCATACAGGATGAAAGATTGCATCTCAGCCTGCTGCTGATGATGATAGGATTATAGCAACCCTTTATAATGAGTAATAAGTCCATCATTCTTTGCCCCCCTCCCCCAGGTGGACTGGGAACTTGCCAAAGACCTGAGGGCCCAAGTGTTCTCCTACAGCGTCTCCTACAACAACTCCCACGGGTCTGAGTCCCACAGGAATCTCCAGGCCTCTGCGTCGTCGATTGTATTAGATGATCTTGGTGAGTCAGGACGCTTCACTTTCTCTTCTTGTAAATAGTTCTCATAAGTCTTCCTTTATTTGAACTGTAATTGGAGGGTCTTGGAAATCTATGTGTGGCTGGAGATCATTCTTGTCTCTAGTGATGCTGTGTTGTAAATATGATGTGTATTGAGCTATAAGTTCTAAACAGCAGGTTCTCTCAGCAGTTCAGAGAACACTTCAAGGTAGAACTCTGCATTGAGAACATCCTTTCCCAGACCTGCCTAGTAAATTGAAAACCAAGGAATGAAATCTCCTCAACTCCTTCATTTTAATGTGGCCTAGTCAGACCTTTGATCTGTTGCTAATCTCCCTCTGGTTTCATAGCTGAAAATCAGATTACAATGCCTTAACAGAAATGACAGTCTCTGTCCTCTACTCTTCCTCGCAGAGGTGGGAACTTGCTATTCGGTGTGTGTCGTGCCCATGTACAAGAGAGGACGAGAGACCGACAAGACGTCAGTGACGCAGACAATCTGCACTTTGACTCCCTCACCACCTCACATCCCACCAACGGACAACAATGCTAAGATTGGTGTCAAGAAAGTGAAGGTGAGTTGGGATTACATTGATTCATTATTTGGCATTTTATTCATTTTTCTTAGTACCACACAGCAACAAGAAGGGCTCCAAAGTTAGGCAGTGATGTTTGATATGTAACTATTGTAGTATTTCAAGCGCTCGTTGGTATTTGATATAGTTGTCGTTACAGTACTTAAAGTTGTTGTTGATTGAAACGGTAGTAGCTACTCTGAACCATTCTAAAACCTGTTTCTATATGACTATCCTTTGCTGCAGCATTCAGCATCCTTTCGTACCATCATTATACACTTTAATTCGCTTCATTCCTTGAGCGGTCAGATTTACCTTTACCTCCCGTTTATAAATTTTCTCTCCCCAACAGGTGAAAACGCTGAGCACGACCAGCATCCAGGTTACGTGGCGCCCGAAAGGGAGGAGGATTGCCCCAGAGTTCTTCACAGTGAAGGTCGTCCACTTGGGCAAGCAGAAGGTTTGCAAAGACAAGGATCCGGACAGTCCCAAGGATGCCGACGGTGACCAGGGTCAGTCGGAGCCACTCAAAGGGAATCCTCCTCAGCCGTTGAAGGTAGGAAGAGTAGTTCATTTTGTTTATTGCGCTGTGGAAGGTTCATTCAGCTTCGTAATGTGGTTGTGGTAAGTTTGTGTGTTTTTTTTATTGATCTCATAATGAGCTTGTGTTTATTCGAGTGGAATGTGGCCACACTTGGTATATGTCATCCAGTGGAGCTCGTAATGTGGCCGTGTTCGGTAGTTGTGTTACTTTATTGCTATCGCAATTTGGCTACATTCAGTATACATGTGTCCCTTTACCAAGATCATTTGTTTGGATGCAGTAGATCTGTCTCTTTCCTAATCTTTAAGCCCTCTTAAGTCGGATTTTCAATTCCTGGGGTAGGTCTTATGACTGTGTGTTCTTCAATTTCTCCACCTCAAAAGTGTAGCCACTTTCTGTAGATGTGGGTTAGCAGAGATGTTTAGATTACCTGTGTTCTGGACTAATAGGAGTGGTTGTTTGGTCTGTTTTGTAAATGAGGTTGAAAACTGGAGCTAGGCAGAGTTAAAGAAATCAGACAGCTATGAGGAACTCAACCAAAGGAAATGAATAGAAATAACCTCTGGTGCAACTATGCATCATACAGGAAAGTCCTCATAGAAAGAAACAGACATCATTGAATGATTAAACTACAACTAACAATTATTTCTAGGAATCTCAGACTGCTGTACCTGATCCAGACGATAGTGGAGAAGAAGGAGGAGAAGGAGAGGAACCAGAGGTGAGATACTGGAGGGTCACTGGACGGAAGGTCATCCTCAACGATTTGAAGCCTCTCAACCAGTACGAAATATCTGTATCGGCCTCGACTTTGGCGGTATCCAGTGCCCTTTCGAAGCCAGTTGTTGTAACTACGACAGAGGGAGGTGAGGGTTTTTGATGTCCTAGTGAATATACTACATTTTGATTAAACTAGTGGAAAGACCCTCACCTTTAGAGGCAAACTTTTTCAGAATAGCCCTATGCCCAACCCTTCAGTTGTATCTAGATTCAAGACCAACCTGAGTGCCTAGACTTTTGTGTCGTAGGATGAATAATTAGCAATCATTTCTTCGCAGTGCCTACAGCCCCGCTGAACGTAAGCTGGAAGGCTGCCACTCCAAAAGATGTAGATCTAGTCTGGAGTCGTCCGGAACACATCAATGGCCACCTCTTGTACTACTTGGTGACGTATTCCCACGACCTCTTAGAGTGGAAGAATCATACTGTTGAAAGCCATTTCACCAGTACACAGGTGGGTTCCTTCTTCTTCTTCAAGGGGATAAAGGACGCTTGAGAAATGACAGGTTGAACTTGTGTTGTTTTTGTGGAAATAGAATACTGTCCAGTCATTTTCCTGACATACTTTTCACTCATTTAAGAATTAATCCTACTGGCTCGCTATATACAAGTCTTAGAAGTATGACCGTATGGCTAAACTAACTTACCTTAAGGTTATAATAATGTATTGTAGAAAAAGATAAGCAAATACAGTGCATTTGTAATAACCTGTAAGTTAATTTTGATGTAAGCTGTTTTTCTTCTGTAATTGACTTTTCTTAACCATTGTTATTATAACAGTTAGTAAAAGATTGGGCAGTAAGTTTAAATAGAACTTACTAAAATAAGCTAGTTTAAGTAGAACTTACTAAAGTAAACTTTGGAAGCTAAAGAAGTACTTTCCAAATGTATAACTATATTGTCTGCTGTTTGCAGCTTACATTGTAAAGCACAGGGTACAGTAATTACAGAGATGGAGTTTGTGATAGAAAATGAAATCAACTTCTTATTTTACAGATCAGAGACCTTGTATCCAATACCAACTACACTGTACAAATATCGGGCGTGACGGGTGGTGGTCGCGGTACCCTCACCACCGTCTTCGTCTACATCAACGCGACACTTGTAGGGGAACCCCACATATCTACAGAACGTAAGGCTCGTGTGGTCCACTGTTTTGATTTGGTCTGAATTTGACAGCCCACTATTCTTGAGTCAAGGTGCACTGAAATAAGTCTTTGCAATGGCTTCATAAATTTTTATATATACAGTGATATTGTGTAAGTACACTAGTTGTAATAGTACAGTTGGTTTCATTAAATGGGATATAATTAGTCATCTTACAACTGTAGGCTAGGTTTTGGAAAGTGTAGTTGTATTTCTTGTTTTGGTTCCATAATTTGAATTGTAAATTGGTTTTTTGTAAGTGTACATTCCATAGCTGTATTGCTGACGCTTGGCAGCGTAACACACAAAGGCTAAGTCACTTGACGCCGCACAATCTCTTTTTTCGCAGTGGTGGTGATTATCGTAGTGACGCTATTGGCAGCCATCACCTTCACCGTTGTGGTGATCCTATGCCTGAGGGTGATCCGTCTACGACAGAGCGCAGCAACGTCGGCTTTCCAGGTGAGTCTGGCCTCAGGGGCTGCTGTGAAGCACACTGGCTTTTGCATCAGAATGCACTTTATTGCAGAATTCCAACAACAGCTCCAAAACACCTCAAGCTTTGATTGTGAATTTGTGATGGCTTTTTTTGATATACATCGAAGCACCACTGGTACTTTCTCGTTTCGGAAAGGTAGGTAGCAGTTGTGCTACTCTGAGGTATACTATATGTACTCGTCTTTGGGGATGGTCTGTTTCCACTTGACGTGAGAAGATGAATTGAAACGAGAACTTTGGAAACTTGGGAATAAAATTGTATTGTTGCGATATGATGGCAAAGAATTTCTGTGAGCCAACTTTTGGCCCACAGTGTCAAACGGTCCCCCTTGACGTCTTCCTACTTTCACATACCTCTGCAACTTCTATAACTTTCTCTCCTTCCAACCCTCAGTTCCCTCATGAAAACAGATTCTTAGATTCTTTGGACGAGCCATAAGGTGGGCTGGGAATGTGAATTAGTGGCTGCAATAAACCAGTTGTTTAAATGTAATGGATAGCAGACTGTTTACCAGAAATTCAGACATGAAAAGTTTGAGAGTAGTATTTGCAAAGTTAGTGGTGTTACTACATCTCTCAAAGATGTTATGTTTTTTTTTTATTTAAAGATTCACTGTGTTACAGGAAACAGTTAATTGAACTGTAGCAGCCCCCTAGGTCTTGGTCTGAATCCAGGATTTTGTATTGCTTCATTAGTTGTCAGTGAACTAATGTTTATCTAAAAGATAGGTTCCTTCTGTCTGTGAGAGAAAATGTGAGTAAGGTAGAGTACTTGTTGAGGATCTCTGTTGATCATAACGTATTTATGAAAGTGGATTTAACAGATAGCTTGGTGGCGTAATGCAATCTTTGTTTGCCCCCATCTAGTATTAACTTATGATTGGTAAAATCTGTCTCTTGTCTTAATTCATAAACTGTGATAGGAATATGGAAGTCTACTTTGAATAATTGATGTCAATGCTGTCTGAAGTGGTATTCACAGAGACCTGCCAGTCCAGATTGGAATAGGAAGAACCATCTATAAAGTTACAATCCCAGTTGATGCTGTACTGCTGCGTGACTTGGAACTGACTAAGAAAACAGATCTTGGCGTTAAGTGCAGATTGAGTCAGCCTGGAAAATCAGTGTCGTTTTGTGCCTGAATATTAGAATTTGAATTGTATTACTACTACGTCTCTGTTGAGGGCCAGAGAATGGCGCAGTATTGGTGAAGAGTGATTGAAATGTGTTTGCATCATTAGCAGCTATGTATGATGGAGCCATAGCAGTAGCAGCACTGTGACAGTGCTCTGTTAAACAGAATTTGAGTAATCAAACAGCAGTTAGTACTACAGCATTCCTATTAATACAGAGATGTTTTTAGAAGAGGCTGGATTACCCAGAGAGACAAACATGGTGTATCCCATGCTTTTAAAGACTCCTTAGAGGATTGTGGGTGTTCAGTCATGACAAATAAGTGTTGTGGCCTACACCCATCTTCGATAAACCTTCAGCAAATATTAGACCATCAAGATATAAAAGAAGAGCCCTTTCTTCCACAAATCCTAAAAGTTTAGCGTTTCAAGATATGGTTTCCATGAGGACTCAAGACATTGGATATTGTTACAGGAATAACATACATTGGATTTGGCAGTCTTAGGTTGTACATGAAGTAGAGCATGTTAATTTTATCTTCGCACACTTTATTATGACAGCACAGCCACACCAAAAGCACAAGATTTACAGCAGTAAAAGACAATAAGGATTGACACAGGACATCTGATATTGTCCACAGGTAACAAAGCATGCACCTATTTTGTATGGCAATTACAGGTGTCACACAAGATGGGGGAGGTAGATTTTTA
Organism: Macrobrachium nipponense; assembly: GCF_015104395.2. NCBI lineage: Eukaryota > Metazoa > Arthropoda > Malacostraca > Decapoda > Palaemonidae > Macrobrachium > Macrobrachium nipponense. The sequence goes on from NC_087222.1 coordinate 26,344,041, forward strand.
AACACAGATGTATTGAAATAGCCAGACATCACAGTGAATGAATATTGAAATCACAAAATGACAGATGCACCAGATATTTAGAGATCATTTACAGCCAGGGAATTGAAACCACAGCGCAAACTACACCTTGTCACTCGCTCACACTTCCAACTTGCATCCACTCCCACCTTTTCTCCTTCACACAGTTAAACCACACCTATATTCTTGTTTTTAAAACCATGCAAACATAGTGCAGGTTCTTGTCAAATGCAGGTTTTACTGACAGTAGAGAGTGTCTGGCATTTGTGGAAGTCTGGTAATGTAGGAATGTTAATACAAGATGTTAACTTTGATATTATTTAAAAATTTCATATTTGAGAAGGCTCATTCCCACTGCGAGTAGGGATCAGCTAAGAGTTGTCAGTCATTCTTGATCCAATTGAGAATGGTAAAATCAGTTTTTTGTATCCAGGACTGGCAAACTTACAAGAAGGAGAGTAAGTGAGTACATAACTATCCTGCTCATCTCCACGGCTCCCTCGCCAAATGCTTCCAAGTAGCAAGGCATCCTGAAATCAGAACTACTTAGGAGAATGTAAAACTGGGATAGAGTTTAAGGTAATTTGCATAATTACTTATAAAAGGTTTAAATGTTGCTAATGAGTAGCAGAGGCAAGGGATACACCGTTTCACCTGCACAATTTGTCCTAGAAACCAAAACGCACATTCATATAAGCAGTTCCAACCTACGTGATCATTTGAAAAGTGACTCAGCTGGTAGACCTGCATACCACACCAAACCCACCATCCCTCCTCTCTCATGGGACAAAAAAGTTATGCGCCAGTGAAAATCTATCGGGGACTTGGGCAAAAAATTGAACCTGGGATCAACGCAGTGGAAAGTCCTTGGTGATACCACTCAACTACCATAACAGAAACATTGTAGGATTGGACATATCATAAATAGGGGAGAATTTGATGTACTACTAAAATGGATACATGAAACCATGATCGCTAACTCAGAGCCCAGTTCTGGGTTGAGAAAGAAGGGAATAGAGAAGAAGTGTAGCAAGGACATGGCAGGAAAGCAAAGGAGACACTCATCCTACAATAGGGCAGGAAGAATCATACCAGGTCTAGCGTAGAGCCAAGACCGTGCAGTCCCTCACTTGTTTAGGATATTCCAAGTGTATTAGACTTGCTTCCTGGAATTAGATCATTATCATAGATCAAAAGTATAATTGTCAAGCTTCAAGATGAATGGTGTGGATTCACCAGCCTTCTGTCATCAAGAAGTGTGGGCTGACTGAGTACCAACTTATTTAAAAGAGGAGCATAATTTTCAATTCATGTAAAATTGCAGTGGTACAATGGCTTGGAAGATTGGGAATTGATATTGCTAATTCTTGTATCAAGTTTCTTTTTGTAGGTTCCATAACTATGGAAGACATATGAGTTGAAGTTTGGACTATGTTGAAAACTCCAGAGAATCTGTATCAAGTTTCCATGCATATGCTCCGAAACCAAGTTTGGAAAACATTCAAGTTGAAGTTTGAACTTTATAGAAAACTTAAGAGAATCCTTTTAAGAGGTGTGTGTGTGTGTATGTGTGTGTGTGTGTCTTGTAGGTCAGCTCAATAAGGTGCCAAATATTTACGTAAATATGTAGTAGAATATTTTCTTGTAACTGTATCCTCTCTTGTACATCACTGGCAAAACTGTGGTTCTTACATCAGAAACAAACCTTTCAGGGTAACGGTACTTGTCGAATGATTTATGCCAACGGACTCAAACCAGCAAGTCGAGATTGCACTGAACTTAATGATTACAAACCTATGCTAACCTCCTTACCACCAGCCATTCATAACCATCACCTAGACACGAAGGTAAGAAAGAAAATAACAACATTAAAAAGTTTATCCTTAAATAATGAACTCGTAAGAGACTTGCTTTGATAATAAAACTACTGATGTTGGTATAATACTAGCTGAGATAATTGCATGACTAACTTGTAGAACTAGAATTGTGAATGATTCTGCAGTATATACTAGTCATTTGCCGAAGCTGACGCTTCTAATCCAAGCTGTGCTTACGTGTGTGTTCGTGATGTGTTTTATATGTTTCATCTGCAAAAATATTGAGTGAATTTTATGTTTATCCACTTACGCTGCCATGTTTTTTTTGTGATATGCCTGTAGGATTCTTTGGCGTGAACTGACTTCAAGACTGCTCATTTACCTCGAAGAAAATAAACTTTTCATTGATTACATGTTATACCTAGAGTTGTATAAGCTTATTTTCTTTAGTGGCAGAGAGCCCTCACCCACTATATAAAATATCAACAGCCATTGAACTAAAAGCTAATCTGTGGTCTTTCCTTACTTCATAGAAGATCAGTCTTTGAGTTTCGTTTCATAATTTCATGTATTCAGTTCCTTAGAATAATGATTTTACATGATGTGTACTCGTATTTCAAACGCTTTCTTAATTCTGAAGTGTCAGAAAGCACCAGATTCATGTAGTTTCCCAGAGTTTTTATCTTTTGCATAATCGTGGCATTGAGTGACGACAGGGTTTTCCATCGTGAGAGATCAGTCTTGCTTAAATAAGTCTGAAGCATTTTTCAGTATCAAATTTAATGTCAAGCCTTTGATTGCTAAAAGACCTTTATGAGTAGCACGTATGTGAGCAGTCTTTGTATGTCTGAATTGTGCAATCTTTAAGTCGTAAGGTATTTTTTAAAAAATCTTTAGGTTTAATAACTATAAGCAGGATCTTGAAATGTGACTACTTTTTGCAGTCTGGCAGTGTAAGAGGTATAAACAACTTGTTTCTGTCTTCAGTGTTCTCTGTTTTTGTAACCTAAAAACTATAGTACATTATAGGAGGAACACTTATTTTTTTTCCTCTTGAAACAAACTTCTGATGGCAGAATTATCCTAGAAAATAAAACTAATTTTGTGCATTTAAAGGGACTTTGTGTTTCAAAATAGCTTAGAGTGAACAACAGCACTAGTCAGCCTCTGGGACAAATCTCATTGTGTTCACACATAAAGCAACCTCTGATTTTATTTTTGGGTATTTCTCTGACAAAAATGAAGTTTTACATGAAAGTAAGTTTGCTCTGCCTTCTCTCAGTTGAGTATTCCCTCATTTGGACACATTTTCCATTTTTATTTACTTTCGTTTATAAACCAGTGTAGATGTTCACTGTGGTCACTGAAACAACTTGACCAGTTGCAAAACAGGGGACTACCAACTTGTCCCAACCTTCTGAGGTAGTAGTCCCATTTTAGGAGATTCTGTGACAGCTCCCAGGTGTTCAACCAAAAGTCCAGAGATCATCCATCATACCCCCTCATATTGGAAGACTTTCCACTAAACTCTAGACTACACACTATACAGCAAGTCTTTATTAGGCAACATTGCCAACTTTCAGCTGGTTTAGACAGAGTGAGAAACCTCTTTACTACTTGACTAGAAACTGAGGTACTCTTTGCATTCTTGAGGGGTTGCCAAGGAGCCTCCAGTATCAACATTTGAAAGGTACCTACTGATCGATGCTCTCAAGAAATGGAAAAGATATATTTCTTCGTCCTAATCCCATCTTCAGTTTTCTGAGGCGTAGAAGGGATGATGAATGATTTGAATATAAAAGGTGCTCCTCTTAGTACTGGAATACCCAACTGGGAGAAGATGTAACCTGTACTTCAGGAAAAACTCCATCTCTCAAGTACTTGTTCTTCTATTTTGAAATGGACGTTTTTAAAAGCCCTGATTGTAAATAATTACGTTGAATTCGTCATGTTTTTAAGCTAGTCCTAAAATGTATATCTATCAGCTTCTATCAGGAATGGGACAATGTTTTTAAGTTACCCTTTCTGAAATAGTTACTTACTGAGTTTACAATTCCTCAGGGAGGCCCAGGGTCCCATGGTGATGGAGTAGTGGTCAATTGTCTGCTAGAAGTCAACGCATCTTCCATGAATCAGGTACTTGTCATTTTGCGAGCTCTCTTTGGGATAAATGATCAATATTTCTAGTTTAGTATTGTAGTTAGTGTTGAAGATTGGGGTTTTACAGATGTGTAATGTAACCGTACCCCGGCCTTTGCAGCTCAGTATTGTATTCATCGTTGAATATTGGAGTGTTACAGATGTTTTCATTCTGCGCATGCCAGTCTCTGACGCTCTTGACTACCGCACCCTAGGCTGATGTGCCAAACGAGAACCACGTCCCCCCGCCGCGCGACGGGATCGGTTCCAGCAACCTTGAAGACAGCCTAGACGACATCGACATCGACGACGACGACGATGCGTCCAGCAAGCTCCTCCAGACCATTTCGGACGGATGCTCCCCACTGACGACGGATCTCGACTCGAGATGCACGGGCGAATCTACTCAGGTCGAGCCAGGCTCCTCCGGCGACAGCACAGGGGCGGTGGAAGTGACGGCGTCCTCGTAGGGATTGCTTTAACCTCAACTCACGGGTGAAGGCACGGGTCTAGAGTAATGTAGGTCCGGACGCCCTTTCCACAAGAAGAGAGGCGTGCTGCGGTTCTACGCCTCGCTAGTGCGGGCCGAGGTGGGGGGTCTTCTCCCGCGAGGTCTCGAAACTTGTAGTAATGAATCTGTTGGTGAGAGCCTACAACTCCAGTACTAAAAATGAAAGTGACGGTACGGGTTAGAGAGGGAGTTTGGACCTGGTAACCCTACCGCGGGGCCACTCGTACCGAGTCGGCGGGAGGAGGAGGGTGACGAGTGGCGAAGCACAACGGTGAGCGAGCGAGCGAGAGGCAGCACAAACCTTGAGCAGGAAGGATGTTTCGGAAACCCCCTATGACCAATCCACTTGGGTGAAAATAATACTCATTCCACTGCATTCTGTTTGTCTTACGAGATGTGAGGCGGTTTTCAAGTCCAATTTATGTCTAGAGTCTTTTAAGATATAGTCGTAGTAGTTTCTTGTTGATTAAGCATCAGGGGATTTCTCTCTGCATTCAGGCGCTGCAGGTTGTACTGTTAAAAAAAAAAAAAGCTAAAATGCACCACTTCTTTTATGTTTATAGATAACTTGATATGTACATGATTGCTGAAAGCATTATTCTGTTGAGGGGTTTGGGGGGATTCAAACTGCTATTTGACATCTTCCCAAAGGAAATCTTTCAACGTGGCCAAAATTATGTAACGCGCGATGCCATCTCTTCGAGAGTCGCCGAGTGAAATCTTAGTACTACCTTGACTTACAAAGGCAAGTGTTTGCAGCTAATAAAGGGCATTGTTCTACTGTATTACAGGTATACTACTGTATAAGTTACTAGGATATAATTGAGTCTTTAATTGGAGAACTGATGTGCAATCCATCCTCAGAGGGAATTTAGTTTAATTCTGCAAACTCTTTACAGATTCACTGTAGTACTATACTTGGTGGCAATGTTGGGCCGTTTTCATTAAACGTAAACATTCATATCTATGTCATTTTATTATTGCAATGAGATCAGTTACTTGTTGTGATTGATGAAGAGCAGTTTTCTCAAGATTTTGTCACAATTGTGTGCTTTTTTTTTTCTTAGACCAATTCACATGATAATTACTATATTTTAGAAGTTGCTTCAAGTCTATAACCTTGTTTGTTTCCTGTACAGTCAGGGATTTCAAGAGAGACTAATAAGCTAAAACTCCTTTTGAGAAACTGACAAATGTAAATACCTGTTAAGCATGTCCTTGTTTTTGTATAACAATCAGGTACTATTTGTATATTTAGTTCAGTAATGTAATTCAAATATTGTTATGCGTTTTACTTTATTCAAATATTACGCTGAAATTAATGATGTCTGATAGAGTAAATCGTATCAGGAAAACAGTTAAACACTAAATAGATATTTAAAAGTTTTTTGTATGCTAGCCAGGTTTCATCTCTGATGAAGATGCGTTGCCAAGTAAATTTGATGAATGAAACTGTAGGAGTTAAATACACAAAGGTCTATTAAGTACTACGTCCATTGTAAGAAAATTTAACAAAAAAAAAAAGGGCTCATGTAATGTCCACTGGTGAAGTCATTTGGGAACTCCAATCTTTGTGTGAAGCTTAAACCAACATTCTTTTATTTTAGTAACACAGAATATCTTTCAGCAGTCATAGAGTGTTAGGCAAGTAAATAGAAGTATAGGAGTTAACATATACAATCAAGAAGGTTAAAAAAACTTCAGGTTTAACAAAAAAAAAATGTTTTCATACTATAGTTAAAAAAAATTTTGTGTAATGAGTATATTCTAGATTTTTGTTCATGTTAGCCTGGTAGTTCTATAAAGGTCACTCAGGAATGTCATATTAAAAAACAAAACATAACTTATTTGTGTATCGTGGATATTGTTGCTTTGCTGGGTCAGTGGGTGTCATCGCAAAGGGAGTGGAAATTGAAAAGGTACGTCGAGCAGCGCTTCGCTCGCTGCGAGCACTGTACCTACGCTAGTCTCTGTGTAGTTCGAGCGTATGGGAATTCTAACTTGCCACATGCATTGCAGTGTACTTAAAGACTAGCCAATGTGAATCGCATCGCATGTTAGTTACGGCGTTCGGCCAACAAGACGTAATGAAGTTTTGCCACAACGAAATGCATCGCACCGTACGTAATTTTTCTCAGTGCACAAGAAACTGTTCAAAGCCTTTTTTTTTTGTCTTCAGTTTTTCCCCTTTTTTAAATATGTATACTTAACCATACCACAATTTACTTGTTCCATTTCTCATATGTGCTGTTCTCCATTCCGCCGACGACTCTGCTTCGAGTGCCGCAGCCTGTTACGTATATTGAATTCTACCTCTCCTGTTTTAGAATTTCCTGTGAAACAATAAAACCCACATGTTCCAGTACATAGTCTGTTTTGTAAGTCTTTTGTATTCAGAGCTGAAGCATGATTTGTATTTTTGTATTTTTTTAGTCACCTAATCAAATGACAGTCCTCAGAAATTGTTAATGTTATTAAAGTCATTTGAGTTATTGTATGAACCAGCTTATAAGAATGTAGGTCACAGTACAGTGTCGTTTTGGAATGAGAAATGGTTTTTTGGTATTTCAGATTTATATTATGTTATGAACGAGTGAACTGTGTGATTTGTGTTCCACTTTCATGAAATAGTTTCCCCGCACGATGCTGCAAAAATTCCACAAGGTCATTTGAGTAAACAGTTTCAGTTTTTTATCAGTATGATAGATACTGGGTCATTTTCACCAGGCGAGTGTCGGGAGAAGAGCCCGAGATTCACCGAGGCTTACGAATTACCCCCGACACAGTTTTCTCTTCCGTGATGTATATTGGCTTGGGGTTTATTTGGTTAACCTGCATAATGCAGTGAAGTACTCAAAGGTGCTATTGGGAGATGTAAGAGAGACTTCAATCACCATTCACTTGGAACTTATATTATGTCTGTTTGAGTAGCCCACAAGAACGTGAGGTTAGGAGCAATGAACAGAAGACCAGCCCAGCAACTCAAAGAGAAAGGGTAGTAGAGAAGAAGAGGACGTAGCCCAGATTAATGGGAATTCAGTTGCAGACATCGTGGAAGAGTTGAGGAATTCAGATGTCAACGAAGAAAACCTAATGTGTTATCGCAGACTTATCATTGGAACACCAAAATATTCAAGAATTTCAACTGACATTAGAGGAAAAGAATAATTTAATCTCTATTGGGTTTTTTTGGAAATCTGCACAGCATTCTGTTCTCAATTATATTTCACACCTCTGGGAAATGAACCCTGGTTCACTCTTCTCAACCAAGTGAGAGGCAGTAAGCTGTTTGTTCCACAGTATAGTAGTTATTGAGAGAAACGTAAGACCTTTTACTGTTCGTTTAAGAAAAAATGAGAGGAAGAAGTTATGCAGTAGAAAGAGTTAATACACAGACTAAACTCTGCAGCAAGAACAGTCTACAGTACATCTGAAGCCTTTTGCAAGACCTGGGGAAAATAGCAAAAATTCTTTAACCTTGAAATAGAAATCATTTAAAATGCTTTTAATAAGGCTTATTACTCTGAAAAGTTGATTTCTTTTGTAACCTTTTAAGGCCTTTTTGTATTTGAGGTAGGCTCAGAGTGACGCCTGAGATGAATTGGTAACTGCAGGTACTGTAGAGGTCAGGGTTAGTAGTATTCCAATAAATAAAACTAAACATTAAGGAGTAGAATGTTAGCAAGGGTTAACAAAGCTGCTAAGAGTTAGATCATTTACCCTTGTCTGTCCTGTTACAAATTGAATCTCATCATGTTCTGTATTTGTAACTATTAATCCAGGCCACATAGATTTCAAAATAGATCACTGTGATTGTAGCAATTTGTTATTGGCAGTTGGTTGTGGCCAAAGAGTGCTTTTCTATCTGTTATTGCTTTTACCATTTTGATCCCATAATCCTACTGTTGTCAAATGATCCTTCTTTGATTTGGAAAACTGATGCTGAAGAGGAGACGGGAGGTGTGTAAGGAATGTTGATGACACAGTAGCACAGCCTTATCCTTTGCTGAACCTAAAGAGAATCTGTGAAATGAACCGATTGGCCGGCAGGGGTTAAGGTTGTGCGTGTCATATTTTCCAGTGCTAAGAATGTGTTCATAACTTTTAAGTGCAGATTGTATCTATTGTGATTGAAGGCTGGGCCTTAGATGGTAATTAGTGATAGTTCCAGGTATCTGCTATCTACTATGTACAGGCAGTCCCCGGCTTACGACCGGGGTTCCGTTCTTGAGACGCATCGCAAGCCGAAAATCGTCGTAAGCCAGAAAATCATCAAAATTCCTAAGAAAACCTTACTTTTAATGCTTTGGCTGTATTAAAAATTGTGTAAACTGCATCTTTATTGCATTTTTCATCAAAAAAAAAATTCAAGTATTGATTATTTTGCATTTTTGGAGTCATATTTCTTCTGCCAGATTGGCGTCGTAAACCTGTAAATAATTTCTGAAGAATATAATTGGAAAGCGTTGTAACCTCGGAACGTTGTAAGCCGAACCTGTCGTAAGCCGGCGACTGCCGGTACTTGCAAATTCATGACCTGTGTAAATTTTGTCTATTTTTAAACAAGTTGTGTTTAGGAAAATTGATTAATTTTAAGTCCTGATTGTGATTATAGGCAATTTCAGCCACAGTTCAAGCTCTACAAGGTCCTTGTGAAGTCTGTGTGAAGTCTTTGTACATTTGGTTTTAACTGAATATCCAGTGTACGTTTGCAGGCAAGGTTCAAAGCCGGTGAATAATGTTGGAGAACATGAAGGAATATTCATCTTTACTTTTTTCTTTGACTTGAATATATTTTTCAGGATTGCCCCTACTGTATTTACTGTACTACGTGTCTCATTCGCAATGATTCTTACTACATTTCATTTGTAGATAACTGTTTATTTTGATAATTGGTTGTTATAAGAATACTATCAACTAACAGCTCTTAATTGGCAAAGTCTGTGGTGTATAGTCCCAACCACTTCAAGACTTACAGCCATGTTCTTCATTGTAATGTTAACAGTGTGATTCTGATCACACAAACTCAGTTTTGCAATTCATGCTGCCACCAAACTTATTGATCATTTGCAATATCGGTGCACTTTTTCTGTTATGTCTGAGACGAGTCTCCAGAGCTCTCGAGCACTGCAACAATCTCCACCATGTACGTAAAAGTCATCTGAACCTCATCTCTTATCATCAACTTGTCATTTCAAAAAAAAGATGAGCTCGGTCCGAGCGGAAGGTAGTAAGTCCTCGTGAGTAGGCCCGGTTCAAACGACCCGAGGAGGATTGTTCGAGTGCGGTTCTTCCTTTGAAGGCGATTGAACTCCCCCCGGGGGGTAGAGGGAAAGTGGCCGTTTCCTGTGTGATAACATTTCCTGCATCACCCTTAGAGTAGACATATAACGCATTTGTGATTTGATCGTAGCAGATATATAAAGAGGGTGCGTGGGAAGGTACAAATTAATCAGTCAGGGAGTCATACAGGAGTTGTTAGATAAGCCAAGTGGGTACTGCCAGTAAGAGAATCGCTAGGTTATGTATTTAATGTGTAAGGTAGAGTAGCAGAGCTGTAATGTAGTGTGTAAAAAAAATGACTCAGCGGTAAGCCCAGTTCTTACGCAATGCATAGTTTCCCTTATACTTTAGTTTTTTGTGTTCGCTGGGTTAGAAGTGCCTCCGATAAAGTGAATTAAATGTAGTAAGTATTAAACCTCACAGGTAAAAGTAAGAGTAGGATCCAGAATAAAAACAAATGCGCATTTGGTCGTTTGTAAGCTTGCTGGACAAAGTTGCATAGTAGCGTCTGACGCGGGGACTCGAAAAGCAGCGAGCGTCACAGTAGGAAATCTGATGGAACTCTTGACTTTGGCAGAAGAGTGAAAAAGGCTGTGCTTTTCAAAAGCTGTGATCCATACATCAGCATCTTTTAGAGTAGGCTCTGAATATGGTATTACTGTATAATCATGCAGTATAAAGTTATATTGTAAGGACCTGGCTGTGAATCAGTATTTAGGGCTAAGTGTTCACCCGTTGTATCGCAACCGTTAAGACGTGACTTTAAACTTTAGGTGATCCTGATTGTGGCTGTGAAGTATTACTTGGGAAAACTGTATGAGCCGATATCACAAAAAAACGGAGCGCTGTGCGTTATTCCACGCCGGATATACATACGCGTAGTACGTACCGACCAGATGTCGGTTTACGAGACTCATTGACAGCGGAACGAAGATAATGAGAACCGTTTCTCCAGAGAGATGACAAATCGCCATCGAATAATACCGGTCGAAATACAAGTTGATGATATGTGGCCCCCCCTTCCCCCCTTTTGTCAATATCCACAATTTTCCCTACCCCTCCCCACCACCCCCCCACTTGGTACCTGGTTATACATTCTTTAAAGCTAAAAGCTAAGTGATACTGTTGACAAATGCATTGTATATCCATTTGTATATCCTCTTTAGCCTAATGAATGGTGTGTACATAAACGATTGGCAGTATGTTAACTTTGTTATGAAAAAATCTTATATGCCGTACTGTATATATGCGTGTGAGTATGTCTGCGTACAGTATATATAAACTAATTCTTACACGTAGGTATAACGTACATTGGAAGTGTCATTACACATAATACATCATTGCGTACTGTAGATTTATGCATTGGGCATATTCTTGATTTAAAGTCCATGTTTGTATAGACTGTGCGAACAAAGTACTTTACGTCTTTGCATGCGTACATGTAATATATACTGTATATCTAGTACTGTATATCTTATGTTGATGCGTGATACGTACACACATGTATGTAACATTACAAGTACTTATGGATATATACATTTAAGTACATACATTTCATATATATATATATATATATATATATCTATATATATATATATATATATATATATGTATATATATGTAATGTATATATATATATTATATATATATATTATATTATATATATATATATTTGTATTCTTTTGCAAAGGCTTACTTATTTTTAGTGGGTTATTTGTATGACTGTGAACTATTATTATGATTGTTGTCAATTCTGTCTCGACTAGTGAAAAATTGTAAATGCTTTGGGTGCCTCGTAGACAATATGATACGAATTACGTCTTGTGTGCGTGTGTGTGTGTGTGTGTGTGCGTTCTTGGCACAAAAAAAGCGGCAGGGTGCCAAGACATTTAGATCTTTTTCGCTGTCTTGTATCAGTTATCATACCTCAAGAGTGTAGTTATAAGTTGGTTTGTACAGTTAATACTACAAAAAAATATAAACAGTCTAACAAAAAAAATTCTTCCCGGCATTCCATGATGATGGAAGAAGAAGAAGAAGAAGAAGAACACTGTGGCGTGAAGTAGCCATGACAGGTGGTGTTGGTTGTATTGGGCATATAAAAATAAAAATACTTATTGGGCATAGACATGTCAGGTGCACAATACCCAAGGCTGCATGACTCTGACAAGCATTACCTCGGCCCAATTGTCATCAGAAATGAAAATAAAACAGTTTTAAAAAAAGGATATGTGGTTTGTATTTCACCTGTGTGGGATGGTTATAGTCGATGGTGGAACACTGTCCCCTAAACGTTTCACATTCCTCTCTTCCTCTTTAACTTTCCAACTTTGATTTTAGTAGTGGTTTTAATATGACACTGTTTTATAAGCATGTGATGTGAAAAAACAGCACTTTCGCCTCAGTTCACCAGAGAATTCTGAAATCCAGAACTGAGAGGTAAAGTTATAGACTAGGATCAGAAGCAGCTCCAAAGGATGAGCGTGTCAGCCATATCCGTTGACTGCGACTCTTCGCAATTGCCCGACTATCAAGTACTACGCGTTTCTCTGTTTAAATCAATTGATGCACTTTGGATAAAAAAAGGCTTAAATGTATTTTTTCAGCCCAGGATTTATCTTCAGGGCTCATAATATGGAGTAGAGCGAACCACTAATCTTGTGTCGTAACTCGGTAGTAACCTCATTGAGAGATTTTTGCTTTAGAAAATGGAATTCCTCTTTTATTTAGGTAAGCAAACCAAGTTGTTAGAATGGTAAGTAATGCCACGAAATATTCCTTATACTATCACTACTTCAAAATGATTTAAAAACAAGGCTCCAATTGCATCCATGACCCAAGTGAAAGTTCATTTAATTTCTCCAGTGTGAAAGTAATAATAGTTTCTTGCCTGAAGGAAAATTAAAAATAAAAAGTCAATCAACTTAATGAGGAATAAATACTTGTCGTTTAAATCTCACACCAGTCACTACTGATTTTATTTTTAAAAAATAAACCTGTAATTACTAATAACAGCTGTATTAGCAACTCTTATTTTTAAAAATCAGCACAAATATAAGATTAGCTGCTGTTTCGCCACTCAGAATGAAAAGGAGAACTTGCCCTTGTCACTAGGTGGCTCTGTGCGTGTCTGTGTGTTTTATGCTCCTTGGAAGTTCACTGCTACCTATCTGAAGAAGATGGTCACTTTTTTTTTCCTGGAAGTCATCTGATCCACAAGTGTCTTGCCCAGTTTCCTCTTTTGCGATACTAAAATCATGTAAGTACGATATGTCTATAACTGTGGAGGTTCTATGAAAAAGTTGTAACATGGCTATGCCAAGTAGCCTACATTAGGCCAAGATACCTTCGGTGACAGTTTTTAGAAGTGTATTCAGTTACTTGTTTGCAGGTGGTTAACTAATGTGTTGAGGTGTTATCAACTCTAGGGACTATATCTAAAGTTGAAGTATGAAATGTGTTAGCACAGATGTGACATTGATGAGTGCCTGTTAAGAGAGCTAGGTAGATCTACAGTACTATTCCGCGGCGGCCTAGACTATGGCAGTTGCGGTTTTCTATGCAGTTTTACCTCCTGAACAAGAATTTTAAGTAATATTTATTCGGATGACTGTAATTAACCCCCAGGGGCCGGTACTAAACACAGCGAAATATGTTGGACGCCCCAGTCCCTAGGTGATGTTGTATCCACAGTTATGTTCCTTGAAGTTCGGGTGGAACTATTCTGTAGAAATACCAAGAGCTAATTGTCATTGACCTCCCCAGTGCTGTAGTCTAGGATAGACAGGTTCAGTGCCCAGACCAGGTAGCCTGTAAGTAATATTTGGTTAACCATAACCATAACTTTAACTATCAAAATTTATATTGTTTATTCGGAAGTAAAGTAAGAAAGTTGCTCTGTCAAAATTAGGTTTGCTAACCTAACTTAGCCTATACTAATTAAACCTAACCTAGTGTGTCGTAGCTTAGCCTTCATCCGAGTCGAGAACGTATACCCTCTTCCATATTTCTGCCGTTAGGTTTTGCAGTGACCACGGCATGCCCATCAACTTTGGAGTTATTCTTATTGTGCTTCTTTCCTTTCCTGAAAATACCAATATACAACAGCGTTTAGTGTGTTTGGTAGTATTTCTTGTTAGGTTAGGTAAACTGACACTACAGGTTTGGCACTTGAGATCCAGGAATTGCCTGCACTACTTTGTGTTTAGTTTCTAAAACTTTTATGATCGTGTGTGTACAAGAAGTGCAGAAATTTAAGTTGTTGCTCGAGTTGTTGGCTAGACCACCTTTTGGGATTGTGGGATTTAATCATAGTTCCTTAGGCAGACCGTAGGTTGAATTATTTTAGCATCAGTTCCCTAAACACTAGTGTAATACTGTTTCTGAAAAAAACGGCATTGCCTTGTATGTACACGTGAAACCAATACACTTTTATAATCGTGACTATTATAAAAGTGTATAAAAGTGCATACTTTCAGCTCAGTAAGTTCAGGGATGTACCAGCCCAGTTCATGCCCTGGTAAGAGCTAGCAGCTTGTTTGGTCAGATACAGTTCTTGAAGAAGCCTGTTCCTCATAGGCAACTCTGCCCATGGTTGCTTTAATGGTGTCCGATATAGCACCGGTCGCTTTCTTAAGTCCTCTTGACATTACATATACCCCTCAGTCAGGGTATCCATTGATTGCAAGCATTTTGGGATCAGTTGATGGGGGTCTTTTAGTAGTGTAAATGTAGCAGGATTTCTTTTCAAATAGTCGCCAAATGTCATCATTGAGTTTTTTTAAGTATGGGTCTTGTCCTAATCCTTGTGTGCAGGGAATGAAAGTCAACACTTAGCACTGAATAGATTCAGTCTAAACTTCAGCCAACATTGAATATAAACGTGTGGAAACCAATATCATTTATGTTGAGATTTTATATAAATTTTCATTTGTGGTTTATCTATCTATCTAAACTGAATTTGGTGGGTAATTTTATCATCAAAAAGATAATAAGGTATTTAGTTCCATGTAGCTTAGGAATACTGTACTACATCTAATTCCTCAGCTTTGCCTCTTAATATTCTTCTGGTTTGCTCTTGGCCACGAACACAACCAGTGGCATTCATTCTGAGCGCATTTCACTCTTTATTGTGGTATTTTTACTAAATTATATTCTTAATCTCCTTTGACTGCTATTTTGAACCTTTATTGCAGTACAATCCGCTTTTCATTTTTTTTGTCAGCTGTTTATTGCTGTAATGTCAGTGTCCTTACTATGAGTAGCCTGGAAGCATTTGCAAAGTTACTCTCTAATTGATTGCAGGTATTTAGTTTTTCTTTGCATCCCTTTGACCAAGGGCTCTGTTCATGCAATGCTGAATGAACATTTCCATCAAATCTGTACTGTTAGCTCATCTATATAGAGGTTTATTTGTGGGTGGTAGTTATGATGTATTTTCACTATTGCCATCAAGCAGGGAAACTATTTCTTGGGAAGCCCAACTTGATAACTGGGGTCCACGCACTGTAGGCGATACTTATCGGGGTCTTTGCAGTGTCCCTTCATTCTATCCTGATTTCTTCAACCTTTGGCCTAAATTTTTATATATTCCATAACATTATTGGTGACAATTAATAACCATAACATTATTGGTGACAATTAATAACCATATTATTGGTGACAATTAATAACCATAAACATTATTGGTGACAATTAATAACCATAACATTATTGGTGACAATTAATAACCATATTATTGGTGACAATTAATAAGGCTGACTTATCAAGAGTCAAGTTTTGAGTTGTAATGGAATATTAACTGGCCAAAGTTTTTTATATGAAATGAGTAAATAGATACTTTCATCGTTTGTTTGTTTGTATGGTGTTTTTACGTTGCATGGAACCAGTGGTTATTCAGCAACGGGACCAACGGCTTTACGTGACTTCCGAACCACGTCGAGAGAGAACTTCTATCACCAGAAATACACATCTCTCACTCCTCAATAGAATGGCCGAGAATCGAACCCGTGACCACCGAGGTGGGACGCTAATACCATACCAACCACGCCGCTGAGGCGCTTGATACTTTCATTAGGCTGAGGTGAGCAATACTAAGTACTGTACTCCAGTCTCTCAGAATTCCTGCCACCTCTTCTCTTTGCCAGTGATTTAGCTTTAAGGTAAATGTGGACTGTGGTAGTTGTTCCTTCTAAAATTTGAAAGCCACATTGGAGAGTAATGTCCTGTCTTTGAATTAGGCGACAATTTGGGTAGATGGAGAACCAGCACTACTGCCCAATCTTTGATTGCAGATCAACTATTGTTAAAATGACAAAAAAACAATCTCTAGGTACCAAGTTTTTTGCAAATCAACACTTATTAACTTTGTTTTTGTGTCCAACTTTCACCCAGCAATCTCTAGGTACCTTTTTTTTTTTTAAGAAAAATCAGAATCTAATTTACATTGTCCAAATATTTTTGTGAGATGTTGCAATACGTGTAGGATCTAATTTAAAATCTTTAGCCCAAAAGTCTTAGGGGATTAAGATTCAGAGAAGAATTTAAACTATTTAATAAAATAATAACAGGTATCAATTGTAAAATTACTTAACAGTGATTGAAATGTGAGAGAACTATTGTGTACAGCATACTGAGAGTGAATGATTAGAAACACCATTTTAATAGAATTTTATTAATTTGTATTTCAGGTCAAGTCTGTGACAGAAAATGCAACTCCACTTAGATTGGAGTCTTCAGAGCAGAGGTCCTTGGACTGGCAAAGTGGTCTGTGTTAAAGGGAGAAGAGGTATCTGCTGTTTTGATAAGAGTGCTCCATATCTCTATAGCTACTTAGGTGAGGAAAAAGAGGAGCTTGCTTCCTGCTACTACAGCTGTTTGAGAAAAGAATTCCCTGCTGGTACAGCTGTATTTCAGATGTATATAAGAGATTCCTGCTCGCACAGCTGTTTGAGAGAAGGCGAGATATCCTCGTTACTACTACAACTGTCTTGCAGAGGGTCGTTTCTTATTGCTGCAGCTGTGGCGGAGAGGAGAAAGGTGCGTTTGCTGCTACAGCTCATTATTGCCACAGCTGTCTAATAGAACATCGTTGCTGCAGTTCTGGAGAAAATAGAGATCTCGGACTGCTGTTACAACAACCTCAGAGTAGAAGAGAGAAGTAAACTGCACGGCCTCCAAGTCCAAAGTGGGACATACTGCAGTTGGAAACGCGTTTGATTGGAGAAAGCACTTTTCGTTGAATCCAATATTTAAACCGAAACCAGAGTCTACATTCTAGCTCTCTGGGTTTCCCTTCTTTGTAGATCCTCAGATGTTTTAGTTAACGCAGGTGGGTTGACGGTATTTCTGAACAAGCCTAGTTGTATGCTGATTATGTGAAGGTCTTCAGGACATCCTTGAGCCCTTCCAGACTTGACCATGTTCCTGCTGAGGAACGTGTAGATTCTCAGTCATGTTACTAAAGTGGTCTGTTGTTTCTCTAGTACACATGAAAACCAACGGTATATATCTGACCGTTCAATACCTACCTATGTCTACCTTCTGACCTTCTGGCTGTAACTGGAAACATTCAGGCAAGGGTTCTACGGATGTGTACCCTGAGATCTAGTTTTGTTTGTGAACCTATAAACTCCTAATATTTCAGTTTACTTCAAACTTATCACAAACTCTATGAATTTTCTTATTCAGAGTTGAGTTAGGCTCAGTCTATGTCAAATACGGTAAGCATAAAAGACGATCAACAACATGGCAAAAGTTGAACTACAAAATTACTGTGGGAATATATCTTAAAAATTGCTTAGATATATTAAACGAATTAATACTTATAGTTTAATGCAGGAATGAAACATAGCGTTACTTTACACTTTTAATTAAAAGTGACATAGCGTACTTTACACTTTTAATTACGTGTAGTCATGTTGATTTGCAATTACTTTACAATTGTGTGTAAATTTTGAGTTTAAACTCAAAATTTACACACACACCAAGTTCTTGCGATGAAATATCGGAAGAATAAAATGATTAAATTGAATTGCAAATATGGTGCTAATTACAAGACAAAAATGTACAATTTATCCATTTATTTTGTTACAATACATTTGATGCATTACACCATGTAACCACAAAACTATAATCACACAAGATGCTATCTTTGGCTTTGACCAAGTCCTGTAAATACTTAAACATATTTATAAAGTTAAGTATTAAACTTCCCTACTTACCAAGCCCTGTAAGTACTTCTCAAAATCTTCTTCCTTATATAGTCCCATAAGTACTAATTAAAACCTCCTTACTAAGTAAAACTTCCCTATTTACCCAGTCCAATAAGCATTTACTAAAAGTTCCCTACTTATCATATAAAGTTCTTAAGACCTTACTAAGAAAGCCCCCTACTTATAAAGTCCTATGGGATCTCTCTTAAAACTTACCTACTTATCAAGTCCCCTGTGTACTAATTCAAAGTTCTCTACGTCAAGTCCTGCTAGTACTAGCTACCTCGGTAGTACCAAACCCTAATTTTTCCCTTGAATATTTATTCTTTCTTGAGACTAGTGCACTTATTTTCAAAGTGAGGATAAGTATTCCCTACTTGCAAACTCAAAATCGTCCCTATTCTAACATTTAAGCTATGCATTCCACTGTGTATTTTGGTAAAACTTTTATACAAAACTTAAGACCTCGCCCTGAAAAAAATAAGTATTCCACTGACATATAAAACTCAAAATTAAAAGAAAAAAAAAGACCTCTGCCTGCAAGTAAGAATAAGTATCCACTGACTACTGTCTACTCAAGTAAGTTAACTTCAAGAGCTAAAGGAAATGCAAGCTAAGAATTCTATATTTAATAGCAGCCACTTTCAGATCAATTCCTTTAGCCACAAATTGTGCAAAGGTACATGAAACCACTTCAGATGAATGTTTGGTAATGGGATGTTATCACAATACCTGATGTGATGGGTGACAAGGGTTAGGTCTCCAGTGATGTGGACAATAATTAGAATAGACTATTAGATTTTAAAATTTTAAACTTGTTCAGTACCAATTAACTCTGAAGTAATCTCACCACTAGCATCCATGTACAACTTACTTCTTAAACTAGACAAAAACAAAAAACTAATTTGATATATTTCCTGGTAAAGATTGATACCTACCAACTGAAGTCTGCTGAAGAACTCTGCACATACACCTGATTTTCAATACAAATCTAAGATACAAATTTAAAAATTGTTTGAAATGCCAGTTACCTCTCAATTTGGAGGATGCCAGACTACTAAAAATATGGCCACTTCATTCCACAATGTCGCGTACAAAAAACATAGAACCTAACATCAAACTTTTCCTCCAGGAAATCTGGAAGATCTATAACCAAATGCATTAATACACAAGATAAAGGATAAATCATTTATGTATACCTTTTTTTTTTTACCTTAATGAATATATCTTTTTCACCTTTTTCAAAAAATTTGATAATAATAGAAAAAATTCACAAAACAACTATGGCTAATAAATGAAAATTTTAAGATTAATTAAGTCTTTATGCAAAAATCAGCACTGGATACAAATACTATGTCCATTTTTGGGACATACTCCTTCAAGAAGAATAATCCATAGTGAATTTACTTTTAAAATTTACATATGACAACTTTAGGCCTATGGCAGCTGAGTAAAATCTTTCAAGATTAAACCAAGTCACTGACAGATTTCAATGAAACTAGTTTCCCATTTCAATTAATATACTAAACTACATAGCTCCATATTTCGGACACTAGCTGCACGCTGGTTAATATAAGACCAGTACACCAGCTGTCCCATACAACCACAAGAAAATGTAGAGCAATTAATCCGTCAAATGTTTAAAAATAAACCACCCAGAGTTCCTGAACTTAAAAGGAAAGTTGGCATACTCCGGAAACTTTGCCTCAAAGAATAACAGAAGTTTGAACATTATAAGTCTACAGGTTAACTATACTCTGTTTTTTTCCATCTGTCCCAATCGCCTGTGGTGTTTTTTTTGCATGGCAACACTGCGTCCTGGGCTTTAAATAGTTACTCCATGTGTAAGTTTTTAGGTAAATAAAAGGATATCTGGGTATACATTTGCAATTTAAAAGTGTTTTAATAATTTATTGTATGCGAATTACACCGTTAATATTGGAAATAGGATATTATTTAAAGTCGGGGACGCAGTGTTAGCTGCACAAACTCCGCAACCGGATGGACAGATGGAAAAAAACAGAGTATAGACTCGATCACAGGATATATACTATTCAACCAACTTTTGCCTAAATATCACAAGTTACAGCCATAGCAAGTTAAGATATAGTATTGGTGATATTCTAGACAATTCAACACTGGATTACTGTGTACTAGAGTAACTGTTGTAATTCCTGTAGTTCCTGTTGTTACAACATCAAACTTCCTCGCAATATAATTCACACGTAGAATCTTGAAACTTCTCTGCAACTTCTCAAAATTAATAGTTTCAAACTTGGTGTCTTGAGCTGATCTTGTTTTAGTTAAATGTTTAAATTCCCATGGAATTCCTGTCAGTTCCAGTACCTGGAATAAAAATTAAGAACTAAGGTATACAAGACATTTTGGAGTTGCTTAATCACCCTGACATAGACAGTACCTTGGCTACAGAAGCCTTAGAATTGTTACATTAAAAGCCTTTTTTCAGTTAAATATCTTTACAGAAGTTTATTAATAATTCAATATTTACTTTTAAATTGCAAACTGAAGTAGATGCTATGGAAAAAATACTAGCAAACTCTCTTCACTTTCTGTAGACTAATTTTCAGAGGTGATCTCTGTCCTTCCTACATGGAAATCTTATAGAATAATACTTTTAAAAACCAGTAAACCTTTTTAATACCATCTAGAAATATAAAACCTTTAGTTTATATAAAGTTATAAAGTACAAACTCCCCTTTCACCTATCCCATTGGAAAAAAAATATATTCTCCATGCTTCAGATTGCATAGGGGACTTCTATAAACACACAGTAACCATTCTTCTATAAAATCATTCCATAGGGACCATCTTTGGGGGCTGTTTTACGATCACCGATGACCTGGTCAAAGAAAGTTTGGTTAGTGACCTATATACGCTAGGAAATTAGGACTTAGGCCTATAGGATGTTACACGAAGCTGGAAAAAAGAATTAGAGGGAAAAAAAATCATGAATAAAAGAAGTTATGGAATGAGAAATCATTCTCTCTCTCGCTCATCTAACCTGGTATGTTTGGATTAAACCTGATATACACATGAACTGTATTTTTTTTGGCCTACATATAAGAAATCGCCCATGCGTCACAAAATTGTCTGGATTTATTATAAAACTAAAATTAATTCTGGATTTATTATATAACACTAAAAATTGTCTTGATTTTTTTTATAAAACTAAAGTTTTGGTTAGGCCTACGTAAATAATGTCTGTGCAGGTTTCATTTATAAAGCTCTCAATGTGAACTGTTTAATCTGTAATTTCCATTTATTTAATTTCTTTTCGAGATTTCTCATTCCATAGCTTCTTTTATTCATGATTTTTTCCCCTCTATTTTTACCTCTAATTCTTCTTTTATTCTTTTACTTTTCCCCTCCTTTTTTTTTTTTTTTTTTTTTTTTTTTTTTTATCATTCTTTTTTCCAAGCTTCGTGTAACATCCTAAGTCCTAATTTCCTAGCGTATATAGGGAGATTAAAGCGTCAATTAGGAAAGGACTCCTGCGATAGGTGGTATAAGGAGTAAAAAAGTTGAAAAGTTAAAAGATCTGTAGGATTTGTCAAAAGATTGAGATGGTTTGGTCACGTGGGAAGAATGGGATAGGTTTACAAATAAGATTACATAAGAAAAAAAGAAATCGTACGTAAGTCGGGTGTCCCTACGTGCTGCTGATGAGCGTTTTTGGGAGGTGTATGAAACAGGTACAGCGCTGTGGATATTCATGAGCAACGGAAATGTGAGTATGGCAGCGATCAGTTTCTCTTCGTTTCTTGAGAGCCACCCGCTGTTAGAGGAGTCGGCGTCATGTTGATAGAACACCATTATCATATATCCTTGTTCCACGTGCTGACGACAAGGAGAATTTTTTAAAATTACAGGGTGTCCTCCATACAGTCCCAGGACGATTACAATTATTTATTAATAAGCTCAGAAACCTTACAACATCGAGAAATGCAGTTTTTGTAGAATGTTCTACATTTCATTAAGTTTACGTTCAGAACACTTCATCCTACAAGAAAAAAAAAAACGCATCAGTCGGTTATATGATTTCTGAGCGATAAATACTTGTAATGGTACTGGGACTTAATGGACACCCTGTATAT
>NC_087222.1:26371136-26526057 GCF_015104395.2 Macrobrachium nipponense
TTAGTTCTGCTAATTGCGTCAGTAATAAAATGTTCTGGGTACTTTAACATTGCTTACTGAATACTGCCAACAACGTTGTCGATTCGATCAAATTTACAGGTCAAAAAGAGGTTGATGGTAAGATTTTTCTTAGATGTTTTAATTCATAGGGATGTGAACAGTAACTCTTAAATTTTCAGTTTTTAGAAAAGCTACCAACAAAGAAAATTATATTCATTACTTTTCCCACCACTCACAACATCGTTTAAAAGGAATGTAATTATGAGTTTTGGTTGTAAGGGGCCCGGCACTTCGTATTATGTGACCCCGCATTTCTAGACGGTGAAACTCAAACATGTCGTAGACACTTTTAGGTCCTTAATGTACCCCAGAACATTTTATTACTGACGCAATTATCCGAAGCTATAAAGAAGTTTTACATTGGTCAAGATAATAAGGAAATGAAAGTCAAGAAACGTGTATCATTGCCCTTCACGATGAAATCTCAAAAGTAGGTGATTATATAAATAAACGCCAAAAGGACATAGAAATAGTTTATTCCTACAAAAACACTTTGGCAAAAGCTCTTACAAAAAATAATAATAGTACCAAGAGAAATAACGGTGTTTACAAGGTTCTATGTCAGGATTGCATTGGTTGTTACTACGGGGAAAGTGGTAGGGGATTAGAGGTCAGATTAAGGGAACACAGAAGGGCCTATGATCTTCATGCACAGGGCAGCGCTTTGGTGGCTCAGTTTTAATTTAGACCACAGAATCAATTGGGATGGTTCACAAATTATTTTTTAAAAAGCGACGATTCTCACGTGAGAAGACTAGTTGAAGGCGCCGCTATAAACATAGGAATATCTTTTGAGGATAAGTCGTTTACCAATGAAGACCCTTTTATAAACCGTTTCATTGCCAGGCAATACTTAAAAGAATTTAATTTTAAAACTGACGTTGACCATGTGAACCCTGATGCTCTGCTTCCTCTTCCCCTCTCTCTCCAGATAGCCGGCGTCCCAGCGGATGTTTCCGACTATGGCACCTATGCAGTGCAAGCAGGAGCAACTTTCGCAGGTTCGGAGATCGAGGAGGTTGGCGCAACTGCCTGTTGAGTTTGGGATTACCTAAAACACGAACCAGCACTTCGATGATGGGCACCGCCCACCTTTTTAGATGCTCTTTGGAGAGAAACTATCCTCTTCATTACATTTTAACGTCACACTGATAGGTGTTCGAAAGTCTTTGTTTTATATTTTTACATAGAAATATATTTTTATATATAATGTGGATATTTTTTAAACAATTTGTTTTCACGGAACTGTGAATTTCTTAACAATTGTTGAATTGTTACGAACGAAATTAATCTTTTTTCAAGAGAGAGAGAGAGAGAGAGAGAGAGACTTTCCTGCTTTCGTAAAAGTTTGCTCAGTAAGTTATTTGATTTGTGATTTCTCCTTTTTTTTTCTATGTCTATGTCTGACGGTTTATCAAGTATCCCTGCTTTCGCTATTAAGCGTTCAGACGGGATTTCCAAATCACTTATATTATAGCTAAAAATTTAAAAGTCTATGTAATGTAAAGCGGGTTAATTGCATTTGTCTCAGTGTTATAGCTGAGTGAAAATAAATGGGTTTTCAATAGCTTTTTGAACTGAAAAATATTTCCAGCACACTTAACTGATGCCGAGAAGTTGATTATACAATCTAGGAGCGCATTGCTTAAAAGTTCTCGTACAAGAGTGTCGTTGCACGAGGCTCATCAAGTCTGAAATCATCACGGGAAAGGCGTGTATGATCACCAGGCCCTACTACGTATCTTTTCAGGCAACCTTTAAGATACAATGGCTCTCCCGTGTTAATAGCTTGATATGTTAAGACGCAAAGTTTAAAAATAATCCTTGCTTTGACTGGTAACCAGTGTAATTTAATTAAGGTTGGAGTAATATGTTCTCGCGGGGATATACCAACAATTAGTCTAGCAGCTCTATTCAAAATCATTTAAGTTTCTTAAGACGATAATTAGGTAAATTGTAATACAACGAGTTACAATAGTCTACTCTGCTAACTACCAAACTATTAATTAGCAGCTTAGTGGATCTTCGTTAAGATATTTTCTAAATGGATGCGATATTCCTCAGATGATAATTTGCGGTCCTAACCACATTGTTAATATGTTCATCAAATGTCAAAGAACCATCAACTACTACCCCGAGATCTCTGACTTTATCAGTTAACAAAATATTTTCCTTATTGATGGAGATGCTAATAACGTTATCAAACCTTCTTAAGTTATATTTAGTGCCAATTAGAATACATTCAGTTTTATTTTCATTTAGTTTCAGCTTTTTCTTTTGCATCCATTTCGAAACATCTGCCATAAAAACGTAAACAAACCTCCTTCTTCTTGCAAAGTTCTCGGTTCACTTTCCATTGTTTACGTCTCATTAAACCTTATTATTAACTGCATTTTTTTATTCACTTATTTAATAAAGTAATTACGCAAATTTTGTGGGAGGTAATTGATTATTAATGGCAGTCATTTAAGAGAATACATAACTGGTATGAAACTATTACGGGGAATAACAATACTTGCCCTAGACGACATTATTGGTCATAATTCAGATTGTCTTCTTTAAACAACGAATGAATATTAGTTTATGTATCAAGGTATAATTACACTAAAACTCTTAAGATTTAACGGCTATGGGACACTAAAGGGACTCTGGCATTAATTAACACCGTGGGGCAAATTAGGCTAGGTAGGGCATGGCCCCATATAATGGATTAGGCTATGGTCAGTGGTTTGTTATTTTGCCATTAGATCGTGCCCTAGCAAGGGAAGGGATACTATTTCTTAATCGATTAATTCTCGCCCGGTCCAAAGAATAATATTGGCAATCTTTTGGTTAGTCTAGCCTAAACCAAACAGAAGCCACAAGATGCTCAGGGTCATCTCTGCCCCATGAGGGTATCTTGGCTGAAATTGCAAAGCTGAGATTAAGACTTCACATGAAATGAATTAAGCCTACCAGAGATTATACCGCTTTGAATCTCAGGCCTAAGCTAAAAGCTAATTCTGCTATTTTAACTTAAAATAACAATTTGTCGAAAATTGTATTTTTCCTAACTATACAAACCTGAGGTCCTTTAAAATAGGAATGTAACTTGGCAGCTGGAACCGGTCTTAAGCTTCGAACAAGGGAATTCGGTAGTTAACTGCTTGTTCGACAGTCCGCGCACCGCGCGACTGGGAGGTGAAGATCCACTTTGCTTTAGGCCCAGGAAAAAACAGAGTGAGGGGTGGCATGAGATGGGACTGTGTATAGGACCTCAGGTTTGTATAGTTAGGAAAAATACAATTTTCGACATTATTTGTTCCGATACGAATACAAACCATCGGTCCTTTACAATAGGAAGACTCACTTCTTGGTGGGTGGGATCTGAGTCTTAAGAACAGACTGGTGTTCGTCCAACCTTGGTTCCCTCCCTAGTCGTAAGAGCAGAGGGAGGGATCCTAGCCTCTGCCCAATGATCGGGGTATGAACCGCATGATCAATGGTCAGACCACTGGACCCAAGTAATAAGAGGGAGGCAAGCATACCTCTTAAAACTAGCAAGCAAGAACTTGTTCCTATTGCAAGAGGCAATATGAAGTATGGGTTTGTCTCTTGTTGGCTTCCAATTTCCCCTCCTTGTCGGGGGAAGTGGTGGATAATCGCTCCTATCCCTAATGAAAGGGATAGGATGGGGCTCGGTCGAGTAGCTTACCTGCATCGCCTCCTGTTCCAGAGTAGTGACGACTGCATCCCTCTGCCCTCAGGTAGAGGGGGAGAAAAGATGGGAAAGAGAACCCAGTCACACACTCATTCACTCATCCATTCATGTAGTCACACAAGGATGCAATGCTGTTCTGTCCACTCGGGTGCTGGGTAAGCTACACAACGTGTTGAGCAGCCACCACGGGTCCCAAGGAAAAAGTGTCCAAGGACCTGTGGGCTATATCCTGAAGGTAGGAGGAGGTGAAGGTGGTCTGGTTGGACCAGATCCCTGCCTTCAGGACCAGTGCCACGGAGAAGTTCTTGAGGAACGCAAGGGAAGGACCAATACCTCTGACTTCGTGGGCTCTTGGATGAAGGGTACGGATGTCGTCGCTACCATCAGCTTCGTACGCCCTCCTGATCACCTCACGCAGCCAGAAAGAAAGTGTATTCTTGGATACTTCTTTCTTGGTCACCCAGGTGCTAACGAAGAGGCATCGACACTCAGGCCTGAGGTGCAGAGTTCTCTTCAGATAGCGCCCTCACAGGACAGAGCAGCATCTCATCCGCATTGTCGTTGGTGAAGTCCATTAGGGAGGGGGTTGTAAAAGACTCGAACCGGTCGTCAGGGACCGAAGGATTCTGAGTCTTCGCTACGAAGTTCGGGATGAAATAGAGCGTCACAGATCCCCATCCCCTGGAACGCTTGACGTTGAAGGAAAGACCATGCAGTTCCCCTACTCTCTTCGCCGATGCCAGGGCCAGCAAGAAGAGGGTCTTGAGAGTCGGATCCCTGTGTGACGACTCTCGGAGTGGCTCGAAGGGGCTTCGTCAGACTTCTAAGGACGAGAGTCACATCCCACCCTGGGGGCTGAGTTCCCTGGGTGGGCAAGACCTCTCGAAGCTCCTCATAAGCAGGGAGATCTCGAACAAATTCGAGATATCCACTCCCCTCAGTTTCAGGACTAGGGCCAGGGCGGCTCGGTATCCTTTGACTGTGGGGACGGAGAGGAGCTTGTCTCGGCAAAGAAATACGAGGAAATCTGCTACCTGCTGAAGAGGGACTCTGAGAGGAGATAGACCCCGTCTACGACACCAACCACAGATGATGGCCCACTTTCCCTGGTACACAGTTGCAGAGAACTGTCTGACGTACCCAGCCATCTCTGTTGCTGCTCAGCGAGAAAAGCCTCTCGCTCGCAAGAGATGGTGGATAACAGCCAGCCGTGAAGATGTAGGGATTGGACTGACTGGTGGTACCGTTCCACGTGTGGCTGGATGAGAAGGTTGTGCCAAGGGGGAATCTCTCTCGGTGCTTCTGCAAGCAGAGCCAGCAGGTCCGGGTACCAAATGGCCGGAGCCACCAGGATCATCCAGAGATTCAAGGTGACCAGCACCTTCGACACCGTGAGGGACTACAGGTCTAACCAGGAGACTGCCTGGAATGCCGCCATGGCGGTGGATTCCAGTGCAAGTGCCTTGGAGAGACACCCCTGGAGTTAGCCTAGCTACCTCCAGGTTAACCTGTTTGGGCGGCATAGGATCCTCTGAAAGCACGTAGAATCTCCTCTGTCGCAGTAGAGGCAGGGGAAGTAGCTTGGAAGACCTGCCGGACTTTAGCGAACCCTCCTGTCCGGAGACAAGAAAGTCCACCTGGCCCGGCACCGAGTCAGCCAGAGCTGATCACGGTAGACCCACCGTCGTCTTGGGTTCCTTCTTGGGACCCCAGAATGACTCGAGCCGGGACGTGGGCTCAGAAGGTGGGAGCGGCGATCCTTCCCCGAGGTCGTTGTGCTGACGAATCAGCGCAATAACCTCTGCAAACAACCTTTGGATCTCAGGAGTGACTGCGTCTTGTGGAGTAGGACCGTCAAGTCCCTCCAACAAGAACACCTCTCGAGACCCCCCTCCTTCGGAAGGAGGAACAGCGACAGACCTCTCCTGGCCTCCTCCTGCCACTTGCGCATACGACCTGGTCGTTCTTAAGACCGTGCCTGGCTCGTAGGGCGTCGTGGTGGGACCATGAGGAGTGCGCTCCTCACGATCACTCCGGATCGTCTCGCTCTTCCCGGCGTAACCCGAGGAAGTTGAAGGGATCGGAGAGGAAGACCTGACGCTTCCCTCTCGCTCACCAGTAGAACCGGTGTGCTTGGGGGGCTGCAGGCCTGGTCACACGGCTCTCTTGGGGAGAGCGGCTGTACCGGGAACAGCAGCTCCGGTCCCGTGCATCAGAGGAGCTGCTGTTGGTCTCCCTACCCGCCCGGTCCCGATGGGAGCGACGGTCAGGGGACCTGCAGAGACCACTGTTGTGGTGGGAGCGGTGCCTGTCCTCACGGCGCGTCAAGCCGCTGGAACCAGCCTGCGATCGAGGGGACCTCTTCCTAGCCTCAGCTCGCAGCCAGCCTGGAACCGTCGCGTTAACCCTGGTTACCTGCGGATCACTACGAGAGCGATTGCTGGCCTGGCAGGAGTCACCTGAGTGACTCTCGCCAGTCTTCCGCTCCGTGCCTTGGTCCTGGTGCCGAGCGAACTCGGAAGCCTGAGCCTTGGCTGTACAGTCACCCGCAGGTGACCGTACACTCGGTACCTCTCGCGAACGAGAGGCCGAGCCGGAACCTGGTGTAGCGGCAGAACCCCTAGCACCAGGTGAGGAAGTACTGGTTTTAGCCGGTACCCCTCTGGTCCCCTTCTTCCTTGCGGAAGGAGAGACGGGCCCCGCTCCCGAAGGAGCAGGAGGACCAGCGGAAGAAACCCCAATCCCACCGAAGTGAGACGGGCCCTTAGAAGTTCCTGAAGGAGACTTCTTAGGGGGGGAGGAGGCAGCCTTCTTCTTCCTCGGCTTAGAAGCCTTGGAAGTCGAAGGGGAAGAGGCGGCAGCAGACGACGACAACGACACCTTCCTCCTCTTCCTCCTCTTCTTCGTCAGCTTCCTCAGGACAGAAATCAGGTCCTCCATCCAGGACGGAGCCGGGGCTATTGCCGAAGCAATACGGCCCGGCTGCACCTGTCCGGAAGGACCCGCAACTGGGGCAGCAACAACATCGGCAGGGGCTGGTCCAGTCGCGGCAGGAACATCAGGAGGTGGAACAGCGATCAGCGACATCCTGGGTACAGGTGGAAGGTCCAGGGGCAAACTCTTGGGACACTGAAAGTCAGCAGCTGAGGCGAGAGCAGTGAACCCGGGCGGAAGTGGCACGACCCTCCTCGGGAAACCAGCAATCGGGGCCTGCACCGCAGCTGAGGGTGTTACCGTAGTGACATGCTGGGTGTACACTAGGTGAGGAGGCGCAGCATACCCCGGGGTTGAGATGGTGGTGGTCACCGGGACCATGGTGACCGGAGTGGCACCCACCAGGTGATGCAACAGCCCCTGAATGCTCGGCGTCCCCTGGAGGCCCAGCGAGAACCATACCTGGCTGAGGTCGTCACCCACAGCAGGAGCACCTGAGGAGGCAAAGGTCAGGTTAGTAGGAGGGGTTCCCCCTCGCACAGGGGGGGGACAAGCCCAACCCCGAACGAACGGAAGACTCCGAGTACAATTGGATGTCTGGGTACCTCGCCCGCTCCTCTACACTCGACGGATCGGCCGAAGAGAAGGAACTGGAAAACCGCCCCCCCCCGAAGGGGAAGGAACCATACGCGGAAGCTGAGATGGCGGCTGGAAGGAAGACGACGTGTCTGTGACCAAGGGAGTCGCCGGAGAACCTTCCAAGGACTCCCTGGCAGGATTACATCGCTTCCTCCTACCCTCACATAGCACCCACTGCTCCTCCGACCAAGATATACACAACTCACAGGGCTCGGCCCGAGAGCATTCGCGCCCTTGGCACCGAGCACACAATTCATGAGGATCCACTTCTGGGAAGGCGTGGAAGGCCCCACACTTACGGCCCTCCACACCAGGGCAAACTCTGCAGCTGATGGGGAGGCATGGGGACGTCTCCTGCTCATGGGAATCCATTTCACAAAATAATAATAAAATACAAAGCACATGTACTTACAGTATTTTACCATACACACAAAGCAAACCAAGTTTGAGAAGACACAAAGCATACGACGAAAGGTGGACAGAGAGAGGTGGAGAACACGTCTGCCAGCCAGCACGGCCGAAAGCAAAGTGGATGTTCACCTCCCAGTCGCGTGGTGCGCGGACTGTCGGACAAGCAGTTAACTACTGAACTCCCTTGTTCGAAGCTTACGACCGGTTCCAGCTGCCGCAAGTTACATTCCTATTGTAAAGGACTGATGGTTTGTATTCGTATCGGAACAAACGGTAATTTCTTGTTGGCATACGCATGGAATGATACATAAGATTTTAGGCCAAAGGTCAAGCACTGGGAACTATGAGGTCATTCAGCACGCAAAGAATATTGAGAACAGGTAGGTTTGAAAGGTGTAGTAAGAAGAAAAGCTCGCAGCTGCACCATGAAATAATTGTTAGGAGAGGATGGATAGCAAGATGGAAGATAATATGGAAGGAGGTACAGTAAACAGAATGAAAGGGGTTGCAAAGAGCCTTTAGTAATACCTTGTTGGTGTAAAAGTCACACTTTTAAAACCATCACTTTCTTGGCTCAAACTATGAATACGAGGTCATTGCTTACCTTCCCTATCATTGTAATCTTACCATGAAAACTTATGCAATAAGGTAAGATAAGGAAACACGAGGAAATATTTATAATTTATTACATTAAAATAAAACTTACTACAGCTAACCGAAACAGCTCAAATGAAGAGATTGTAATATACATACAATACTCACTATATCTGAGGAGTTCACTAAGTACAGTCGGAGTTTACGCTCACTCACTCGTAAATTAATTAGAGAGTCCTTCGCCTAGCAGAATAAAATCTTCATTTCTATATAGGAATTGAAGGTAACAACAAACTCGCTATTTTATTTGTAACCCAATACTTCTAGGAAGGGGAATATTGATAATAATAGATACTCTCCATAAGTTTTCCCAGTCGAACTTTACTTCCAAGTTTTAAAGTCTTCAAATAAAGCTTTGAAACGAACACATGGAAATCTGGGGGAATTATATAATATGTATGTTCCCTTGAATAATTTACCCAATAAATAACTACCGGTATTCATGACAGCCACCTCCGAAAGAAAAGGGGAGACTAAGAAATTCCACATGCAATTTAAGAGGACGCAGGGGTCGGAATAACTACACCTGTGCATTCCAGTTCCGTATCACACCATAAAACTTTACCAATTACACTAGTGCACTAAGCTTAGTGTGGAGGGAATTAAAATACCCTTGGCTGAAAGCACGTGCAAAAACACACAGTCTCCGCGAAGACGCCTCACTGGGAATGTTTGTAATGTTTCAACTCATACATCTAACTCGTCTCTCAATGCAGCAAGGGGGGGCGGGCTGGGGGGGAGAAATAAGTTCCGTGTCCGATAAAGTGACGGAAAATACAAAGTAACCTACCTCACTTTACATTATGCAAAGAAGTGGTTATACAAATCCAAGCTGAACACTGCTTTTTGTAAACATCCAAAACTACATCTCAGACAATATGTTTCAAAGTCCAAGCACTCGGGTACTTATTTACATTTTGATTGGTGGCGTCCAAAATAATCTGCTGCTGAAAAAGGAGCTCTCCATACTAGTAATTCAGGTACACCTAGCTTGCCAATGTGTATTCGTCAATTGCTGCTGTACCCCCAGCGATGTTCTCGTGATGCAGATGCTCACATACGCTAGGTAACTTCAGTATTAGTTCTATCTAAGACACCTGCACTAACAGCATCTTTAAGAGGTAAAAAGAATCTTTCTTCTAAGTCTTCATTAAGTACAATACATAACATTTTAGTTTAGGAAAAAGGATGAACAAGATATATACGGTAACAAACGTATTACTAAGTTATTTATTAAATGCAGTCTTTCCCTGAATGTGACACATTATGATTCAAAATTCATGGCGTCCTACCACAGGTGTTGGTCGTCAAGTTCTCTAATGATATTTATTGAATTATCTCTGTGTAGTCAGGTACATATGCTCTAGCAAGGATGTTTTTATTTTTTAAGTTACGGGCCGATCCTGGAAAAGATAACTGAAGTCGTGACGTGAGCTTTCGCAAAACGATGTTCCAACGTTTGTCGAGTTCCTACGAGACCACTGCTTCGTAAAACCCAAATTGAACTCCTGTGTAATGGTAGTAATTTTGACGAGTGTGCCATTATGCGCTGCGTGTGTAGCGACTCCCTGTTCTTTGAACAGAGGAGTACTTCATAAGTTTTAAGTAACTGGACCTGAAAAAAAGTTTTAATGATTACTAACAACTCAAAAGTTCCCGTATTTGAATTTATAAGCACAAAAACTAAAAAAGATCTGGGCTACTAAACTATTATTATCAATAATTTTGTTCTTCCCTAAACTTAAATAATATTTTCTACAGAGAATAAATAAGTCTTGCTTCTTTTAATGACGAGAATAAGTAGGAAAATTACTGAAAGAACAAAGACCTATTATTAAACACAAGTAAGACTTGGCTCTAAGACTCCTCAAGGAAGTTCCTACCTTTGCATCCATGTTATTAAGATGTAACATGGCTTAAAAAGATCCATTAATTACATAATGTTGAGTAGAATACAGAATTCTTTGCTAATAAGATGTAGTAGCAAACTACACTGGGAGTTGTCGCATAATTGCAACTCAGGACGTTGTGTCTTGCACAACTGCAATTCTGTTTTTATTTCTGCTTACTTGAATAACAGGTTAATCAAGAGGTCATTAAAAACATAATGGATGAAAGATTTAATAATACACAGAAATGTATACTTACTACATATATCTAAACTTCTTAACACAATCATTTCCCAGATCTACAATGATGACGTATCCATCCCGCGTAGTTGCTAAGCCCGACGGACGTCTGAGTTTGGCTTCGCGAGAATCGATCGTGAATATGAGGGTCCCTAACGTGTAGTCGAACACCTGAATGCACGAGTTGTTCCGTTCCTGCCGCGTCGCCAGTAGGAGTCCCTTAGGATCGAGGAATATGCCACCGTAAGTACCTTTCGGCCCTTTCCCTGAAATGAAGCAAGCCACGAGCCATAAACATCTGGCAGATGAAAGTTAAAGGGACAAGTCTGATAAATTAAAACTATCTTCCAGATTTTCTTGTGGAATTTCCTACCAGAATTTGTGTCTCCTATTAATCTCCTTGGGCTATTTGTCCTGTTTGAATCCCCACCAGGAATAAGAGGTAAAACGGTGCTTAAAAAAGTTACATCCTTTTCAGAGAAAACTTGTAACAAAGAAAGAGGAACTGAATTAATATCTTAGCTCTCGACTGTTAAAGTATGATAAATACCCAGTATCAGAAACTGACCCCAAGTCTTGTTCGATGATAACTATACCTGAACTTTCTTCTAGTCTTGTGCTGACTCCATGCAACAAAAAATACCTATTAAGTAGCATAATTACACAAGGGTTTGCATTGGCAAAAACACAATCAATGCAGACAAGTTAGTATAATAGTAATATTTTACATCGTCAAAAACAAACTAAACCAACACAGGTCTCACCTTTAGTTTCGAATATCGTTCGTAAGTACTGTCCTTCTGGAGAAAACACTTGTATCCTGGAGTCTGCGACAACCACCTCGTTCTCGGGACCCGTACAAATGGCTGCCACCGAACCGAGCTGCCCTGGTTTGTTCCCTTTCACACCCCACTTTCTGACTAACTTGCCACCGGGTAAAAATATAAATATGGAATTCACCGCATTGTCTACCACTAATATCTCGCCGTCGTTATTCACGGCAACAGTCGTGGGTTCCGCCAACTGTTCGTGCGTGAACTGAGAGAGGAGCTGCCCGGACGACGTCACTTCCGTCACAGTTTTCTTTCTCCAGTTAACAAACACAAGAGAGCCACTGGGTGTTCTCGTCAGCCCCGTCACACTCCTCCCTTCTAGCGCATCACCAACTACATGTTGCACTTCTTTCAACTGGGGGCTCAGGACTTTGATCCGCGAATTCCCCGTGTCGGCCACGTACGTGTACTCGTTGTCGTCTATGCAAATGCCCACCGGTTGCATGAACTGGTCCTTACCGGACCCCCTACTACCGTACACTATGTCGGGATTGTGTTCGTCTATGACCTCGACCAGGAGAGGGCTCTCCTTGATCGACCTGCCGAAAATTGTAACGGACACGCTATGGTTCCCTCCCTGCTCGGGAGTGAAGAATATGGAGTAAGTGCCGTTCTCGTTGTCTTCCACTTGTCTCTCTACGAAGTCTCCGTTTTCCGCCTTCACGACAGCTTCCACCGGATCTCCGCCGGTGGTCTGGCTCTCCCCGTCGTAGTCTACCGTGTGAACGACCACCTCACTCCGCAAGTGTGTCATGGCTTTTCTGGCCTTCATGTAACAAAGGCTCGGGAACGTTTTGCTGCTGAAGACTCTCCCGTAATCCTCGATAGTGTTCTGGATTTGGTCGAAGGCTTCATTGTGGTGGCTTTCGAACCTGAGGAAGGAATTTTCCCGAGGTTCAACCAAAGTAGAGAGCGAGTCGATTTTTGTGTTGAGATGGGCGATCTTTTTGGTGATGTTCCGGACTTCGACTTGATATTGTAGACCCTCGCATTCCTGTTGAACTTTTCTTCTCTCCGATTCAATGATGTCCAGCTGGTCCTGTAAATGTCGACAAATTTTTATTTGATTCACAATATACTACTCACAATTACAGACGATAGGTCACAATACAACAAAAACCCAGTACAATTAACTCCCAATGTGTAATGCTTGACTTCATGAATCACATTTAGTAAGATAGATAACATACTTTTAGCTATGATTTACAAACAAAAACTTTAGCAAAGCCCTATGGAAATTTAGACATTCCAGTTAGCTGGTAAAATGCCACAAAAAAAATGCAAAAACCCCCCAAAAATTCCTTAAAAGGAGGCTTAAATATACCCATATCATTCCTGAGATACTTCACAGAACTAATAAATAAATGCAACTACTTTGTATGTGTTGAAATGTGTAATTCTTCTAAAAATACTTATCGCTCAGACAACTAACCAGGACGACGCTCTACTTCAATCCACTTACCTGCAAGACTTTTTTCTTCTCATCTCTCATCTTCTTCACACTATTTATAACGGCTTCTCTTCTCCGCTCGATGGCATCGATGATAGTCTGGAATGATCGGTTAACGTCCTCAAACGTAGAGTCGACAGCATGGTCAAGCTGGTGCATCTCGGAAGTGACGGCATCACTCGCTTCGTTTAACTGAAAACGAAAAGCTGGGGTTTACCGAAAACTTTAGTAATAATGATTGATTCATGAAAGAAAGGGGAAATACAATAAACGACAAACACTGCAGCACTTCTGAAAGTACGGAGCCCTTCCGAACTAACCTTAGAGTAACATTCGTTCGCCTTATAACATAAGATTTCTGACATTCTCTTGATGGCGATGGAAAGTGGAATGACAGTGTGTTGATAGCTAGCTGCATTTCCCTGGTGGGAGCCATTGCTACATTGCGTGCAAAAAACGAGATCACAGGATTCACAAAACAACAATTCCTGGAAAGATTGAGCTTGTTAGAGAGGCATTTTAATGTTGTTTATAAAAGTTTCAAGGAAATAATTAAAGACACTGGATAATTTACCTCATCATATCATATCATTAATCATTAGAAATGGCCTTTGAAATATAAATACTTTAAGAATTATTTTCTAAATACTTACCTCGCCATTACATAGCTTTTACTACCAATTCTGTGGAATTACTTGAGAGGTAAGGTTCATTTCAAAAATACACTTATAATTACCATCACAGTCCAGAATATTACAATTTTAAATGCTGATTCAGTCATTAGTATTGCATATTTAAAAGACCCACAATGAATAAGAGGCACCTGATTACTGAACAATGATGTCAGCTTTACGCACAATTTGTAATTAACAAATACTCCTTTCTTACTTGATTAGCATGTGTAGAACACTTTGGTATAACTTCCCTCCTCTGACGGGACATCAGATCCAACAACTGGTTCACCAAAAACGAGGGGGGTAGAGCCGCCACCCCTCCAGAAGGGATGCGTATCGACTCCCGGCATATCGGGCAGCGGAAAGTCCCATCGTCCCGCGCGTGGGAAGCGACGATGCGCGTGAGACAGTGAAGGCATACCGTGTGGGAGCAGTGGAGTAACTTGGGAGTGTGTTCCCCGCCATCGAAAGAACCTGCCCACAGAGACACTATATTGACTCGTGTTGAATTGTTTTGGGGCAGTGAAAAAATAATAGTAACTTAAAAGCAACTTAGCAGAAGTGACCGGGCAATCAATTACGTAAAATTAATTGACGACTTAAAAGTAGGGTGTAATTAAGGCGTACATAAAGTTTAGAACCTAACGAAAAAATATACATTTGTTTTACACATTTTATAATGTACCTACAAGAGCAACTTGTACATGCTGTGTAATACTATTCTACTCAAGACTTTAAAAACCGTATCCTGAAGTTTCGAAACTACATGCTACAAGACCACTTAAACCTATGTGTTACAATCCATAAAAACCACAGATGAATCATCTCAAATGCTTTAGTATCAAGATTTATCTTCAACAGGGTCAGAAACAAAAGTCCTTTCCATCCTCTTCTATCTTGTTTCCTTTCTCCTTGAATTCCAGTCTGGTCCAGGTTCTTTTCTAACCATTTCTACTGACTTATGTCATGCGACCTCTGATTAACTGTTTTACCCTAATTCTGATCACGTCAAAGCCATGCCAACCTTTGTCTTGAAGTTTACTTTCCAGCTTTTGAAAACCGCATATCTGCAACCTCTTCACTTATACATAATGTGAACTCCCCATTGCACTCATACAATTGCATTTTGCAATTTTGCATCTTCAAAATGTTATTGTCATGATACAATAAAGTTTTATGCATACTTACCTGGCAGATATATACTTAGCTATAGACTCCGTCGTCCCCGATAGAAATTCGAATTTCACGGCACACGCTACAGGTAGGTCAGGTGATCTACCGCCCCGCCGCTGGGTGGCGGGAATAGGAACCATTCCCGTTTTCTAAGACAGATTTTCTCTTCCACCTGTCTCCTGAGGGGAGGCTGGGTGGGCCATTAATCGTATATATCTGCCAGGTAAGTATGCATAAAACTTTATTGTATCATGACAATAACATTTTTATGCATTCAACTTACCTGTCAGATATATACTTAGCTGATTGGCACCTTTGGCGGAGAGTAAGAGACAGCTAATTTACTGAATAGACAGGAAACAACATACGTTGTAGGTAATAAATAAATAAAACCTTGGTTCCTATGTGTTTAGACGAAGGGTTGACCTCCTAGCTATTGCTAGGAGTCTGCTTCGTCTCAAGAGCCTCAGCGAGGATGTGACCTATGGCTAAGAGTTTCTTGTAGATCTGTCAATGGGTCTTATCCACTTACTTGAACCAGAATCTAATGGTTATTTGTCAAAGGGGTCCTATCCACTTACATGACAAAACACCTATGCCTAGTGGCATAATTAAGGAGCACAACACCGATCCCGATCACCTGATCCTCACACGAGGGTTCGTCTTACTTGAGTTATTCCCAAACTCCTTTCAAACAACCCAAATAATAAAATTCCGTTAAATTAAGATTTAACTCACTAGTTAAGGATCAGTGTCGACTCCCTATCCCAGCAACTTATCCGTAGACACGTATAACCCAGAGAGACGCATCTCTCGTAGGTCAACTTGACATCCTTCTTATAATGGGAGGTCAACCCAGAGTTGCATCTCCCATAAATGACAGCTAATATGTACTTAATGACATATTGTTATGGAAAGAACAAGAATTCATAAAAGCTCGCACTCATTCGCTTTTAATTCTCAGCTGTTTGAAGGAATCATCAAGATACTCATGAAGTGTTTTAGTGATCACATAGTTTCAAAGAGACAGGGCTTTCTTAGAAATGGATCTCTTCTGGTATGAAGCCTCCAGAGCCCTGGCTGGCGCCTCGCGCCATTGCCTGTTGCTCCTCGCTGCTGGAGCCTCGCGCTTGGCTGGGCGCAGTCGCGCCTGGCTGGCTCCTCGCGCCTGGCTGGCTCCTCGCGCCTGCCTGGCGCCTCCGCTCTGGCTGGTGCCTGCGCCTGCCTGGAGCTCGCCCTCTGGGAGCCCTGGCCGTTTCCTCCCCATTGCTAGAGCTTCGAGCTTGTAGAGTCTCGAAAGATGTCTGTTGATGTCCCCATCGAACTCTCTTATCTGTCCGATTTGTTTTGCCTCTAGCAAATCTAAGCCAGGTTGGAGGCCCACTCTTTCTCCTCACCAGACAATGACAGTGATTCTTGGGACTGTCTGCCTCTGGCGTTTTTACGCCTGTTATGGCAATTTAGCGCCTAGTTGGCGCTACATTGTCCGAAAGTCCTAAACAACCACAATAGTTTATCAGGAGACTTTGAGAAGGGTGGAAGACCTTCTTCCACTTTGAGCTCTCGGCCTCTCCGGCAAGGGAGGAGAAGTAGTCAACTGCATCCCATAATTGATATGAAATCTAACAGTACGAGAGATAAGAGTCTTATTCCGAAAAGGATCCTTCGTGATTACTTCTGTTGCTACCGAGATCTCTTCTTACATGTTGATGAGGTTTCTCGTTGTAGAATCTTCCCTATCCTTGCCCGAAGGAAGGGAAGGAGCCTGGAAGTCGAAGGAGACTCAGAGTAGAAATTGGCGGACCCCTGATTTCTTAGCTCTTTATATATATCCCTCTTAATACTAACTGGGCAGCATTTTGAGCCCTCACCACATTCCAAAAACTCTGTAGGTAAACGTTTCCACCATTTCTTCTTCTGTAGATGAAAACGTAAGGACCCTGTCTGAACAACGAAACTTCTATCTGGAGCGTTGAGGTGGGAAGGAACAGAGGGTTTTAGTTCTTTTGCCAGACATATTATGCTGGCAAGGAACCCATTTCGCCGAGTTCCCATAGAATGTCTGATGCGAGATTCCAATACACAAAAAATTCCCTTTTTCTTCTTGGTCGTATAGGACCGAGAGAAACGAGGAATTCCCTCATAAAAATTTCTGAAAGAAGTTTTATGAGGAGCAGTTCCATCTTGTCATAACACGGAATCTGATGGACTCCAAACAAAAAGAATCCCATACCTCAGTGCATGATATCCTACTCTTATCATATAGAGGTATCGTATAAGATCCCGAAGATCTTAATTCTCTGACTATATCTAATTCTCCTTGCAGAGACAGAATATAACCTTATACTGCATTGTTGATAAAAGATATAGACAATGGTGATTCTCCCTCTGAAAGGGAATGAAAAACACCCTGTATGTGTTCACAGAGGTATAGGAAGAGGACAGCTTCCCTATTCCCCACCAGCAAGATCTGCAGCAAGTCTATGTCTTTACCATGACCTTGCCTTTTACCTTGAAAAAATCCTCTTTACCATGTCTACTTCTGGTCAGTCTGCACGCAGACCGACTCAGAATGGAGAGGTTTTACAGTCTATATACTGGATTCTAATAGAACCTCCAGAATCTTTGGGAAATTTCTTACGAAACATGCTGTGAGAAGAACGTTATGATCTCTGTGAATCCAATATATCTAAGGCCAAAAATGAAGCATAAAGTATCATCCTTTCTTCCTTTGACGCCCTTTATCTTAACATCTGTTAAGAATTTATATTTAGGGGAAAAAGACTAAAGTTTATTCACCTTCTTAAAACTAAAAGATGGCGTAAATTGCTACATCTCTTGGGTCAAGAATAATGAAGTTAATCTATAGGAAGCCTGGTCGTCTTCCACCTTGCGAAGCCGATTATGAAGAAGACTTCTCTCAGGTTTTTTACAACTCTCTCCAATAGATGCTAGACATAATTCACAATTATTATCGTCTATCGAGAAGTTTCTCACGGACGTGCAACATATTGCAGTGAATCTCTTAAGAATCGTTACGTTCCGTGTCTGATTTCCGAACAGGTTCTCTTTTGTCAACGCGAACCGGGCGAAAAAAAGAGATTCTTGATTCTCTTTGTGATATGAGAGAGCTGTGGCATGGCCTAAATGCTTAAAATAAATAATTTCATAGTTCCTTGGATCGAACCCATTTCGATTAGAAGGGGAGAAACGAAATCAGGAACGAAACTTGCCGTTACTACGCCTCTGTTGAAGAGGCTAGTGAACTCTAAGGTTAATAACTTCTAAAACGAGAAATTATCTTGATGCGCTTCTAGCGCCAATTGCGCCAGGCTGGCGGCTTCTGGCTCATTGGCGCCTTGGGTGGCGCTTCTGGCGCATTGCGCCAGGGTGGCGCTTCTGGCCGCATTTGCGCATTGCGCCAGGCTGGCGCTTCTGCGCCAGGCCTGGCTCTTCTGGCGCATTTGCGCCAGGCTGTCGCTTCTGGCGCATTGAGCCTTCTATGTTTATTCCGTTCTCAGTAGGAAAAACTTTTATGGACAATATATAGTCCATTCAGCAGGGGAACAATTTCTGTCACGAAGAGAATGATTCCCAAAAGACTTATCAACTTATCCTGAGCAATCTTCATTCTTTATACGATTATGCTTTCTAAACATGCTTCTCGAAGCCTGAGATCAGGGAAACAACTTCTGCCACGAAGAAAATGATTCCCAACAGACTTATTGAACTTATCCTGAGCAATCTTCGTTCTTTAATACAATTATGCTTTCTACATATGCTTCCCGAGAAAGCCTGAGATAAACTCCTGCCATAAAGAATCCTCTATAATTCTCTTTACATAGCGGTAAACAGAATTAAACTAGGAAAACACTTTTGTAAGGATACTAGGAATTCAGTTGTCAACCATAGAGTCAACTTCGGTATATGTATATGACATGATCATACCGTAGTCTTAAGGTGAATTCTCTACTACATTCTTTCCTCGCCGAGGCCGAGAGAGAATGTAAAATCTCCTAACTTCGTTCTTTTCGTCAATAAATGAATTGGTACTAGACGAAGGAGATCTTAATGAGAATAAGGATCGAAGAGAATCATTCAAGCTTCCTATCCATGGACATATTGCTGTAATCTATGCTTCTATTACTTGAAAAAGCCTCTAATCAAATAATGCGAGCTCATACAAGTCTTGTCCAATTCCAAACAATTGCAAAGTTCTCATTCTGAAAATCGGTTTGCTGCATATATACAGAAGAGGATGACTTATAATCCTCTTAAAAGTAACGAACTAGGAGAAGAGGTGGACAGAACTCAAGAGACTCTCCGAATTCTTGCAATAAAAGGGTTGCTAAGGTCTTGTAAGCTGAAAGACCTGCACCCTCATTGACTTCCTAGTCTGATATCTTCCATCTCTTGTCCCATAATGTTGGGAAAAGAGTGAGTTACCCGAGGAGAGCGCCTCTCTTCATAAGGTAAGGGGTTTAAAGTAGAACCAGCTTCATCCTGACAAGGGTTGTTACGTTTGCCTATGCGACATCTTGAGTACCTGGCAGGTGAAGGCTGATCCTACAAAAAAAAAAAAACTTCTCTCCAAATCAAACCAATGTGATAGAGACGAAGTCGCTTATGCGACCACTAGAGTCTCTTTCACGAGAAGTATGTTCTTGGGTTCTCTTCCAGAGAAACTTCCCACAGATTCGATTCACATCCTGACACGGGCGACAGCCACCTCTGCGACATTTCGCGCCCCCCGCCCTCAGGAAAAACTGATCCCGTGACAAATCTCGAGGATACCCTGTTCAATTTCCATCTTCCAACACAAAGAAGCTGGAAATCCTGGATGCTGTAAGAATTTTATCATTCGAAAGTATTTCCTCATTGAAGCCTCGTCTTCTAAACTCCTTCCCATTCGAGAAGATCAGAAGGAGATTAATCCTTTCATAGGTTATTGCTTCCTTAGACCTCACTTACTGTAAAGGCGAAGGAATTCTATCATTGAGAGACTGTGACGTCACCGCTCTATCCTGTGGCACCTATCCACGTACTGACCAGACCCCACTTTACTGAACTTCGTTGATCGGAAGAGAAGCGGTATTCAACGTGGTATGGCCTTTGGCTATGTGCCTTCCCCATGGCATTCCTTCATGCGCTTTTGAGGAGGATCTTTCATCAAGGTAGACGTCTAAGCAGGCACCTGGCACTTGACTTGCACCTGGTGCCTAGATGAAGCTATGCTTTAGTAATGATACTATAACCCCCATCCAATTTTCCTCTTTCTTTATTCATAACATAAACGAGATTATCTTGTATATTCTAAGAATCTCGTTGATGAATCTTCCTTCTCCTCATCCGCCGAGGGTAAGGAGGTTTAACCATAAGGGGGAAACACTGTTTTAGATGCCTTTCCAATGGCTATCCCTGGCAGTCTGGGACATTCTACAGACACTGCCAGAGGGGACGCCTGATCGGTGGGGGATTCTCCATAACCTCCGTAAGGCTTTCGACATTCCTTCTCCTCTGGGCCTGTGAGCTTGGAAGAGGTCTAGGCCTGGGAGCGAGATGAAGCCAATCAGACGCCACCCTCCATTGCAATTGGGTAAACACTAATTCACTTCTTACCTTCTAATAGCTCGCTTTTGGAGCTATATTCCTTCATCTTCAAATTGCAATATGAATTTGTAGTTCTGT
The DNA here is from genome assembly GCF_015104395.2 of Macrobrachium nipponense. Taxonomy (NCBI): domain Eukaryota; kingdom Metazoa; phylum Arthropoda; class Malacostraca; order Decapoda; family Palaemonidae; genus Macrobrachium; species Macrobrachium nipponense. The sequence continues at coordinate 26,391,482 of NC_087222.1, forward strand.
AAAGTAAGAAGTGATGAGGATACAACACTACTAGTACTGTTAATGCTCTAACTGCTCGTTAGTACGAGAGCTATAAAACTTCTAAAGGAAGCGTAACTAGTTCTATGTTTTTCTGACTTCCTCGATAAGGAAGTTAGCCTCAATCAATTTTAACTTTTATTACCCATTAATGATAAATTATTAAATTATTTCCCTTCTTGCAAACTATGTAAGTGTCTACCGAAAAACTTCGGTAGTTACACGTAATGTATTCTTCGAAATTTTCGAAGCCAAATTCGTTAAAACAGTTAATAAACGTATGCCGAACCAAAGACCCAGTACTTCCCTGCAAAAGATAGCTCAGAAGATCGTTGACGATGAAACATGAAAATCCAAATCAGGAGGAACTGCAAACGTATGTTTACATTCCAAACGATAGAGAAAATCTGTCTTAGAAAACGGGAATGGTTCCTATTCCCGCCACCCAGCGGCGGGGCGGTAGATCACCTGACCTACCTGTAGCGTGTGCCGCGAAATTCGAATTTCTATCGGGGACGACGGAGTCTATAGCTAAGTATATATCTGACAGGTAAGTTGAATGCATAAAAATCTCCTTTAGTTTCTGTTTACTGATAGAGCACCATTGTTAGACAGAACAAGAACTGATGCTGCGTGTATAAGGCCTGTAGTTCTTTTTGCTCTTAGAGACATGGGTAGTACTTACATTTTCCCTGTGTACTTAACAGCACTTCTCCTCTCTTTGAAGGGTTTTCTTTTTGCCACACAGAGGTTTTTCTGTCTTGTGGAAGCTGCCTACTCAAATACATAAAAGCTATTTTGGCCAGTCATAATGCACGCATATTATGCGAGACCAATAATTAGGAAAGATACAATGATTCAAATAAGATGAAAAGGCTAAAAACAAGACCTTTCCATTGAAGAGGTAGTACGTATTAGCAACCAGAGTTTTAAAAGGAGAAATATCTAGCTGTGGCAATGACCTTACAAATATACCAAAAGACCTGCCCTTCCATGAAAATCAAGAGGAAAGGTCTATATGTCAGCTTGCCTACAACTACCAAAAGTCTCACAGATGGAGTTGCTTAGAGGGAGAAAGCAAAGAAAAGGATAAGGTACGTATTATGTAGTCCAATGAATGTACACAAAAAGACCCAGTACGAGAAGCTAATTTGCAGTAAAGAGATGAGAGAGCAAAAGGAAAGATCAATAATATGGGATGTAAAATTATCTTGAGCTGTACCCTTTTGCAAGTCCTACGCAGCAGGTAAAATCCCTACTTTAGAAATCAAAATCCAAGTAGGAGTTGCCGAGGAAATTTCTAGGAGTAGGGGGAATAGGGCCAACTTTCTTACAAAGAGGAAAAAAACATTTAAAAACAAGTGTAAAGAGAAGAAGGCCGTGTGAATACATTCCTTTGTATTAAATAAAATCAATAAAATATCAAGCAAATGAATTAGGAATTGGGAACTTAATACCAAATTTAAACTTACAACAAAAGGAAATCGGAACCAACATAATGACGTACTACTGACATAATCAGCAAGTCAAAGGAGGAATGAGAGAGCAAGAGATGAGATTACTCTAACTACAATTTATACAATGCTGTAAACAATACATATAACCAGACCTACTTACAATACTTTCCCATTCTTTATACTTACATAAGCAAGTGCCGCAGGTCAAGAAGGATTCATTGAAGTCCTCATAGTTGATAGAAACTGTTTCGACCAGAGTAGACGACATTACTTCTTCCCGACCCACGCCTCGGCTGAAGAACAAAGAGTACTGGTTTAATTTCCTCCAATTTAAAGCTGTTTCCTGTTTCCTTCTCACTTTGCTGCTCAACTTCATTAACTTTCTCACAGTCATTTATAAGAATGAACCCTTGAGACCAGCAAAATGACAACAGAACACTGACTTGATTATATCAAACTCTGTTATCACGATGCTCATTTACATAAAACCAAATAGTAACCGATTGCTCAGTTACTTCTATCTTAAGTTCTATAAATCATTAACAAAAGTTGGTTCTTTGAATAGCCATTCCTCTTTTAAGACAGATCATTTTAATTAGCCAATTATCTTTCAAGACTGATCGTTTGAGCATCGAGTTTCATGTTACCTTCGTAGGGCTGAAATTCTACATTTTATACTTTTTCATATGACTTCTGAGTGGGTACAAAGTGATGTCCATTACCCTTCTGAGAAAGAGAGAGAGAGAGAGAGAGAAGAGAGAGAGAGAGAGAGAGAGAGAGACGAGAGAGAGAGAGAGATTGAGAGAGAGGAGAGAGAAGAGAGAGAGAGATGGAGGAGAGAGAGTCAATAAACACACCACTGAATACTTACTGTAGCTGGAACGCGGGTCGACAACACCACATTACTCCTGGCGAGAAAAACAGACGGTAAATAATCGTATACAAAAACAACTTCTTAACACTGACCGATTAATGTCTACTTTTCCTGATGTAACATTTACCAACAATCTCAATGATAAAGTTAAACAAATATCCTATAATACATAGTAAGGTTACACGTCTCATCTCCCTCATACAATCCTGATATGGTGGTAAACACCCCACGTCATCACTAACATCTCAATATGAGTTTAGATTAGTATCAAAAGTTAGATCATGAGTCCCACAATATCGCAACATTATTCCACTATGTTTTATATACATTAGGTTGCCCAATTAGGACCTAAGTAGGTTACCTAGAGCCCTTCACTTTGGTAGTTATGAAGTAAAATTATATAAATACCCACAACATGAATTTTAAAGATTAATTATCAGATAGTCCTCTTTCCTTACCTTATTCAAGCATATCGCAGAAACAACAGTTTCTGTGTTCACGCCTTGGCCATTTCCGCGAGATACTCTGTAAATAAAAGGTAAAGATTAGTTCAACTTTTGGCATAAGGGAAATTCACATGAGATTAATAATAAATGTACAAGTACTGGATCTTCTAGATACATAGACTAACTCAAGTAAATAAAGAATTGAAGTGCCCTTAAAATGCAATCCTTGACAAAAAACCACACAAAAAAATACCAATCTGATATCTACAACTTTCCCAACTCGTATATGCAGTGGCAACAGAAGTGTTTCTCCCTAACCAGAAGAACAGAGCAATTCCTTTGAATTCAAGAATTCTACCGAGGATTACTTCACTGTACATCTTGTAGGACAATCGGTATGCTCATTTGATAACCTCGCAAGACCTGAATGCAACAGTGTTCTTGGACACCTACTTTTGCCTGCCAGCGGAGACCAACGAGCTTCAATATCCAGGCCTAAAGTGTCAAGGCCCATTCACGTAATACCAAACAACTCTCATCAAACACATACGCAGTTCATCTTGAGCCTCATCAGTAGTCTCACAGATGGAACAGTAAAGCTCCCAAACTTCGAACGATTTTGAGGTTTTGAGTTTTTGCCACAAACTCAAGACTGAACAAGAACAAGAGTTCATCCCATTCTTCTGAAAACCAGATGCGGTATGAAAAACAGTGTAGCTTGCCCTATTCTCTTCACAGAAGATAAGGTTAGCAATACGTAATATTCGCCATCTACATAAACTCTTTCAAGAGTTGAACTGCACCTAAGACAGGCTGCAGAGAATGAGAGATGTCCAACTGAAGAGACTTGACTTTGAATCACATTCCTCATGTGCAAAGAGAGCTTACACGACTTGTACAGGATTCTTTGGGTTTCAGAGAAATGAGCAACCTCTTTTGTCTATTATCATGTGTTACAGAGAGGTTATTATGCCTAGTATTAATTCTCGTTCTGTGATAAGATGTAGAAAAAATCACTCGTAACACCATTATCCTGGGAGGCCAACTGAACAATATGGTGAATCTTCGTACAAAATTTCAGTTACTTTTTTTTTCTACAGTGAAACATCTACCTACCTAAAATTCATGCGTACTTTTAGCACAAATTCCCATATAATCTAGGTCCCCATCTATGCCATTTCTCAGAGATTCTGTAGCTTTCCTACTAAGTCCTAATCCTGGTCGTTCCCTGACTGACTGCTTGTCTATAACTCAGCCTCGAACGCAGCGTCTCTGTACAATTTCCTTATTCATAATGTTACCTTTTCAACATACTACAGCACTTCTGCAATGAATCTCAAAGGTAGCAAAAGTTCCCCTAAGTCTTGCACCAGTCCTCAGACATTTGAATGATATCAGGATATTGAGATGTCTTAGGAAATGTAGAAATAAATAATAAGATTCCTTCTTATACAATTGACAAACAAATTCATCTTCAGCAAGATGGAACGGCACTAACATTCAAATGACGAATGCAGTTTGACTTTCCCAACATCTTGAGATTCTTCATTCCCTTCCTAAGACCTTCGGCAAAAGCTTAGCTTATGCAGTTCCCTTTTCTCGATGTTTCTACGACCACATTACGAGTAACATTATCAGTGACATTTGTAGTCAATATTTCAATGCACCTCGTTTTCCGGAGCTTCTCAAAATATGGCAGCCTTTCCGCATAGCATAATACTTAGAATGACATATTTATTTTCCCGGACCTTTTCAAAATATAGCGGCCTATGCCTGTAATGATTAGAATGACATATCTATTTCTCCGACCTTTTCAAAATATGGCGGCGTTGGTAATCTTAATAAATGCTCTGGCCGATTTTTAGTATAAATGTGTTTATACCTTGAAAGAAGATACTAAGTATGTTCTAAGGAAGACGGAAATTAGTGGCGGTAAGTCCTATCGGTCTAGAAAACAACTTGAATATTTGTACCTACAAAAAAACAAAGTCCTTCATGTTGTTGTCTCTGTCGTATCACCTATTTTAATGAGCTCCTGTTCGTTCGTTTGTGTGCTGCGCAGTCTCGAATTGTCATGGGGAAACCACACCTTCCGAATGACGTCACGAAAAAAACTCCACCCAAAAAGTGACATCATTATAGACAATATCCAATCGTAAATAAGCACGTTTCAATTTTCTCTGAAACAAAAGAAAGCAGTGTTTTCAGCCAATGACAATATATAATGTTACCAAGTCGTAAATTTTTTCGGCAAATACACCTATTTTCTCCAATTAAGCGTTACTTGCACTATCGCCATGAATGAATTAGCACGACCGTCTACACGCTCCGATTTTGTTCCCCAGGAAAGTTTCCCCATAGTGTGTGAAAATTGTTACGTGAATTATCGAGATTTCACAAACTATTATTATGGGCCTATAGAAAGGCTCGTAACTTTTGCCCAAAATCACGGTTTAATCAAGAGTGAACATATTTGCCCTTCTTGACTTGAACAAAAAAGCCTTTCGGTGCGATAAAACCTATGTAAGGTAAGCTATTTCCTGTATATATTTTGATTATCGTGTGAAATATGCTGGAGTATTGTGTCTCAGTTAGCCTAATGGCCGCTCAAATTTTTCGGAATTGTCATGAAGTGTGCGACTCCCCCTTAAGGGGGAGTCGCAGGGGGGGCGAAGCCCCACCCCCCACTATGGCCTAGGTAGGGGTACAGCACTCTAGGTTAGGTAGTGCCCTGGAAATCACTTTTCTCCTGCGCCCCCCCCCCCCACCCCCCCCCCCCCCAACCCAAAAACCCCGGTTCCCACAGGGGTCCCCCAAGATTGTTAGATGGGAGCAAGGGTGTAATTGCTTGATGCCACCAATATTAATGATCAGTTTAAGCATAATCAATAAAAAATACATCGGAAAAATATATATTCTTCTGCAAACAAGAGACGGAGCTCTCCTTTAGATTTACCGCGGCGTTTCCCCATAATGATTAAAATGACACATTTAATTTTCCAGAGTTTTTCAAAACATGACGGCCTTTCCCTATAATGCTTAAAATGACATATTAACAAAAAACCTGCTGCTTTACCCTACAAAATATGGCTGGATTTACGTGGCCTACATCTGACCGACACCTTACTGTAAATGCTAGTAGTAGCCTAAGCTGGCATAAACCCAATCGCCCCAGAGAGGCGGTCCTGGGGCTAACTTAAGCCCAAAATTAAATCAATCAATGAAAATTCGAATTTCCAGAAGTGCCTAAGAAGCCTACTACTAAGGAGGCCTACTGTAAGCAATAAGGTGGCGATCTATTTGACTGTGGAGCGATAAATAAGGAATAAGAAGCGTGTAACTTTGTAGATACTTAATGAAAATACTTATAATTTTAACTTAAATCAATTAATTGACACGAGGCGTACCTCCTACCAAGGCCTACTAGGGAGGCCTACTGTATGTAGCCTATGCAATAAGGCGCCAATATAAACTTATGGAGCGAGAAATAAGGCATAATGCGATTTTTAATTTATAGATATATGATATAGTTAAGAATAATTTTAATTGAATTTATCTAATAAAATGTCAGGGAAATACGCTTCGAAGAAGGAGGCCCACTGTAAGCACAGGTCGCCGATATAATCGGCTGCTGGATGAAAAATAAAGGTTAGTGTTGGTTGTAGTGTGTGTGTAATTGATGATAAAGGTCTTAAATGTTATTTAAGGAGGTTAACTTAGGTTAAATAAGGTTAAATAAATAAATAAAACTAACCTCAATCAGAAGCTTCACCCATCAGGGTTTATTACCCCGACCCCAATCATAGTGACATTTCGCCTTATTTAAGCGGAATGAAGACGAATTGACGCGTCATTAGAGCTTAAATAAATCGAAATACGACAAAATGGTTCGATTTGAGTCAAATGTGGATAAATGGCGTACTTACGACGTCGAAATAAGCGATATTTTCGAGGTCTTGGGACGTCCAGTAACGATCAGCTGTGCGCCTTCTTGTGTCGTCTGTCGCGCATCGAGGATCAATGAGGGATGAAAGACGCGATTTTCTATTAAACTACGAATTTTAAGCCATAAGAATTACCATAAGATAATTATAATCTTATAAATTATCTTTTTATAACGTACAATGCGTTAATTTTGTTATATCAGCCGAAGAATTCGTGACTTTTCATCCGCGGTCGACTCTCTATGGCCGGACAGTTTTTGATGTTTTGTTTTCGTTCGAGAAAGGAGGAATGGCGCCTCTATTGGCTCAATTACGAATATCAAGAGAAGATTCGTCAATTATATGATAATTCGCCGTTAAAAACGTATCTTTTCGTTGTGAGAAATACGTTAATTTCATTAAACTTACAAAGAATTCGCGACTTTTCATCCACAATCGACTCTCGATGGCCGAACAGTTTATATGTTTTGTTTTCGTCGATTCCTCAATGATTAAAAATAAGACGTAAATGTTATCATTCTACATTAAAATAATATAATCATGTATATTTAAGGCTAAATATAAATTCTATATACGTTTTCTGGGTTTATTTCTCTCCTAAAAAAGTTAATTTCTCGCGAGATTTCTCCCATTGGGCTTTCTTTTGTGACGTCACGAATTGGAAACGGCCCATGGCGGTATCCGCTAAAAAAGAAAAAAAAAAAAAGAAAACATATATTTAAAGAGACGGCGACAGTTCCTGTGTTGCTGAATAACGTATTCTATCATTCATGTAACTGTATCCAGGAACTGTATCCTGTTACGTACGATATATGAAACCTTTCAACTTCTCCCTACTTCATCATTTTTCGGCCACCGCCCCCTCCCCTCCCCTCCCCGGCCAACAAAAGTGCTGTCGCGACAATGCTACTTATATCTCTTTGCTTTATTTATCGTTTAATGTCTCCATTATAACACTTAACAAACATTTAAATACATCTACAACGTTAAAACAAGCTCCAATGGTGTTATCAAAGCCGTATATATAGGTCTAAGGTAGACTTTCGCGAACGCTAGACTTACCAAGAGGCGACACTACTTCTGAATCAATAATCTGCAAACATTTTTCTGACTCATCAAGCTTCGTCTGACGAACAAAAACGGCAATTACCAACATCATTCAGAAACTTACGATGTATAATCAACCTCCCAGAATGTTATTAACATCGATTAACCCCAGAATTTCTCGTTATTTAATTATTTTTTTGGTTGCAAACTTTGCCTAACCTTGAATATGTCAGGATAAACATTTCAGTTGAGCCACCGTGGCGCCAACGGACCTACTTAATTATTCATTTTTATTTTGGGGGCGGGGAGTGGAGGCTCTTGCAGAGAGAGAGAGAGAGAGAGAGAGAGAGAGAGAGAGAGAGAGAGAGAGAGAGAGAGAGAGAGAGAGAGAGAGAGAGAGAGAGCATTGCCACGTATTGACAGACAACTTGGTTCTAAGCGGAAGTTGTTCAGGATTGGAGAGAGAGAGAGAGAGAGAGAGAGAGAGAGAGAGAGAGAGAGAGAGAGAGAGAGAGAGAGAGAGTGAGTGTGTGTGTCAGGCACATTTGCATGATTTAGACCTAGGAGCGTCAACTCTTAATTAAACAACATAATGAATTTCCTCTCATAGAACAAGCCAACGCCCTTACGAGAGAGAGAGAGAGACGAGAGAGGCAAGAGAGAGAGAGAGAGAGAGAGAGAGAGAGAGAGAGAGAGAGAGAAATCTAAACTTATGGTTATTGACGTGACTAACAGATAAAGATAAATTTTCTAAACATTCGTGAATCTGTCATATTGACAAATAACTTTTAGGACAATAAAAATAACTTCTTAGCCCAGTGTTCATTTTTCTGGCTCTATTCCCTGGATGGAAATATTACTTATTAGGGCTGAACTTCAAATTGTACCTAGTTCTTTATGCCATAAAGTGAAACAAGCTTTTATATTTTGTTTTTAAAGTAAATTTTATATTTATAGTACTACTAGTTCAATTTTAAGTGGCTTGTGCCTTCAGTCTTACCTGTAATTAAAATTCAACTCCATAGCATAGGCCTACCTTAGGTTAAGTGTAGCACACAGTATATAGTTGAACTTACCTGCGGTTTATATGCAACTTCATGGCATAGGCCTCACCTTAGGTTAGAAGTGCAATTATAGTCTCACTTTTTAGACTTTCAAAGTTTTATTCTTAGTTCCATTTATAACTACATAACTGACACATATTTCTGACCACTGGAGTTTCTCAAAGTTCATAACTTAATAATCTCTTTTTCTCTCAACTTTTAGACCATTAGAAACTTGTTTGTACTGAATGCCTGAAAGTATTCCTAAACATGGCTGTTTTAACTCTTGACATGGCTAAAATAACCCAAACTTACGATGGTTGCTGCTTTTATAATCTCTCCTATAGAGATAGTTGAACCACAGGTGGTAATAACAACTCATGACCTTACCAAAGTGAACACAGAACTCCCAGTGAACCAATGATTCGCAATTTTCATGGAAATGAGTGTTGATAATACAGGACTTGCTGTCAAGTGTGTACTGATTAATAATTGGTACACTTTCATAAATACACCAGGTTCTGTCGGGGTGATAGTTCGATCTTCACAGATGCAATCTATAAAGCGAAACATTTCCAAGCAAGTAACTGTCTCCAACTTACTATGAAGGTGAATATATTCTGAACAACAACATATTTCCAATTCCTTCTTCAAATCATTACGTTTTCGCTGCACTCTAACTTGGAATGGAATGGGAAATTTTGACTTGAAGCCAAGCACTGGAACTGCAAAATCTTTAGGTCACGCCTTTTTTAAAATCTCTTATTCTGTGGTCATATTTTTGCCAAATGGCAGAGGTCCCATGCACCAAATTCATTCGTCATTAGTATGTTTACTACCAGAGGAACATTCTATAACAAAACCTAAAATTCGTAGCAAGAGGTGTAGTATATTCTTGGGACATTTTTTGCCCCAACTTATATGGCCAGTTGCATCCTCCAAAAGATGGTTTAAATTTTAAACCTTAAAGCTTCGAGTATCACCTATCATCATCTTACTCCTTGTTGCAGTTATTTGTAACAATGTGGTAGTGAAAAAAAAAAAATAAAAACAAATAAAAAATAAATAAAAAAGACATTTCTACTCAATCTTGTCTCCAGTAATAAACACCTATTTTTTTTCCTCGCTCACATAATTCTTGAAATACTTTGCTATACTTTCCCCGACAGAAACTTTTAAATAAATAAAGTTTGATTTGATTCGTACACGGAAGCGTACCAAGTAGTAATAACTTTTTATCTTGAACAGCCACACCAGGAAGAATTGAATGCAGACTGGAATAAAGGTACGTAATATGGGATGTATGGTCTCTTAAGTTCTGCAGTAGTCGAGGACATTCATCATTGGTTTCTAGCTTGGACTCAAACCAAAATATTCAGGAACTTGAGGCATCAAAATAATAAACACAATAGCAAGTCAATTTCATTTCCTTGTTTCCCAAGCCGAGGATTAAGTGGTGGTGTCATTAACCATTACCTCAAAGGTCACGTTTTTTTTGGGTAGACCTTACACCGAATTCTTCGGTACAGTCACTGCAACCTTGACTCCGAGAATTTCAAATCTCTTCACACCATTCTGTTGATAACCACATTAAGGTTTATTCATGAATGTTATGCACGGAATGGAATGGAATATTAAATTTTGGCCACAGGCCAAGTACTGGGATCCACGAGGTTATTCAGCACTGAAATGGTAATTGAGGATAAATGTTTTAGAGGTGTAGCATTAAGAAAACCTGCAGTTGCAGTATGAAACAATTATTAGGATATTCCCAATTAGAGGAGAGAAAGTAAAAAATTTACTTTATTCAATTCCAATCCTTAAAAACGTATATTCTACTTACACATACGTAGTATGTTTATATTTGTCTAAAATTTTCAGGGAAAATACCAAGAATCAATAAAATATACAGAGTACTGACAAATAAATAACTTTTTTCAAACAATGTCCGACAAATTTCAAGTTAATTCCATTCTAGTTTCATACCATTATTCAACAACTGTATCCTCTTCATTCTACCCTGCACCCTCATCAAAGTTGTCAGGTACACCTCCTGGACACAAATCTTTCCTATCGTTTCTATGCAAGCACTTTTTGACAGCTCGTACCATCTACGAAAAACTTCCTGCTACTAAGTACTTACTTATTATTTACACATACATATTAGACTTAGTAGCACCTCCACAACTGTCTTATGACACATGTGGTCTTCTTGCATCACTTAGCATTGCCTATAAAGTGGATATCGATGATATTCCCCCAAAAGGTACCTGTATCAATCCCTTCTGGCTAGTCGATATTCATAGTCACAATGCTGATATACTTTACAACAGTGTCACACAAAGATATCATAAATACAACAACTTATAAATTCCAGTTTATTGCATTATACATCTGCTATTTCAATCCACTTCTCTTCAGAGCAACTTTTCAATGAGTAACAACCAACCACAAGTTTTTTTTATGTATCAGTGAAAGTTCTGGCTACTCTGTCAGTACCATAGTTTTATTTAATGCTCAATTTGGTACTTCCTATATTTTACGTAAAAACATGACAGAAAGAAAACTTAAGTTTGCTATAAATTATAATCATCCACAGTTCAAACTCCCTTCTTTCTGTTCTCTTGTAGCACTTCCGATTGCTTTCAACCTCCCCAATCTTCTTATGTACTTTCTTGGCAAAAGGGTTTCAAAGAAAGAGATTCATTTTTCCATTTTTATTACTTTTCCTTCTATGGGGCTTGAAATCACTTTTTCATTTATGATCTAATGATTTTTCTTACAATCCATTGTGGGTAAAGCTCTCCCTATTTCCAAAATAAAATTCTTCAAAAGATTTAAAACAATGAATGCTCGTAATTCATTGGGAAGGTTGCAAACACCAAAACGATCCAAATGAATAGGACAGCCACATTCATGAGAAAATTATAATACTGTATTAATATACATCCAGTATAAATGATACTGGTTAATATTAACAGTTGGCTATAATGATAATACAAAAAGAAATTGAGATATATAATCAACCTTACACTCCAGAAACAATGATTTACAGTACAGTAGATTTCGTAATTACCTGAAAGCAAAAAAGATGGACGACAAGGTCAACAGAAAATGCTTTCCTAAACAGAGGAGAGAAGTGTCACAGCGCACAGGCCACTAGCGTCCCCAGAGCATAGCAGGGTGCGCACTAAATCAGTTTGAACTGTTGTTAGTGGGCGGACAGGCATGCAACTTCTCGGCCTCTCGTGTTACAATCCAGGCATACACACACAAGTGTACTTCACGCCGCAGAATGAGGACACACCTCGCCTAAGGGCTTAATACATTTTCCAATCAATGCTTCAGACTATAAACAGCGTCCTATCGAGACTGAGAAAGAGACAGAATTCACTACACCAAGAATGTTCCTTTTACACACGGAATTTTTTCCTTTATCCACACAGCCATCCCATGCATTCAACAAAAAGGGGGAAAAAAAATAATAAAAAAAGTGCTACCCAAACAAAGGGGAAAAATTAAAAAGACAGAAAAAGGAAAGGGAGAAACCCAATTCCACATTCAATTTGCACCAAATATAAGAATACATTTGGACAGAGATGCAGTGGTAGGTCAGCTGGTGTAGCATTTTGAAATACAGGCGACGTAGAGTCAGATTCCTCGAGCACAAAACTCTGTGGCAAAACGGGCACCAATTACTCTCAAAACCAGATTTTACAAATAAAACACTATTACCATATTTGAGCTGCAAGAATATTTCGCCACGACCACGACACCTCTCCAAGCGAGTTTGACCCACCTTTCACGCAAAGAAAACTGAAAACTGACCGAGGTATCCTATCGGTTTTGTTTGAGGGGTACAAAGGCTGAGTGGAATCCTGAACTACCACTGCGATGACTGTCTGTCTTCTGAAAAGTTAAGCCTTTTCGAGGAGTGCCAGCTTCGGGCGAAGCCAGCTCAGCTCCTCCTCTTGCCTTCTTTTTCAACTTTTTTTTACATGACTCTACAGCAAACGGGCATTTGTACATGAACCTAGCAAGCAGGCTCTCTAAACTATACAGAGGCTGCTCCAGAACTTATAATCTTTGGGCCCTACAAGTTTATACAAGGACAGTCGTAAATGCTTATAGGTGATTAAATACCGTGACTATTTACACACTGATATTTTTTTAATTCATTTCATTCACATATATAAGCATATATGTATGGCATTACACACAACATGTGTAGACATACATATATGTATCTGTGTCTATATACATACCTGGGTTGCATACAAAGACACTTTATATACACAGCAAATATACATAACTGTACATACTATACTCGCATACACATTAGGTATACCTGACTGAATATATGTCGCACGCATACATTTTGTATGCACCGTATGTATATAAACGCACAATTTCACACTGTATCGAGAAAAGTCAGACTTTTCACATAGAAGCATATATTTAACCAATTCACTGAAAATCACAGTTGCAACATTATCCCAACATATGTATAACCGTAGAAAATAGATGGCTTTCAGACGCTAGAAAAACTTTGCTCCGTGTTCAACGACCACCTATTTATTGAGGTTGTAATCAAGTTTGACCTGCGGCGGCAGCCCCACGAATCGCGGCTGAAATGAAAACTATATGGCTGACTCCCGGGCCTGCGATATACATACAGCTACAGGTTTGGATGTGTATGAATACTTTATAATAAAGACATGTCTGAATAAATGCAGGCAATATGCCTGTTATGTCTTGCCCTGAATGTTTTCAAGCGCATATCCTAATGTGTGCAGAAGGTAAACACAGTTATGCACCCAAAGGATTCAAAAATAAAAAGGTCAGATAGATCTTTGATTACTGCAAATGTCCATAATGACGCAAGCATAAAACTTATAAAATGAACTTAAAAATGAATTCTCACATCTTCCAAGTTACTTGAAACAGATGTCGAGTTGAACTGACGCTGAAACGAATATGAGAAATTCTTTTTGGAAGGGGAAAAAAAAAAATAAAATAAAAAAGTGCTGGTATGAAAATGTGAAGTGTCAGTCTGTGTTCATAACTTGAATCGTTAAAGCAACTAAAGATATCTAAAAGAATTTTTTTCATCAAGAAATGCTGGCCAACCCATTATCCACAGAATAATCTTCTATTGCTGTAATAACTTATAAGTCTATCCTTAAGAAGAGCATAAATAAATAGGATAAATGAAGGCCAACCAATTAGATTACAATACTTTGGCTCTCACCAAACCTAAGAAATACTGTTAAGATTTCTATTTCTTCTTGTTCTTCTGATTGGCAGCTCCTCGCGGCGGCGTCACGGGACGGCCAGTGTTCAAGCCACCGTAGGGGAACTTCTTTTTGTCCGCCGGCTGCCGAGACAACAAAAAAAAAACATCAAGTTACACGAGAAAAAAATAAAATTATGTGAAAATTACATAGGCCTGACAATATTGACAGCTGAAGACTATACAGCTCATTTTCTGTAAGCAGTTCTCAATTGTAGTAAGCTGAGAAATAACAGAATAAAATATTCACCGAAATTTAGGCCAAAGGTCAGTGCTGGGACCTATGAGGTCGTTCAATACTGAAAGGGAAGCCGAGAATAAGGTTTTTAAAGGTGTGACAGGAGTAACACCTCACAGTTGCGCTATGAAACAACTGTCAGGAAAGAGTGAAAATATGATGGAAGGAAGAGAATAAGAATGGCAGTACAGTAAAAAGAATGAAAGAGGGTGCAGCTAGGTCCACCGACAATAATAAGCGAGCGAGAGAGAAGACGGAAAGAGAGAGCGAAATCTTTACCATCTAGAAAACTCACCTTAAGTATCTGGAAAGAGCACATGAGTGTTTCATCCACGGACATCATGGCGCCAGCGTTGTCGAACTCGCCGCAGTAATTTGGAGCTGAGAAAAGTGTCACTAACTGTCTCTTCGCAAAGAACTCATATCCATCTTCAACGACCTAAAGACAGTGTAGGAAAGCATTATAAATACTGTAGTAGTACATAGATTTCCCAAGATACATCTTCAGTTACAAAAAAAAATATCATCAACTGAGAAGATCTGGCACATATGGGGTTATTTCCTGAAACGGGGTCATTGTAAATGTCACTGGACTTTTTATGAACAAGATCAGTTTAGCCTATGGCATATAACTAACTGGTAACTTTGCAGGCGAGAGAAAAAAAAAAAAAAATTGTAAACCACCAACTGCAATTTCTAACAAAATCATTGGCTGCTAAACCCAATACTTGGGAGCCTGGTGTAACATCCACATATACCCACACCCATCTCAATAAGTTAAAGTATACATTAGCTTGGACTTGACCATGAAATTTCAGACGAGTAATCCCTCAACCAACCAAGTTTTCTTCTGTAATTCCCCAATTTCATGACATAACTTGACAAAACTTGCTACGTTATATTTTATGAATCATTAGCTGCCATCAACTAAATTCAGAAAAGTAATCCTAACCCCGCAGCACTGGCCCCAGTGATTTCGGAAACCTTTCACCAACGTGAATTGAATACAGAATTTGGGCCAAAGGCCAAGCATTGGGGCCTATGAGGTAACTCAGGGCAGAAATGGAAATTGACAGTAAAAGTTACTCTACATTTTATTACCTTTTCCAGCTTTTGCTTCCAAACATCCACTAACAAGCATAAATACTACAGTACACAATTGTTTAAAGGTAAAAAAAAAAAAACTTACCTGATGGGCTCGGCAAATAAGGTCGAAATCATGCTTGTGTAAGAACTTTGCAACAACTTCTGCTCCAAAGGTGAAGGAGACACCTCTGTCATTCTCACCCCATCCCATGGTGTCCTGGATAAGACAGGAAACTTTGGTTAACTTCGGGTCTCACATACTACAGAAAAATTAAAACTTCAATAAAACTTTAAGTGACGACACAGGAGTACAAATACATTTGCATACCAATGTCTAGGACCAAACGTATAACAAGATCAATTTATTATGAGTCAAGTTCACAACTAACTATTTCATGAATGTCTTCACTATACATGAACTTCTGTTGAGTCCTTTCAAGGCATGTGAAGCTAATATATATATATATATATATATATATATATATACTGTACAAATATATACTTCATATACATCACAAGAATGCTCAAGCTTCCATAATAATTTAACTTCAATTCTTTGGTATACAGTCCTCCAGTCCTAACTGGAAAAACACTGGTAAACAACCATGTCAAATATTCATGAATATCTGGTAACTAATTACTTGAAAATGCAAGTTACGTATTGCAATATTAAAGAATCTTAATTTTATGAAGATGTAAGACTTTGTCTAACCCAAGTCAATTTTCTTCAAGAGCCAATCAAGTTTGATATCCCACCAACAAGAGCTCTCAATGGACTTTTATCATCATCATTACGAACGGCAAATTCAACGTCCTCATTCCCGTTTACGCACCTTGTCAGGATCTGACCACAAGAGATCACAGAGGAGACCCTGGTCAGGAACGTCAGTTGGTCTCATGATACGCCTGATCTGCTCCATGCTTTGCAAGTCGGGGCTCAATCCTCCGTGACAACAGAAGATCTTTTCGTCGACAATTGCTGCCACAGGTAAACAGTTGAAACAGTCTGTGAAGGTCTTCCACAATTTGATGTTATACCGTCGTTTGCCTGAAAGAAGGGTAATCGATCATATCTCTGCTTTCTGCTACAAATGAAATACTTTAAATACTTTTAATATTTATAGCGGAACCCAACCCCCGGATTCGCGGACTCACGCATTCATGGATTTCTCTCTGGAACATTCCCCCGCATTATTCGTGGAAAATTTGCCTATTTGCAGTATTTTTCTCTGAGAAATATCCACAAATTACTGGTCCCTTTTAATAAATATCATAAAATGCATTTTTTGTGTTAAAACTATATAAAACAACAAAGTATAAAAATGTTTAGTGTGTTATTTTTAAAGCTTTAACTACCAATATAGGAGGTTTTAAGCATTTTTATAGGGGTTCCAACTATTCATGGGAGGGTCATCTAGTACACCATCCCCCGCGAATATGGGGGGGGGGGGGGGACCACTGTACATTTCTGTCACAAAGACGACATTTAAAGGCTTTTTGTAAGGCACTGTTGACATATGTGACAGGAGTAATAAAAGTTCAAGTAAAACATTGCCTCTATCATAAGACCCTCATGTCACAATCTCTCATCCAGGAATTAAGAACAATGTCTACAAAGGGTGTACAACCACTAACAGTTGACCCCTAACTTAAGAAACCACAACACAGTTTATCATTATCTTCGCATATATGACCGAGATGGGTCACCTAGTCGCAAACATTACACAACTCAATCGAAAACATAACCAAAAATAAAGTATATATGAATCATTAAGGTAGAACTTGAAAATTTATACAGCTTTCCTGTTCACGAAGCAGCTTAATGCAATTAGGATGATATTTGGTCTAAAAATTCACTTAAAAAACACTGAAAAGTAGCAATTCTAGCATAAAGTAGCGGGAATTCCCTACTTGATACTTTGAAAAATGAACATCACATTCTCAAATAGATAACAGCATAAACAAAATGCACTGAAAGATCATCAACAAATTATGAAAAACCAAGAGAGTTCGATGACCACCACGTCTCTTTTCTATTTTAATTTGCAATCTCACTTGTAAAACAAAGTATGAACTTATGGGTGGCAAAAGGGGAAGCATTCTGAAAACAATTCTAATTTGCGAACCCACTTGTTTGTACCTCTTAATGTTTGTTAGTTGAATGTTCATAAGTAGAGTGGAGTCTGTAGCTATAAATTTAAAAAAGAACACAATTCTCCTTTCACTCACATTCATCGTAAAAGCCGTAGATTCTGTTGATGGAGGCACATTCATGGTTACCTCTGAGCAGGAAAAAGTTTTCTGGGTATTTTATCTTATAAGCTAGGAGGAGACATATGGTTTCAAGCGACTGTTTTCCACGGTCCACGTAGTCGCCCAAAAACAGGTAGTTGGACTCTGGCGGGAAGCCTCCGTACTCAAATAATCGGAGGAGGTCATAGTACTGTCCATGGATGTCACCTGAAACAAAGGGAAGACTTTTAGCGACAAGATGAAACGCAATCTTCTATCAATTCTAAATGTGCTACGACGAGGAAATATTACAACTGGAATTGTAATATAAAACTGAAGCCCCAAGCCAAGCACTGGGACCCATAAAGTCAAAGCTGAAAGGGAAACTGATTAAAAAGGTTTGAAAGGTGTAGAAGTAGGAAAACCTCTCGGCTGCACTGAGAAACAATTGTTAAAAGAGGGCTGAGGAAAGGATGATGGTAGATAGATGACACGAAAGGAGGTATACAGTAAAAGGAATGGCATTGCAGCTAGGGTCCGAAGGGACGGTGCAAACAACCTTAAATAACTCCTCGAGTGCAATACATGAAGTGCACTGAAAACATTAATGGCCTATGGGATTTTAATCATTACAAATCCACAGTGACATCTGTAAATCATAAAAGTTGCTGGTGAACACATGAATGACAACGTGCCTCCCACAGCTGGAACTCTGCCAACCAGCTGACCTACAGAAATACACTACATATCTACCAGTCTCCTGAAAACAGAGCAAATTTGCAAGCTCTCTCTTGACTTCATATCTTTTGAAGGGCAAGGTATCAAAAAAGGGAAAAGATAGTCATGCATGGTTCTTATGTAGAAATTTATATATGAAAACTTGCTGTCACTTTACATTAATAAATGAAAATATTCAAATACTGTTATCTGATTCTAAATACTAGTTGAACTGTAAAATTTGTAATAACTAGTGAAAAAGAACAAAAATCAACGTCAGTCAAGCTAGTGAGCTGTTCATCTGATGGTGTCATACTGCAACAAGAGAGAAATGATTCCATAATGTTGGTGGTACCTTGGCAAGATGAGTCATTGCACTGTAAGTCATTGCACTACAGTGCAATGATATTTATCCACTTTTTCACCCAGCTGCTCCCATTAAGAATCAAACTTTGCTTGCAAAAAGAAAACTATACAATGATCCTGGATAACTTACAACTACCCCTGATATGATACTCGACCCTGTAAGCACTTAGATTTTTATCGAGCACACAATCACAAAAACTGCTGAAGCCATACTATACCATGGATATACCAAATGTAAAATTCTCGTTTGGGTAAAACACGACTAGTTCATGCTACAAAACATACACTGAGACGTCTAGATAACATATAAGTTTTAAACCTGCACTGAAAGCTATGGAATTTGGCCAGCCTTATGTTTCTACACGAGCCTGCGGTCTGGTTGTAATTCGTTAAGGTTAGTAACAATAAATCAATGAAAGCATTCGCACCTCCAATGCTGCCTTTTTCAACATCTATCATATTGGAACTTCACCTGGTTTGATTAAGAACAGCGCATTTTCAACCTACATACATAGGAAGTGGTGATTTCTGCATTTCAAGGCTGACATTCAAAGGATTCACACTAAGCCTCGAAACCCTTCTGATATAGCAAATGCATCGAGCTGCACATTTGCAGGTCTGCATTCAAACTGACATTCCAAAGGATTCACATAAACTGCATTGAATACAGCACTGCTCATGACTCACCCAAAAATTACTGGAAAAACAAAGCTGGGAGTCAACGGAATACAATAAACTTCTGCAGAAATTTAAACCCTTTGCATACAACACTTACAAGAACTAAAAACTT
This sequence comes from Macrobrachium nipponense, assembly GCF_015104395.2. Classification (NCBI taxonomy): domain Eukaryota; kingdom Metazoa; phylum Arthropoda; class Malacostraca; order Decapoda; family Palaemonidae; genus Macrobrachium; species Macrobrachium nipponense. Next base: position 26,411,033 of record NC_087222.1, read on the forward strand.
GTAAATGTATGGCAGATACATCATACACTGCTGCATAGATTAAAACACTTTGCATAAAGATTTTTTAAAAGAAGCAGAAACTTGTAATGTAGAGATTAAAACACTTTGCACATGACATTTACAACATGCTAAACCTTAGATAGTCAGGATGTTAGGACGACATTTCCATAACCCAATTTAGATACCAAACATCAACCGGAGAAAGACGTTTCCTGTACAGGAAGCCCCAACAGGGCTTCAACGTGACCAGCAAAATAAATTTAAAAGGCTCCGACATACTGTCATAATCAGCGTCTTCTAATTAAGACATGAAATATTGGCAAAGGCCAGCTGATTTTTTTTTTTAAAGCAGTTATGAATGCCACTGATATCTGGTGCATAACGTGACCCGCTTCTCAGATGGCTTACCCGTGAATATTAATAGACACTTGGTAAGGTTACCACGGATCAATTATTTCAATCAATATTTGAACCTTGCATTCAACAGAGCACAATATCATGATATCAATACAAATACTGTATATAAAAAATATCTTCAAGTACTCTAGAATAAAGCAATATAATACATCATGACTGATATCTGTAACTGCTAATTATATAAAAGGTCAATTTTTGTCTGGAAGTTTTCATTACTGATCAATATCGTAAGAATTATGTATTGTGAAATTTAACAAAAACTTTTATTTTGTGAATCACAAAACATACCAGCATTTTAAGGCACTACAAACCTGTGAATGTTACTTTTGTGTTACTTTCTCTTAAATTATAGGGCAGGTTGAAGCTCTTGGATCTAGAATTCTGTGGCTTAGGTTATTTTTAACCTACATCACTATTTTCGCCAGTTTTTCCAAGTAACAAATTAAGTTTTAGCTGAATAATCCATCAACCCTTTTTTTTTATACATACAACATAAGCCACAGACACAACTTGGCAACTAAAGTGCACAAAGGAAATGCTATGCCTAATGTACGATAATTTTTTGGTTAGCATAAATCAGTAGAGGGAAAGAAACTTTTGAAAATCAGAAAAGTACCGAGGAAGCGCAGCATACCTCCACCACTATCGCCACTTCTTAAGCACTACCAGAGGCATTCAATCATAGGTATCTCAATGAAGTATTCAAATGAAATATTCAATGGAGTAAATCATTGTCATTTTTCCTCTAGAAGAATGTACGATGAAACGACCTCCATTCTGGGAAAATAGTTGTGGATGATCAAAGAGAATGAGCCATGAAGCAAAGGAGTCCTAAAATTCAAACTCATCAATATTTCTTTTCAAGGTCACATGCCATATTTTTTTAAATCCTGGCTATACAGAATTTATCAACATACGTATTGCAAACAAAGATCACCAATAATTAGGGCCAAGTCAGAAAGTAAGAACGCAAAGAATTGTTAGGTTTACTCGGTGAGGTATACTTAAATCAGACTAATGCCAACGTAAAAATTTTGTGAGCGATCGAAAGATAAAAAATAAACAGTCCCTATCATTAACTGGAATCTACCTGGAGGAATTTTGCATGGCAAAGAACCATCAGAAATCTGAATAGATTAAAAAGAGCCTCTGCTGGATGAAACACATCCGGAATTATCAGTAAGAGAAGGCAACGACTTGACAGGTGGCTGTCAGTGAGGCAATCAGAATATGTGGGAATATTAGCTTTAAGGACCAACCCTGAACTGCCTAATTGTTGTTGATCAAAATAATGGAGAAAGCTACAATGTAGGGAAGAGGTAAGGAGGACCCAGGAAGCTACTGTATGGAGCTGACTGAACGGAAAATAAACACTGAGCATAAAACCTACTGTGGCTGGAAAAATGGCAAAAGTGGCCAGAGAAACAGTGGAATAAAACCTGTAAGAAGGCCCAAGAAATCATGAAAACAGACCCAGATCTGATACGAGTTCAAGTAGAGAGAAAATCGTGGAAAACCGGCACATATAAATAGACCCTGGCCGGATGCGAATCCTGGAGGAATGTGCAGAGAAACAGACGAATAATTTCAAATCAAACCATATGAAATAAGAAGCCCTAATTTTAAGTCTAAAAGTAAACTGAAAATGACGCAGAGGTATGACTATACAGGAATGTCTTTTGTCAAGGATTTATGTGTGTTATATTAGGCAGCTGTTGGTAAGCCACTGTTGACTGATTTTCAGAATTATTCATGTTTAACCATACTGTTTCTATGTCTCAAAATAAATTTTTCAATTCAAAGATAAGCCGTTTTGTGCACTGGGCAGTGAAAGACGCCAGCTCCAATTTCACACTCAAATCTAGAATATCCAAGACATCAAATGCACTAGTATTAGATGGTGATGCAATATATACTACCATTAACAGATTTTGGGAGCATAATGACAATCCTTCAACATTATTCTTCCGAATCACTAACGTGAATAAAGTACCTTCAGGCCAATAAACTTTATATTTTTTATTATCAGCAGTGTCCCACAAAACCAAAGAAGAAAATTTAGTCCACAACAGGAAATCATCAATGCCACACAACAGGGGTGGTTTTTGGTTATCAATTAGTTTTGAAATCTGGGAGATCAATGCAGAATAAGACTGCTACCTCACAGAACTTGTACCTTGACATTACAGAGAGGTATGTACAAAAATGGACACAAAATGAGAAATATTCTACCAATACTACATATTACTGATATGCAGAAGCCATGTACTATGCCGTACCTCTAAGTAAATGGGGATACAATCCACAATGAAGTAAAATCCTCTTGTAGTTTAAAATATATATATTTCTTGCACAAGATTAAAGAATTTCGACCATCAACTGTGTTCTTGTTCACTAAAATTTTAGTGAACAAGACCACAGTTGATGGTCGAAAGCTTTAATCCTGTGCAAGATATATATATTTCAAACTACAAGAGGATTTTACTTCATTGTGGATTGTATCCCCATATTACTGATATTACTGTACCAGAGAACAGAAGCTGTTTATAAGAACTTACCACATATTTTAAGGGGAGCTTCCAACTCCAGAAGAATTGGCTGTGATAGGAAAATTTCTCGTGACTTCAGGCACAAGCCTCTGATTTCATTCTCTGTCAGCTGAACATTTTTTCCTGGACGAGACCCCCTCACTGAAAGAGAAAAACTTTGGTTAGAACAAGGTTTGTTTAAAGACTGGAGGTTAAATTCTAGATTACTAAATTATTCCCCTCACTGTGAGAGAAACTTTTGTTAGGACAATGTTCACGTTACAAAAATGAGTTTAATCTTCCGGATTGCTAAACGATTCAAAACAGCACAGCATTTACACAAGTACTACTATAGTATCTACGAAATGGAAATGGAAAATAAGATTTATGCCAATGGAAAACTGAGAGTAAAAGAGGTTTTAAAGGTGTAACAGGAGGAAAACTACGCAGTTGCACTGAAATAATTGACAGGAGTGTGGAAAGTAAGCCGGAAAAAGAGAATATGAACGGAGGTACAGTAAAAGGAATGAAATCTGTTGCAGCCAGGGGCCAAAGGGATTTTACAAAGAACTTTAAGTAATGGTTACAGTGCCCCGCTTGATGCGCACTGATGGCACTACAGTAACCCTAAGTGGGACGAGAATATGAATGAAGGTACAGTAAAAGGAATGAACCTATGAAATGATCGTGAAGGGTACATCTTTCAAAAGTTCACTACAAAATTATATTACGAAAACTGCAAAACAAAACAGACTGCTAAGATATTAGCACGTGAAATTTTTTAATATTAAACTACGCAAAAATGTCTCCAAATTTGACATTTTGTGAAGTTATTCCATTTACTACCAAACCACCAACATCTAGAACACCAACTTCCTGTTTTCCAACATTAAGCCGTTTCTCCCGATGGCTTAGCTCACAAGATAAAATACAAGAAACACTTCTAACTGCAGAATTGTGCATGAACTATGTGTAGAATCATTAAAAATCACTGGTTGTTTCAGAGTATACGCGCAGATACAAGGCATCAAATGGATGCCTTCACGAAACATTTATCTTTCACATTCGTGTATTCATCTTCTACAGAGACCTTTCCTAACACCATCAGCAGCATTTCAACTTCCTTTATTATTCACACAGACCATTAAAGAGAGATGTACCATGATATGCTAGGCTAACAATAACTCATCTAAGATGTTGGTGCCATTTTAATTCCTTATATGGCTATAACAGTTCAATCCTTTTTGCTAAGCCTGTCCAAGTGTGTTATAAACAATTACTTCACTCAACAGAATTCCATGTTTTGTATTGAACAAAATTACAACAATTACTAATAATTTCATTTTATCATTATACAGGTGTAACATTCTGACATTTAACATACTGAAACATACCAAATTTGTAACTAATTTGTATTTTTCATAACTAACAAACCTGAGGTCTTAACATAGGATTTACTAGCGCCAAGCTGGAAACCGGTAGAATTAAAATCACACTTGTGATTCTTAGCCTTTTAATGCTGGTAATACCATGGTCTGACCACTAAGGTAGCTGGCAATTTCAGTTCGCAGCGAGCATTCCTGCAACCTCATGCTGACTCGTATCACGCATAAATTTTGAAATTATGAAAGAAGCACCTTGGATAGCATGATGACATACCCAAACCAATTCAATTTAAACTAACTGCAAATACTCAATACTGTACGCAGAACTCTCCGGAGAAAAAGTTTTGGACGTCTGATAATCCTGTTTGCTTGAAAATTTACGTGGATTCACATTGCAAATCCTAATCTTCACTTGATCCAAACCAATTTCAAGGTACGATGGCCCTTGTTATGCTACAGACGACTACTCCAGTAATTATGCAAATAGCATTTCCTAGACACTCATTCTCATTCGGGCCACGTCATCAATTGATATGCAGCACGCTTCTTGGTTATGCAATCGCACTTGCCACTTCCTCGAGTTCTTTGGTCGTTCGGCTAAAATACGTACACCGGCAGGCAGCAATCTACTCGTTACGTAAAAGGTAAAAGCTGCGGCAAGACAGGTCTTGACTTCAAGATAATATCGACGCAGTTCTTTTCAAATTCTCACTCGAGATAAAAGATGTTTGGTGAGCAGTTTATCAGTAAAATATCACAGGTTCTGAACACATGATGTTCACAATACAACTTTACTAAAGATTAAATATACAAACGCTCTACTATTCAATATATGTATACATTTATTTCCAGTTTCCTTCGTTTAATAGATTTATAGTTACAAAACAACGAAGCAACAAAATGACTATTGTATGTGCAACAGTTAAAACAGAACTTTCTCCAATAATATTCTTGTAGCACCAAGGCCAATTACTCAAGTAGGGACTTCCAAAGAAGGTAACCCAACAGAGATACATGTAACAGACTCATGCTGGCTGCACAGCATTAACAGGTTGGCAAAACCAAACGCAAACAAACAAACATCTTGTGTTACAAGGTACACGAAAAATGACCTGTAGCTGTACTTGTTACACTGTACTGTTGATTTCCGAGCACAACTTACATAATAGTACTTTCTGAACATCATGTTTTTTTCCCCTCTTACAGACTGCCAAGTTGATTAGATTGTTTACTGTTTTGCTCTGCCTGGCTTAAAATACATTTGTTAATGATTTTGCATGCTGGAATTGGAATAGTATAGAATACAGACCAGAGGCCAACCGCTGACACCCATGAGGTCATTCAGCACTGCAAGGGAAAGTGTGTTGTAGCTCAAACGACAAGGAAAAAGCGACTTCCATCTTGCCAGCAAAACGTCAATTGGATGAAGGCCAAATTTATTTGCAAAATCACCTTAAAAACAACTTTATATTTCACACAGAAAATCTTTATCCCAGGTCCACTAACAACAAATAACTATCCTTTGTTCCCCAAAAGTACTCTACCAGAAATAATTTGGCGTCTTTCCAGGAGAGAAATAGCTATTCACTAAAATAATAATAAGGCTACTGTGTTTAGACCTCAAATATGTAGGTCCATAAAAAAGTTAATCTAGGATGTGCTATGTACTAGTTCCTAAGTGCCACCCAATGCCCTACTTATAAGAGAAGCTACTTTGATCCTTCTAAGTATTCGAGCAATGTGGGATATGGATGTTTATCAAAAACCTTGGTTTGGAGATCCCAAACATTCAAAATAGATTGATATGACGGCATAACGTCCAAAATCATGTTGGAAAAAACATTTTGTAATGAACACTAATGCTTATAAATACTTTACTTTTTTCAGATTTCAACCCTGCTTAGAAATTCTGAAACTTGGCAGGCGCCCAAATGGAAGACCAAAGCTAAAGAAAACTTTCAATATGCGATTGATGCTATTATTGAAGATGTTATACGAACAAAGTATCTTTAATAATACTACTACTGCTAAGGAAACGAATTCAAGCTTGTACTTCTTCACATTTTATAACAAAAAGTGGTTAAAACTTGTCCCTCCATGATAACCAAACACACACACTACTACTTTCTTTTTTACTAAACATTTCAAAATCTAAAACAGATCAACAAACACAACAGCAGTATTGACGAAGGTAACGAACAGACGAACGTACAAAACAGCAAACAAGGGGCCATCATCGCTTGGGGCATGGGCATAAAAATACCTGTACACCCCTAAAACTTGGCACGTGCCACCCTTAGAGCCCAACTCAGCTGGCATACTCTGCTGGGGCGAGAGATATATGGCGACCAGAAATAAAACTTGTGGTTTATAAACAAATACAATTGTGCGTTTGTGCATGCGTGTGGGGGTGGATCTGCGTGATAAAGAGTGGATCCGAGCGTGCGAGAAATAACGTATATGAGTACCCACAGAGAGTGTCGGTGGATCTGCTTGAAAATATGCTAGATTTGTGTGTGAAAAATGAAATACGGTATATAGCTATAAACAAATTTTTATGGTATAACTGCATCAAGCAATTACCCTATTTTGAACTTATTGGGCTATCACACTCTTATCAACAAACCTCAACAACCTTTTCAAGGTCAACGTTGATCGAGGGAAATAATGCTTTTTTTTAAGACTTTTCTACCTTCGGAAAAAAAATAAAAAAAAATCACATGTATCTTTAAAGGTAAAATAATGCCTTTATCGGTCAATTCTCATAAAAAAGTACCCAAGAGCAGGAAATAATGGTGTTTTTTTTTATTCTTTTCCCACTGAAAAAACTGAGGGAGCGAGATATTAATGCCATTTTTAGTTTTTTCCATTAAAATAATCTGCATGACAGAAAATTATTACAGTTTTAAGCATTCTCATTAAAAAAAAAAACCCTCTATCTAGATTTTAATCTTTTCTCATTGAAAAAACCATCAGTATCTGAGAAAAAAAAAAAATAAATAAAAAGCCATTTTTATCTTCCTTGTTAAAAGAACTACATGGTCAGGGCCACATTGTGCCAAAAGCCAACAGGTGGAGGGATCTGCAATAACGAAGAAAAGAGTGAAGCCATACTATTATCGTCACAGAGTACTTAAGAGTAATCTGGATGTGACCTTCATAACATACAAGAGTTCTGGAGGAAATACACGTGGGGTGACTGCACATGCATTAGCCAAGACATCACGAACGTAGACACTAAATAGTAGTTTCATGGAAATGGGAAAAGCATAAGCTTTCATGTAATAGGGAAACCTCTTGAGATAACCAAGTAATCTTTAATACTATATCAAAAGAAAATCGTCATTGGCGGTTTTTGTACGAGACTCTTTGTGAAAAATGTGAACGTCAAGAATTCATCTGTTAACTGACACCATAAACAAAAGTGGAAAAGTGAGGAATACCAAAATGTCAGCTAATACAAATAATTTAAAAACGATAAATAATGACAAATAAAGAGAAAAAACTACAAATTCCAATATGAAATGAAATGACAGGTCGTGGGGACATAAAACCAAGTAAAATATGTAATTAACAAAACTTCAGTAACTGCCTTTCCATAAGCTATAGAACAAAACTTCAGTAACTGCCTTTCCATAAGCTATAGAAAAATGAGTCGCCAAACAGATTTAAAACTTCCAGCGCTAATTCAAGAACCCTAAGTTTGTTTGTATGGTGTTTTTACGTTGCATGGAACCAGTGGTTATTCAGCAACGGGACCAACGGCTTTAAGTGACTTCCAAACCACATCGAGAGTGAACTTCTATCACCAGAAATACAATCTCTCACTCCTGAATGGAATGGCTGAGAATCGAACTCGCAACCACCGAGGTAGGATGCCAACACCATACCAACCACGGCACTGAGGTGCTTCTTAAGAATCATTAATGAGTTTTGACAGGCAGACAATGAATAACCAACAATGCAATAGTAAGGGTAACTAGATTATTAACAAGATAAAAAAGATCTAATGCCTCTATTTAAAAAAAATATACAAGACTAAACCTGACAAGAGCAAATTAAAGGCAATGTTTGCTTAGCAGTAACAAAACCTGGGGACCTAGCCCCTATGGGAAAATCCAAGACATAAAACTAGACAAAATCACTAGATTTGGAGACAACATAGCTAAAGAACATTAGGGACAAACTCAGATGCCTTCATGAATAAATTATTTGATGTCAACAAAAAAAGGACGAAGTAAGCATTTACCATCTCAAGGCAGCAAATAATTACATAGGACAAACAAATGCCTTAATGGATAAAGCTTCAGTTATGTATAAGACTGAACTTCAATAAACATATATGCCAAATTGAAAACTATGAATGCACAGTAAGTCATACACTTTATAGCGTAAATAAACTATGTTAAGTGCCAACTCTTTTGACATCATACTCAGCCACTACCAACACTTGCCCGTTGCAAAGTCCCTACTGGCTAGCAAGACTTATAAACTCCCGTGTCATATAAACATCGCACTATTTGCATAACTTGACGTAATATGGTTAATGGCACCACCCACTTGAGGTCTTGTATAGAATTGTACCAGTCATGCCTTGGGCTTGAGATACTTATCCGAGATATACCGTCTCGATAGTTACGCTTTGTAATATTTCTTAATGATGCGCATACAACTTTGCTCACTAAAACCCAACTGCCAATGCTGTAATTTATTTGGGACATACCTTTACATCCTAACATAAAAAATGTATATAATCATGCATAAAATACTAAAACCGCAAGCAAGACTGTATTCATAAAAAATCAATCTAACGCATTGTACACATGAACCAAAGGACAGTATACATCAATTACACTTTTGATGCTCATAAACAATGCTTTATCATCTATTAATATTTCTTCCATATACTATTCAAATGCTATTCACTCTGCCCTAACCATCCTGTCAAACACAAATTCATGACGTCTACTCCAGACTTGTTGATATATGCAAGACAAAAGATAATTTTGCACGTCAGGGCAAGGAGTGGCCCAGGGGGATGGAAGGGTGAGCAGGGATATATAATACAATATTCACTAGGTGTACAAACTAATGCTGGGAGCAGGTAACCTAGATTATACACGACAGGTACAGAAAGGTACAGAACAGCAACTGTACAAGTTACAGGCAACATTTAACCTACAGTAAATATTACCACAGATGTTGTATTACTGAATACTTCAGCCATATTTTCAGTTTACACTACACCAGCAAACATGCACACAAAACCATCGCTTAAATTACGGTAGATTAACTAGTACATAGGGTCCCTCAGAAGTGCAGTACATAAATTTGCAAGAAACTATAATACAAATTAATTTTGATTCAAGCCTAGTAACCCGATTTTGAAATACGGAAATTAACACTTCAGAATGAACCCCACAGAGATAAACAAAACTTATACCTATAGGTACAGGACACAAACCAAATTGTACAAAAAGAAAAAAATATACTAAAATCTACAATGATCAAGAACTGTACTTAAAGAAGGCAGCAAAGAATTGAAGTTTTTCCCTCAATCTAATAAGAACGTCTTCTAAAAATTGCACCCCAAGGTAGGTTAGGGTCCAAGGGGAATCTAACCCAGTGTCCTAGGTTAGGTTAGGGTGAGGAGAAGTACCGTGTACTAAACTTTACAGTGAGAGAACACAGTATTCATCAAATGAGGTTGAACGATTGAGTTTTTATCCTAAATTTCAAATGAACTTCCCTGGTAAAATTATACCCTAAGGTAGGTTAGGGGTCCAGGGGGCATATAGCCAATTGTCTAGAAAAACCCCAGCATTTCACACTTCAGATGCAGCAACAATATGCAAGAGACGTCATTGTAAGCTAAAACAACCTTGCTCCATTTTTACTTTATTGACTGTGCTAACATTTTAAAAGTGCTTATCTTATCTTGCGATTTTTGCCTTCTTAACCACTCCCGTTTTGAACGTTACATTTTTTTGGACATTTTCCTGGACTGAAGACATTTCCCACATGTGTATCAATAACACACACATTACATAAAACAGAAATGTAAAAACAAATGCGTTACAAGCGCACAAACAATAGAAACAACCACTGCAAAAACCATATGGCCTATTTCGGCGACCCGGAATGAAATGGCTTCATAGCTTAGGCTATAGGATGTAAGGTATATTTAACTACTTAAAAATAGCCTATAGGTTAGGTTACTAGATTAGCGTCGGCTGCCTTCGGCCAATGAACAGGTTTAAAAAGGTGTACGATTGATGGAGAACAGGACAGGCTAGCCTAGCCTAAGGTGATCTTAATGTATTATACTATAAAACATCTCAGCCTTCCAAATATTAAGGCAGTGTAGGCCTCCTCAATCATAGAGCCTAACCTATTCAAAACATCTTCGAAAGCCAAGCGAACGGCTGCTTTAGGCTGGAATTGAAACGGGCCTGGCGCAGCATAGCTTACACACAAAAGGGATTTCCACAGTTGTGGATTTTCCTTGGTAATTCAATTGGCATTTCAAATCTTCAAGTCAACAGTGTTTTGTTCACAAACCAATCTATTCCATTCTAGCCTGAACAAAGAGGAAAGTTTTGACACAAAGGCCAGGGCTACGGATTCAAGATTTAGACAGGAAAATCATTACGAACAGTAAAATAATGAAAGAAATCTTTATAAATATACAAATTTTCCAACAAAATAAAACAACCTTTTCAGAACAAGCCCCTTGAGGACGGCTAATCGAACAAAGACTGGCGAGCAGCCTAGCCTCCCTCGGTTAAACAGTAAGTTGGCAACAGAATCTAATATGAATTTCATTTTGGGCGTATTAAGTAGGCCTAGGAGCACGGCATATAGCCGCCATCATCAAATTCAATTGGGCCTAAGGCATAATAATGCAAAACATCCCTCTTCCGTTGCCGACAGATGCTTCGCACCTTAGACAAAAGAAACTCGCAACCGAACAGGCTGACGAGCTTAAAAACCACACAAATAGCTTGCCTATGGTATAAATAAGCCTGGCAATAGGCCTATTAGGAAATAATTTTACAACTTCATAGTTATTCTTTTGTTTAAGCAAAAACTTAAGTTATTATTCCTTTGTTTTTGCTTCAATATGCTTTTATAAGTTACTTAACCTCAACATACGTTTTAAAATTTACTTTGACCTTCTATAATCAGACACCAGGGCATCGAGACCTTTGCCTATAGGCCTGGCAATAGGCCTATAGGAAATAAATCTGATATTTTATCATTATCCTTTAGTTTGTTTACCTAACACTTTTTATAAGTTTTAGGAGTTACTTAACACTTTTTATAAGTTTTAGGAGTTACTTACAGTCAATATTGTGACACCAAAGGTATCAAGGCCTACATAAAGCAGATTTTTTATATATATATAAGGGTTATGATCAACAAGAGCCTAGGCCTATGACGAATAGAACAATCTTACTTTATGAACTACTTAGAGACAGGCCTCTTTAATAAGTTACTCATACCTAATAAGTAATGGAGTTCGTGTTACTTAGAAAAATAGCTCAATAAATAGGGCCTAAGCATATTTTATTAATAAAATAGACCTGCTTCATAAATTACTTATACAAATGGGCCAACTCCACGTAGTACTCAAAAATTATAAGTAATTAGGTGTACTTTAGATGTTACTTAGAGAAAAATGTCATAAATAAGGGTATTTTATTCATAAAAATAGACCTACTTCATAAATTACTTATATAAATAGTCCTACTTAGTCAAGGACTCAAAAATTCCAAGTAAATAGGCCTACTTTACAAATTACTTATAAAAGTGGCCATAAGGAGCATAAAGTAAGGCCGAGTGTCTCTCAGGTTTACCCGAATCCGGAAGTGGGCCCAAGACCACTTATACTCGAAATTTGGCAACAACCGTCCCACTCATTTTCTCTCTTTCTCTCTCATTTTCTCACTTTCTTTTGCCCCTTTTCTCACGTTTTCTCTCTCTCTCTTTTGCTCTTACTCTCTCTCTCATTATCTCACTCACTCGATCTTCTCACTCTTTCCCTCATTTTTTTCTTACTATTTTCTCACTTTCTCAAATAAACAGATGAAGACGTAGATGAACCTTTGTGGAGAGAGAGAGAAGAGAGAGAGAGAGAGAGAGAGAGAGAGAGAGAGAGAGAGAATTCCCTAGCTTTCCCTCCCCCTTCTCTCTCTCTCTCTTAATAAACAGAAGATAGAAATAAGTGAAGATCTTAGTTTTAGATTACGACATAATACAGAGGGGGAGTTAGGGGGGGTGAGTCTGCAAGGGGGGGCGGCAGGGGGTGCCGACCCCCTTCATAAATTGCCAAATGCATCTCGGAATGTATAGGAAACGCAACGGGGGGCGGAATGCCCCTCGAAAGGAGCGAAATAAGCGAAAAATATAAGGTGGGACGAGCCTCTCCGTCCTTCTTCCTCCATGATACTTTCACCTTCAGAACGAACATGGGCGTCAGGGGGGGAAGATCTCTCCTTATATCCCCTCCGGATTCCCACCCCAGGGGGGTTTAGCCCCCCTGTTTATTCCCATAATCACCCCCGATGATGAAGCTGTGATATGATATACCAGAAACCCAAGGGGCGAATGGGGAAATGGGATTTATGAGGCGAAATAAACACGGGACTTAGGGTCCGTCATTATGGAGGACGGTAGGGGGGGTAGGTATGACCCATCCCCCCCACCGTCCCCCTACCGACTGAAAATCAACAACGTCCCCAGCGATCCAAAAAGTTGCCTCGCTTTACCTTCCAATAATCTGGCGATGATGCTGTCGATGTTGAGCTTGTCCGTCTCCGCCATAATAAGCGAGGGTCACAGGTTGCGTCGCGACGCCGAAATCCTCCGAAGGGCGAACGGGAGAGCAGATGAACGCGGATTAATGTCGCACTCGGTTTCGCTTCCCCCTTTCCCCACTAGCAACACGACTCTTCAAGATGGCAGCAGCGGCGCTGTGACTAACCGACGTCTTCTCTCTCTCTCTCCCTCCCCCTCCCCCTCCCTCCCTTAGCGATGCGAATTTTCACGATTATTCCTTGACATCGCCGATTATTCTCTCCATTCCGTCAGGAATAAAGACAATATTATCGGGAATCGACGGGAATAATCGCTATCCTCCGGCGGACGGGAATAGCGATTTGACGGGTGTTTCGATGCGTGGTTGGCTTCGTCAATGGCGCGTAATACCCACTTAACGCTTCCAGCATTGCACAAACTCAATCTAACCACTCACAAACAGCAAACAATCACTCGAACAAACAATTCCGAACAACGGCAACAAACGCACATACTATAAACAAGCTATTAAATCGAACGAAGTCGACGCCAACAAGGAATCGAACGCATTGCACCAAACATTTGTAAGGTGTTCTTCCTAGATACGACTAGCTCACTCACCTATGGCTACGGCTACGGCTAAAGCAAAATAAATGAATAAATATAAATATATAAGTAAATAAGTAAGTAAAGACATAAATAAATATTGAATAAACGAATAAGTCATTTCAGTACGCTTCAGACTTCACGCTGAAAGTATGTAAGTATATTTAAGGAATTTTTTGTTAGGTTGCGCGGAACTGTGAATACTTTCAGTGGTTACGTATGTGAACAAATAGTACTAGTATTATATTATAATTTTACACACACAGACACACACACACACACACACACACACACACACCACACACACATATATATATATTATATATATTATATATATATATATAAAGAAGGCTAATTTGCCCAAAACTTGAGTCAGTCCTAAGTCCGTCTTGAGTAAATTTTGAGTAAATTTTGAATCAGTCTTGAGTCAATCTTAAGTCAACCTTGAATCAACCTCGAGAAAATCTTAAGTCAGTCTTGAGTCGGTCTCATATGCAGAGAAAATGCAGCCGCGTATACCTCACGTGAAGACGATTATAATCACGCTACCTCACGTGAAGGAGAGAGAGAGAGAGAGAGAGAGAGAGAGAGAGAGAGAGAGAGAGAGATTCCTTAACCTATAAAAAATGCAATGGAGAGAATGTTTGCGTATGTGTGTGTGAAAACGTTGTATGTTGGAAACATGTCACATGCATCATAAAAACAATGTTGACCACATAAAATAAAAGAGAGGGAATTCTTTGTTTACAATTGCTATGGGGGAGGGGGATTCCCCCCTTCTGGACACGCCCCCTCCTCTCTCTCTCTCTCTCTCTCTCTCTCTCTCTCTCTCTCTCTCTCTTCTCGTTGAAGGTAATTGTATGTAAAAAAGTATATTGTAAGTAAAAAGTGGAGTATTGTAAGTATATTATATGCAAAAAGGATATATATTTGTAAGTATAAAGTAATATATTGTAAGTAACAGGTAAAAAGGAACTATCTTGTAAGTAAAAAGTAATATATTATATGTAAAAAAAAGTACGTTGAAAGTAGAAAGGTAAGAACATATATTGTAATTTTAAAATTATATTGTAAGTAAATAAGTATATTGTAAGTAACAAAAGTATATTCTGAGTGAAAGAAGTATATTATAAGTAACAGAAGTATATTGTAAGTAAAAAAAGATATTAGATGTAAAAAAATATTATAAGTAAAAAAAGTATAAGTAAAAAAATATTGTAAGCAAAAAAGTAAAAGAAAGTATATTGTGAAAATAATATTGTAAGTAAAATAAATATATTAGAAGTAAAATATATTACAAGTAAAATAGTATAAGTGAAAAAATATTGTCAGCAAAAAAGTAAAAGAAAGCATATTGTAAAAAATAATAGTGTAAGTAAAAAATATATATCATAGGTAAAAAAAAGTATATTTTAAGTAAATCAACAGAAAAATTTAGATAAGATTAACAATTAACAGAATAACTGTAATATAATTAACATGAAATAATTCTACACATTTGTGTTTATGTGTTATTAACATAAGTTAATTGTTAAGATATTGTAATAAATTTTGAACATCTCAATTAACTTTTCCAGAGATATAAATGTAGGTTAATGAGATTGTTAATTTTGTTAGAATTGATTGTTGTTAACTATTATGTTATTAAATTAGCAATTGTTAAATTGTTGATTAAAGGACTTATTTTTATTAACTATTATGTGATAAAATTAACAATTATTAAATTGTTGATTACAGGATTGATTTTTATTAACTATTATGTTGTTTAATTAACAATTGTTAAGTTGTTAATAACTTGAGTTAAAATACAGTTGAAATACCACGGAATAAATTCCTTAATTGACTTGCCCCTAGTACCCCAATACCATCACTCTCTATACTCCCCGATACCCCCTCCATCATCTAATGCCCCAGATTCATGGTCCCCCACAACTCATACCCAATCATTATACCCTCACCAAACATCACCATAATTACCGTATGTTAATTGCACCAAAAGGCGACACTCGGCTGGGCACGAGGAGATGATGCCCAAGATACTGGTTTTTTTATATCGGGATACCGGATCATATTCCGGGATACCGGATCGTATTCCGGGATACCGGATTGTATTCCGGGATACCGGATCGTATTCCGGGATACCGGATCATATTCAGGGATACCGGATCATATTCCGGGATACTGGATTTTTGTTCCGGGATTCTGGATTACATTCCGGGTTACCATTTTTTTTTTAAATTCCGGGATACTGGGCACCTCCATGAAAGAGTTTTGGGTATGATTTTGGTGTCACACGTACCCTGGTGGAATTGGGCATCTCCCTGATGAGTTTAGGGTATGATTTTGGCCCCATAGGCCCACCCTGGGGGTACCATACATACCCTGGGGTTATTGGGTCCCTGAGGATTTTGGCTCCTACGGCCGCTCTGGGGGTTGCCATACGTACCCGGGGCATTGATATATATATATATATATATATATATATATATATATATATATATATATATATATATATATATTATTAATGTAAAAATAGCAAAGGGAGAAACCAGCTGACAGTTAACCAGACTAGTAAGGCTTCTCGCGGAGAGAGAGAGAGAGAGAGAGAGAGAGAGAGAGAGAGAGAGAGAGAGAGTAAATAAGTAAAAAAACAAAAATTCAGCTTCCTTCTTTCCGTATTTTTTTAAACCCGGAAGAAGGCGCTATTGAAAAATAAAACCTTTACGTTAAACGCGCGCGGGCGCGCACACACGCCCATACGATGCCCACATGCCTGCCCTACCCTCCCCCTTCAGAAATTCAGGGGCACGGGCACCTTAACATTGACCTTTGACCTAAATAAACCATCGTACGTCAGTTCATCGCCGCGCCAAACATGGCGACTGCCCCAGGTTGGCAGGGCTGCCAACATGGGCCGTTACGTATGTCGCCGTTGGGAGTAAGTGAAGTGAGGTGGTGCCAGTGATTATATATGTTGGTAATAATGTTTATTATTACAATTCATCACCAGATAAAATTATTAATGTTAGGATGATGTTAATTTAACCGTAATGATATAATTACGCATGCGAAATACCTTTCCTATGTTGGCAACACTGCTCATTGTCGTACTATCGGCCTAGTCAGGTAGACTTTCATAGGGTTTTTTTTTAGTTTATTTCTCTACTATTTCCTAGATAATACAATAGCAACTATTTACTTAGTCATTAACGTATTAGTACCAGTTAAAGTATGACGTCACTTAACGTTCATAGCGTCACAATGACGTAATAGGAAAGGCGTGACGTCGTGTTTCCTTTTACCGAGTAGGTTTAACGGTTTTTCTGTTTAAATCTATGCTGATTTTGACGGCCTTTTAAGATGCCCTTTGTTTAAATGGCCTTTTTATATATAAATGGACTTTATACGATAGGATTAAAGTCTCTATCTCTTTCTCTCTCTCTCTCTCTCACTCCCTTGTGTCTAGACACAGTAATAACAATTAACGTATTATAATAAGTTACTCTTGCATTTCTTTGGCTACGCAAACATTCATTTTCGTTCCAATTTTCGTAACATTTCTCGGGCAGATTGTTACGTGAAACGTACATCAGAAGATGGAACAATCATTACTGTACAATTGCTCGTGTTTGGAATTGTTTTCACAATTGAAAATAACCGCTAGATCTATTCAAAATAAAAATAATTTTTTTATTGCTCTCTAAATTTGAAGTAGGCCTATGTTGTCTCTCTCTCTCTCTCTCTCTCTCTCTCTCTCTCTCTCTCTCTGCTCATAATGACTGTAATATCGTCTCCTTAATAACGCCGTATAATATTAATATAGATAACAAAACCAGATTTAATTTAAAAGGAAACAATATATAGATTTATATAGTTTTTTATTTTTATTTTTTTATTCAGGGCACACTCGTTAGAGCACTCAAGAAATACTACTTTTATTTATTCATTTGTAAGTTCATCTCTCACGCTACCAAGGTCAACTTAGGTCAGACTTGAGCCCAGATGTCCCAGGCTTGAATAGAAGCCTCAACTTCTTCTCCCCCCCCCCCAACCAAGACCAGGGAAGAGGAAGAAATGAGAAGAAACAAGAGGAGGAGGAGGAAAGTGATTATTGTAATTCCGGTCAGGGTACACACGTCTCACTCAGGAGCACTCGTATGCATCCAAGATGGAAAACGAGAAGGCGTTACTGATAATCCCATGAGGATTGTGACGTTTTAGTTACTAGATGGTGATGTAATCTCTTCCACCCTCCGCCCCCCCCCCACCACCCCACCCCACCCAGCAAGAAGTTGTTGCTAAGGCTTGAGAAGTTCCGGGAATATCAGAACTTCATCACTGGTTACAGTGGTTAGTACTACAAAGCTCTCAGAGAGGGATGGGCTAAGGGATTCCATTTTAACACGTTTCGCGCCTAACTTTTCATTATATCTTGGTCTTTCCCGCGTTTTTATCAACACTTCATTCTTCTTATTGTTATGGTCTACAGAACTTTCCCTTACTTTTATCAACATTATCTATTATTCCTCTTATCATTTATCACCATTCAACCGATACCCCTGTCCCCAAAAAGGGTTATAAATCAACATAAAATGCAAAAAAAGTAACTACCCCCTGTCACACTCACCCCTAGACTACCCAAAGAAGTAATCCATTCATGAAAATCTGGGTACAGTGCCCCACACAGGGGCGCTCTCAGTCACTCAAAGCTTCGGGCAGTTGGATAGGTTGGACAGCAAAATGGAAGTAAGAGAGCTGGGATAGAGGTCTAGTAAAAGGCTTAATAAAAGTGGACTTAGTAGAGAACCTTTAGTAATGCATACAGTTCACAACGTGAGGTGCACTGAACGAAAATTGCTATAATTATTATAATTATGATAACTAAATTATATGAATTATTAAGTTTTCACAATTTCAGTAAACCAGAATTATCATAATTATATGAATAAATTATCTGAATTATTAATTTTTTGCGGCTTCAGCCACACCAAAATTATCATAATTATATGAATGAATTATGTGAATTATTAAGTTTTCACAACATCAGCCACACCAGAATTATCATAATTGTATGAATAAATTGTGTGAATTATCAATTTTTCACTACTTAAGCCACGCCACAATTATCACGATGATTCCTCAATTATACGAATTATCAACAATTTCTTTGAATCCTGATAACTTCTTCCCAGAAAGCATCTTGAACATAAGAATGATTACTTCTCTCGTGTTATCAAAGATATAACCTTTGGCCAGCCACGTGAGAGTTATCATTGATAACTGGTGATAATTCGATAATAATTATAATCGATTTTTATTAATGAGAAAAATAATGATATGCAGAAAATGCTTCTGTTAGAGAGTAAATATTATTGTCACAAATCTTGTACAAGGGGTCACTTTGGTAAAATTTGAAGGGGGGGGGGAGCGGGTTTTACTGCTTACAGTGTGCCTTGCAAAGCAGCCCTCTTCTGTGCATATATTTCATAGCTTTTCTATCAGTACTGAACATCGAGAAATATATTCCAACAAATTATTCTGTACAATATTTGCAAAATATTGTACAGGGAGTGATTATCGCTTACAGTGTGCCTTGCAAAGAAGCCCTCGTCATTAATTTAATAGCTTTTCCGTCAATATTGAACCTCGAGAAATATATATTTATAAAAAAAAAATTTTTTTGTATACTGTTTGTAAATATATTTGTATGTAACTTAAGAGATATATAAGACAGTCCCCGCTTTGTTTACAACTTACGTAAATCGATGTAAACAAATTATCAAATAAGTTAAGGCCCATCCCAAGGTTTGAAGAAAATGTTTATAAGGCTACCTGTTTGTCGTATAGGTTAATATAGCAAAAAGAGGAGATTAGAAAAATCAAGAAAAAATAAATAATCTTCGAAAATAAATGATAAATCAAAACCTAAACATTAATATTTATTAAACTGATGGTGTCTTCACGGTATTATATTTTAAATATTTATGTACCTTCGTATTTAAAAAAAAAATAATCAATATTAATAACTTCCAACTGGCAAATTGATCTTGAAAACTCATTATAATATCGGTAAATTCAAGCCATTTTAATTATTTAAAACAGTTTTAAATCCCTATATGATAAAGTTAATGCTATACAATATATTCTAATATATCATAACACATACTACAACACACGGATCTTTAAAAAAAGTATATTTTAAAATCGAACGTCTTCGGCAAGAAAGATAAGAAATTTTGCTATAGTATACCATTGCAATGTTTACATTTTCTCCGTTTTCTATGATACATCATCTAATGTTTCCGTATCTCGGTTCAGTAAGATTTTTAAAAATCTTATTACGTTTCAATATTTTATCAGTATTCTGATGCTTTTAATGAGTCGTTAAATGCTTTATTAGGCACTTAAAATATCCATTAATCTTTTAAGATTATGGAAATGGCAGATTGATATGGGGAAACTGATGTATTTGGCATTTATAATTTATAACTTATTATGACTTACAGCGGTTTTGCTCGTGAGCTGAAGATTAACTCTTATTTATATTAATAAAAATTGGAATATTAAACCACTCCTAATAATAATAATAATAATAATAATAATTAATAATAATAATTTAATAATAATAATAATAATAATAATAATATATTATTATATCATGATTATTATTATTATTATATTATTATTATTATTATTTATTATATATTAGTTGAAAAAAATGTGGAAAGATAGAGATCACTAGACTAATGTCGAGAGAGAGAGAGAGATGGTTGCTCTTACCCTCAGAGTTTATATATATATAATATATATATATATATATATAATCTATATATATATATATATATATTCAATTTACGAAAAACAAGTAACTCATTCTAGTCGAAAATAACCACTGGATATACCAGAACTGGCAACTCAAGAAGTGTAAACAGAAGAGTGGGTGGGGGGGGGGGGGGAGCGGAGGGGAGGGTGAGGAGTAGAAACTGCATTGCCTAAGATCGGACAGGGTTGCAAAAGAGAGAGAGAGAGAGAGAGAGTTGCATTCCCAAATGCACCTATAACCAGCTCATACTGGTTTGGACGGGCGATGCCTATACATACATATGGGATAAATTAGTTTTTTTTTTTTTTCTATCGAAACTTGGCATTGCAA
Organism: Macrobrachium nipponense; assembly: GCF_015104395.2. NCBI lineage: Eukaryota > Metazoa > Arthropoda > Malacostraca > Decapoda > Palaemonidae > Macrobrachium > Macrobrachium nipponense. The sequence continues at coordinate 26,431,921 of NC_087222.1, forward strand.
TTTCTAAGGTCAGCCAGAAACACGACAGAATTCCCAAGCTTGATAAAAGCGGATTTTTTTTTATATAAAACTGGTGTTACACTGTTTAAGGTCATTGATGATATATGTATATATTCAAGGGTGGTAACAGAAAGATTTATATATATATAGAATTGAAGCTCTCTCTCTCTCTCTCTCTCTCTCTCTCTCTCTCTCCAAAATACAGGAATTAACAACATACAAAACAATATCACTTAAGTGTCTGGTATACAACTGATACTGGGTCACATTGAGACCTGATAAAAAAAAAACAGTAAGAGATATGATGACCAGCACCAGTGACCTTTAACCTTATTTGAGAAAGAAATAAAAAAAAATGAATATATATTTTATTTACGAGGAGACTGACTTCTCAGCATTGGATAAACTTGGCGGTTAGCTGATTGGAGAGGGTCGTAGCCATGAGAGAGAGAGAGAAAGAGAGAGAGAGGAATTATGCCGAGTCACGGTTAATAAGACATTTCTTTGTCAGCGGCGTCCGATCGCCAGTCAAGAAGTTCTCCGTCATGTCACCTTGAAATACCTTTACAAACTCACAGACACACACACACACACACACACACACATATATATATATATATATATATATATATGAAGAAAAAAGAAAAATAGTCATTACAATTATTATTATTATATTATAACTTGTACGTATATTCAATGTCTTGGAATATATTCTACTTATATCTTAGACAGGCCTAAGCAATTGATTACGTACCTGATGCTTGGTAGACTGTGGCGGGATACAGTCATTTGGGGGAGTGGGGGCGGGGGTTAGGGGGGAGGTGGCAAGAAGTCAAGGAAACTCGTTATAAAATAAGATTTGATATTTCATAAAACTTCTTTACTCTAGACCGTCAACTTTTTTAGGCCGTTTCTCAAGAAATGGGGCTTGGTAATTGCACCATATGGTTCAACTGTACAGGAGACAAACTGGCAACTCCTGTCTCAGCTATCTTGGTTTAGAAGTCAAAAATTGTCTATAAAACCTATTAGAAAAACGTTATTATAGCGCAGAAATGTTTCCATAAACAATTCTTCACGTTTGAACGTTTGCAAAATATATGTAGAATGGTAGGATTTTTTTATAGGCGCGTTTTTATATATGTTTATTTCTTTAATAAAACGTATTGAAAAAAAGTATTATACCATAATAAAATATTTCTTTATAGAAACATCTAACATTATATAGCTATTATATAACATAGCATACGTCTAAACATACAGAATTTCTTAATATTACAGATTTAGAAAAAAAAATATCCACCAATAATCACGAACTGGCAACTCTCGAGCCACCCGCCAAAATCAGCTGATTGTATATATACCCCCTCAAGGTCGCTATCCACTTGGTAAGTTAGTACGATAACGCCGTTCGATCTGCCTTCACGAATTCGTCCATCGCCCCGTCGTCATTTCGTGCCATGAATCATGGAGAGGTTCGAGCTAGCTAATATCATTGCACGAATGCCAGAGATTTCGCGCCACCTCGCACTCGAAGACGCTCAGACAAAAAAGCGGTTGACGTACCTAGCAGCGGGAGTTGGCGTTTGCCTAGTGGCCTATAAGTTGCATCTGAGGAAGAGGTGAGTGTTGCCGGTTGGGGAAAGTGTTGGTGTTGGTGATGAGGTAGTGTTGGTGTAGTGTGATCGAGTGGTGGTGGCGATTTTGGAATTGATCAGATGGTCAATTACGTGAGCAGCTTATCATGATTCATTTATCTATTTATTGTTATTATTATCATTATTATTATTATTCCAGGTGGTTTGCCTGGCTCTTCAATGCAGGCACGGGCGCCAGATTCGAAAAGTACGACAACATGAAGAGGGAATTCTTCAAGCCCCTGTCCGACATGGCGTCCCATGACCCTGAGTTGAGGGAGGAGAACTCTATCAAGATCTTGGAGGTGGGCGTCGGGTCAGGTAGGCCTCAAATTTGAGTGATTGTATATTTTCAATAATCTTATAATAATCGTGCAATTATCTTATAAATCTACGAAAATCTTCGTCTGGTTCTAGAATTATGTTTTTATAATCCTTCAGTTTACAAGCCTAGAATTATACCTTCATGAACCTACAATATAATTTTTATATAATTCTAAGAATTATCATCTCTACAATTATTCTCACTGCAATTCCCTGACTCAATAAAATATAATTCTCACGCCTCATTTAGACCCACAGGCCTGTCAACCTAAACTCCCAATTCGACCCTATACCATCACATCTCACGCCTCATTTAGACCCACAACCTTGTTAAAACACACACCAAACTCCCTGCTCCCACTAAAAACTGAAATCAGACTTCAGGGTGACTGATTAGCTGCCAAAACAGCAAGAATTTTATGAAATCTTTCACCATGCTGACTACTTCTCCTCACAGGCACCAACTTCGAATTTTTCCCCGATGGCTGCCACCTGGTGGCCGTGGATCCCAACCCATTTTTCGGAAAATACTACGACCAGAATCGATCCAAGTTCCCCAACATCAAGTCGACGGAAATCATTGTTGCGAAAGGTGCGGTGACGCAGTAGAATGTATTATGCGTTGAAGATTGTTTATTTTGGTCAAATATGATCCTTATTTTCAGTGATATCTGCGCAAAATACAGGCTATGGATAAGTGCATTTGTTACTTCATTCAATTATTTTTTTTATTTCAGTTATTACTATTAGTATTTTCATAATTCAGCTTCATATATTCACTGACTTTCATCGTAAACATTTGATACTTTTTGCAATTTTAATTCTCATTATTTCTCTAACCATTTCATTACCAATCTTGTATCTATTATTATTAGTATTGTTATTATGATTATCATTATTACTTTAAATAATGCACTTAAATGAATACATACATAAATATATATATACAGTGAAACCCAATTTGCAGATACACTGAAACGTAAAAGCTACGTTGATTGTCCAAGATGCCTCAATATTATTATTATTATTATTATTATAATTTCAGGGGAGAATATGGACGAAGTCAAGAACGACAGTGTAGACGCTGTGGTGATGACACTAGTCCTATGCTCCGTTTCAGACGTGCACCAAATCATCCGACAAGTCAGGAGGGTGCTCGCTCCAGTAAGTAACGACTGTTCTCGTCTTGAAAGTGTGATTCTCAATATCAGAATGATTCATGTACCTGGAAGCTAGGTGACTGTAGTGACAGGCCACGGGAGCTAGGTCTTAATATAAGACAGTTTCATGTACCTGGCAGCTCGGTGACTGTAGTGACAGGCCACGGGAGCTACAGTATATTCACATCACCCGTGCATTTGATGTCTAGGCCCGTCCCTTACGACGCTCCTGATTGGCTGTTGATAAGCCAATCACAGGGATGGAAACTCTCAGTCTCTCTCAAGAGTTCACATAGGCAGGATGTATGTTCCATCTCTCTTTAGAGATTCGTCTTTCAAAAGTATCCCTGAAGAGAGATGGAACATCCTGCCTATGTGAACTCTCGAGAGAGACTGAGAGTTTCCAGCCCTGTGATTGGCATATCAACAGCCAATCAGGAGCGTCGTAAGGGACTGGCCTAGACATCAAATGCACGGTTGATGTGAATCTACTATAGGATCCTCTCCCTATAGAGGTTTTCAAAAGGGAATCGCGCCCAGTCCGTAGAATGCTTCTGGCTTAACGCCTACTAGTCCACCAAGGTAGGAATGGGTATACCATTGTCTGCTAAAGTCAAGAAAGGGGGTGTAGGCCTAGCAACCTCATCCTGAAAGGTTAGCTGAGAATACCAGAGGAGTCTCCATTTCATTGGGATAATATGAATTGTGAATGTTTACAAAAGTCAATAATAGTTGGATAAAATATGATTTTTTATATCATTTGACTCGGTACTCACTACGCCCTATACTTATCTACACACCTGCCTCTAAGCTCTTATCTCTCTTATCAAAGTGTCCCATTACCAGGAAAAACTGCAGTAATATTAACCCTTATCTCAGCGGGTAATGGGTTGGTACAAACCTCCCCTGGGAGATAGGGAGCGATCTTATTTCGTCTTGTTTAAGATACCAACCGAATTACACCTCGTGTTTCTTAATGCAATGGTGCAATGGTGGATGAGAGAGAGAGAGAGAGGAGCGGAAAGAAGTAGAGCATGAATTGATTGCCAGGTGAGTAAATTTGATTTGGGGGACATATTTTGCCAAGGCTTTTAGACTGAAGGATGTGGTTTAACGTACAGAAAGGGTGGGGTTCTGCAGGGATATAGTCCTAAGCTCTTTCCTACCCTGGAGGCTACCTACCAAGGTCAATGAACGACCAAGTACTCTATTCTCCTTATTCCTCATATACCTCTGATTATCAAATCAAAGAATCTTGTCTACCCGGAGCTTACTTGACTGCAGTGGGTATACCTTTGTAAACATCAGAAGGGCACAGAGCTCCAGTTCCTTGGCAAGACTTTACGGGTACGGGTGGCTATGCCCATCCTGACCTTAGCAGGATCTGGTGCCCATTTACAGCTGGGTTGACTGGTGGGCGGTGGGAGGGCTGGGATCAGCCCACAGACCAAGAAAAAGTCAGCTGAATGTTTAGCAACTTAGCTACGGAGGTAACTTTATAAATTTGGCTGCCAATATCGTCTAGGGTCACTCAGATCGGGTTAAATGGCTTAACATTGATTCTGTGTGTAATATATTATATATATATGCATCTATATACAACCTAGTCCCTTCTCTGGCCCCCAGGGAGGCAAATTCTACTTCATAGAACACGTCAAAGAGTGGGACTCCAAAAACCACTGGTTGCGACGGCGTCTCCAGCAGTTCCTGACCTTCACGGGATTCTGGCCGCTGGTATTCGACGGGTGTCGTCTCGACAGTGACCCCATGCCCGTCATGAGGGCACTGGGCGGGTTCTCCGAGGTCAAACACGAGTACTTCTACGCCCCGGTCCCTGGGGGCGTGGCTAAGCTGGTCGAGTCGCACCTGAGGGGCGTGGCCACGAAGTGATTGCTATACCCAGCGGTTTGGCTGACCAGTACAAGGCGTCGCAAAGCCACGGGTCAATGCTGCTTTCGGGTCAATGTTTTTTATTATATACTTTTTTGTTACTTGGTGAATAAAGGAATTTTTACGATGTTCTTTTATTTGTGACAATTCCATTTTCGTTTCTAAGTCATTTTAAAAAAATCAAAACTAGATATTTCTAATGGCCACCTTTTCTTGCCCACCCGAATGAAACGTAAAAGAGAATGAAGGAATGATAATATGTTAATATTCATTATCATATCATTATTATGATTATTCAAAAATGTACTCAAAATCAGGAAGTGAAACCATTGACATCTGCCAGGCCCAATTCTATCTGCAATGTTGCTACAATACAGCTGCAATATGATACTGTAACGCAACTGTGAGCATTGCTACAGCAGAGTCCTGTAGTACAACTGACTGTAAGGTTCACATACAGCTCTGTAGAATAAATAATTAAGGCTGATATGCCAATCTTTGAAGGACCTCGCAAAGAAACCTCTATTATCTCATCTGCAAAAGTTCATGGGTCACAATAAGGCACTGCGTGTCCAAATGACAGTCAGCAAGGCTTTTAGGATTAAACGAAGGTACTGACGGATATTTCCGTGTTGACGGAATCCCAGTATATAGTGGGAGCAACGTTGGAATCAATACGCAAACTCTCTCTCTCTCTCTCTCTTCTCTCTCTCTGTGTGTGTCTTCGATCTGGGTTCGATGATACTTAAATTGTGACCAACCAATGGGACCTATTGTCTATGAGAATTTGGGTCAGCGTTGTCGATACTGAGAGAGAGAGAGAGAGAAATGCACCGCTTGCTAGCTGGAGCATTGCTCTGCAAAGGTAAATGAATTGCATTTCTGTGCAATAGACTTTCCAGGCAAACTTGTTTAAGAGAAATTTCTACAAACACCACGAGAGAGAGTATAGACATCTTTTTGCTTTGCGATTTACTGTTTTTTGTTGTTGTTGTTGGGACAGGTATTGTACGCGTATTTTTTTCTATATTTTTTATGTGGCATCAACTTTTACTTATCCATAAGTATGAGAGAGAGAGAGAGAGAGACTCAGTACTGAAATATTACTCAGCTATCTACATATGAGAGAGAGAGAGAGAGATTTGCCGTGGCCTAACATTCTTTGGACGAGAGAAAGAGAGAGATACGTATTGCCATAACGTCCATTGCACGAGAGAGAGAGAGAGAGAGAAATCAAGTCTCAAATCACTACTTCATTCTTGGGTACAATTCTTTTTTATTATAATTTTTTTCCCCTTTATATCCACTTTTTTCAACCTTGTTTTTTTTATCAACAGAGAAAGTGTTGAACGTTGATAATGATATACCATTATTGAACGAATTATTGCCCCAAACCAGTCACTCTCACGGTAAGTAGTACATTATTGAACAATACTCACCTCTTTTCAAAGTAAGAATTTGTACTACTTATTCAACACCTGTGTCTGTACAAAGCCCTGAATTCATTCTCACTGATTTACATCTACTTTGACACCTAACTAGTCACTCACCCATTTATTTTTTGACATATTCTCACACAAAGTTGACAAAAGTTTACGCGGATCATTCTGTATAAGTTTTTTTTATTTTCTTTTTAAATTTTGGTAATTTTCAACCCTGATTTTAGTAGCTAAAGAAAATTGAATAATCTGATAGAATCTGCCATATTGTCTGTAAGTGCTTTACAGATATCTTATCGTTAATTCAAACATGAATACTGAATTAGGATATGTTACCAAATCTATAGAATTAATCTACTATACTGATTCCTATAAAGTTTAAAAAAGAGAGTGACACACACACACACACACACACATATATATATATATATATATATATATATATATATATATTATATATATCTATATATATATATATATATATATATATATATATATATATACTAGGATATATATATATATATATACTATACATATATAGTTTATAATATACACACGGGATTCTGATATATTATATTATTTTTTATATATACTAATAAGATTTTGACATCTATAGACAATTTATAATGAATACTATATATATATATATATATATATATATATATATATATATATATATATTATATATATATATATATATATATATATATAAATAATTGGAAGGTTTCTAATGAATTATCCGACGCAACTGTACCAAAATACCAACACGATTATTATTTCTGTTATTTTCTTTATCATTCCACTTTCTCTACCACCATTTCTTATTGGACAAATTCCTCCTCCAACCCGGCAACCACACACCCCCAGCCCCCCCACCCAAAAAAAGGGGTCAAGAATCGTGACTAGGCAACTGAACGTTTTTGAAACTCGAGAGAGAGAGAGAGAGAGTTCGGTAGGTGAAAGTGTTAATTATATCGAAATATAAATTTTGTGGGGAATTATTTTTTTTACGTAAATAATAATTATATTAAAATTTAACTTTCGGGGTATTATATTATTGGGTTGATATAATAGCTTTGGCGACCTTTAAAGTCCTTTATAATAATAATAATAATAATAATAATAATAATAATAATAATAATAATAATAATAAAAATGATAATAATAATAATATAATAACCAATGACTATCATCGCTAAACATATCGTTAAAACTATCACTATGATAAGAGAGAGAGAGAGAGAATATAACGATTTCTCTCTCTCTCTCTCTCTCTCTCTCTCTCTCCTACGTAAACTCAAAAGATTACATGAACAAATAGCAATTTGCAAAGACAGATTGATCAAAATTTCTCTCTCTCTCTCTCTCTCTCTACCCATGTACGACACCATCTCGCTTTCGAAACTGACCATAAAAAGTGACACGCCTATACTGCAGGTATGGTATAGTAAACGATGGCTTTCGTTTTCAGTCGAAACCGGTCTGGACTTATCTTATTTTATTTTTTTTTAAACTTTCGATGACATTCCAGTCGGTATCTCTTTCTTGCTTGCGTATAGACGTGATTATACGCACGTGCGAGCGCGCGCTGGCTCATATATATATGTATATAGATATATATATATATATATTATATATAATATAATATATATATATATTAAACAATCAAATATTTGGAGTCTCTCTCTCTCTCGCCTGATGTAGAGAGAGAGAGTATTTATTAATCACTATATATATATATATATATATATATATATATATATATATATATATATATATATATATATATATAAGGCATTTTTCTGTTTCAGAAGAATAATAATAATAATAATAGTAATAATAGTAATAATATCTCTGTCAATTTAAATAATAATAATAATAATAATTAATAATAATAATAATATCTCTGCCAATTTAAATAATGATAATAATAAAAGAATATTAATATAATTATAATAAAAATAATGATATATCTCTACCAGTTTAAATAATAATAACAATAATAATAATAATATTTGTCAATTTGAATTCTACTACTAATAGTAATAAAATAACAGTAATAGCAATAATAAAAATAATAACAAAATAATATTAATATCTCAGCCAATTTAAAAAGAAAAAGAAAAAAAATTACAGAAAAATAAACAGAAACTAATAAAAATTATAATAATATCTCGGACCATTTAAAATAATACTACAATAATCATAATAATATTGTGTCATTTGAATTCTACTACTAATAGTAATCCAAATAACAATAATAGCCAATAATGATATACTAAATACAATATCTCAGCCAATTTAAAAAGAAAAAGAAAAAAAATACAGAAAATAGACAGAAACTAATAAAAATAATGAAATAATTATAATAATATCTCAGCCAATTCAAAAAAAATTTACAGAAAATAAACAGAAACTAATAAAAATTATAATGGCTAAGCCAATTTAAAAAGAAAAAAAAAATATGAAAATAAACATAAACTGGCAACTGCTGCTGCCTCCAAGCAAAAGGCCTTATAGCGGATATGACGCTTGAACGAGAGATGTCCTGTGGAGAGAGAGAGAGAGAGAGAGAGAGAGAGAGAGAATGTCTTCTCATAGTTCTGTTGGAGACTACAGTGTTGGAGAAGGCACTGCGGAGGTGGTGGAGGAGGAGGAGGAAGCAGCAGCAGCACCTCCAACAGTATAGGAATCGAAGCCGCGCGCGGCCATGATATTGTCAGTGCCGTTTGGGAAGCTGTTGAGTGTAGACGTTCGTTCGATCGCTCCTCTCTCCCGAATGCCGGGTCCTAGCCGTGTCCTACGGGAATCCTTTTTCCGTTTTCGACGGGACTAGACGACGTCCACCCACTGGGATGCGGGAGTCCTACGGCAAGATCTAGCCCTGGAAAAGGAGAGGTAGTATTGATAATTCCTTCAGTGGGACTCTTTACTAGTGTCGTGGCTAAAGCCACGGATCGGATGTATGGGGAAGGATTTTAATGATTTCTTTTTAAGGGGTTGGGTCATATTTTGCGTATTTTGATTTGTGGCTCAGTTGCTCCTTTACCCACTGGAGAAAAGAGTCCTTCATTTATTCCACTGAGAAAACGTGGAGAAAGTGGTTTTACAGAAACATACCAGGAAATCGTGACTAATGAATGAGACCAAATTTTAATTATTTTTGGGGGGCCATATTTTGGGCAGTTCGTGGGGCAATTTTTGACCCAGTTACACCTTTACCCACTGGAGAAAAGAGTCCTTCATTCATTCCACTGAGAAAACGTGGAGAAAGTGCATTGATGTTTGTGAAATTGTTTTTTTTTTTTTTTTTTTTTACAGAAACATACCAGCAAATTGTCACTAGTGTATTAGGCCAGATTTAAAATATTTTGTTGTCATATTTTGGACAGTTCGTGGGCCAGTTTTGACTCAGTTGCACCTTTATTTACTGGATTCACTGAAGAAAAGAGTCTTTTATTCATTCTACTAAGAAAACGTGGAGAAAGTGGTTGGTGTTTGTGAATATATATATTTTTTCGATTTTTTTACAGAAACATACCATGAAATTATGACTAATGTAGGGGGCCTTCTTTTGATTATTTTTTTGTGGCCATATTTTGGACAGTTCGTGGGTATATTTTTGACTGTGTTGCACCTTCATTCACTGGAGAAAAGAATCCTGTATTCATTCCACGGAGGAAAAGTGGAGAAAGTGGTTGACTGTAATATAGATATTTATTTTTTTCATTTTTTTTTCTACACAAACATACCGGCAACATGTGACTGAACAAGAACAGAGGAAGCCATACGAGAGAGAACCGGTCTCTCTCTTCGCTTATTCTCTTCGTTTATCTCCGCATATTTATCACAATTCCTTCATCCACGAATGTAAAAACAAAAGAATAACAAATAAATATAATAGCAATCAACAACACACAAGAAATGCTACAGTCCTACTTGGCAATCTGTAATCTACTGGATTGTGAGGAATAGGCCTTAAGAGTAGTGGCTATTAGGCCTAATGATATTGATTTTCAGAGGTTAGGCAACACTGTTGAATAATGCTACGTCTGCAATACTCTGAATAGGCCTATATACCCTTGACCATAAGTCAAGCGAAGAGATTTATTGGTAAAATTTAAATATACTACGATTTAATTTGAATAAATTACACTTATTTTTTTAAAAAGTGGTTATGGCATTTGCAATATTGCTTAGATATAAACTGGGAGTTGGTTAATATTACTTTACAAAAAAGATTGCTTAGGACAACAAGTTAGACTGTAAATGTGGTATTATCCATAGGCCTAAACAGTTGATTTTTTTCACTGAGATACTAATTGAGAAGGAATTCATAACAAAACCAAATTTAGGCGTAAATCTACAATCTACAACCGTTTAAAATTAAATGCTGGATTGCGTATGAGACTGAATCAATCAATTTTTAAAAGGTATTTAACATCGTTTATCCTAAATACTGGAATGGTTAGTGATAGGCCTAGTCTAAGATCTAACTTTATATAAGTAACTTAGTTTGATTTCTGGGTTACAGACGCAACTGGCTTCGACTGAACTTATAAAATAAGTGGCTATTGCAACTCATGGTTAGAAGTTTGGGTTGGTTTAAAGGTTAAAGGATTAGTTACAGGGTTACAGACCTACAGTTATCGATGCAGTGAAGTTAAAAGGACGGAGTTTCATTGTTGCTAAGTTAACACAAAGGATCAGGAATGTCTGTAAAGTGGGTTAAAATGTAACTAGTACTAACATCTTGTATACGCCACGTAGCTAAACTAAAGATACTTAAGGGCTACTTAACAATCCTCTGTTTGGTCTGAGCGAGACCAGATGTACACACGTGGCTACTTATGCTCACTTTACCACTTAAGGGGGGCCGGGGGGTGGGTGGGGGTAACGTTTTTGGGCTTTGGCACGTGTTGGCTTAGACCGATCAGCCGAGAAGCGTTGTACACGAACCACTAAGTCTAATTTTGTTCAGTTTTTTTAAGGAGAGAGAGAGAGAGATAAGACAAACTAGAGCTGATACATCGACGTCCCCTCCTTCCCCTACCCCAGGGGACGGTTGAATAGGGGAAGGGGAATGGGGGGGAATGAACTTCCCCATCCCCTCAACCCGAATTTATCAACGGCCGCATCCGTTCAGAGCCTAACTGGTCCATATAACCGTCGGTATTAATGGTATATATTGATCGCTCTAGAGAGAACAGGCAGTGAATCCGGAGATATGTGGATAGTGTGGAAGATTCTCTCTCTCTCGCTCGCTCTCTCTCTCTCTCTCTCTCTCTCTCTCTCTCTCTCTCTCTCTCTCTCTCTGGGTCTAATTGACTAATTATATCTCTCTTTCAGTTTAATTCTCTCTCTCTTCTCTCTCTCTCTCTCAGAATCTAGTAATTCTCTGTCTCTCTCTCTTCCACACAGTCTAATTCTCTCTCTCTCGCTCTCTCTCTCTCTCAGAATCTAGTAATTCTCTCTCTCTCTCTCTCTCTCTCTCTCTCTCTCTTCTCTCTCTCTCTCTCTGAGTCTAATTGACTAATTCACTTTCTCTTTCACACAATTAAATTCTCTCTCTCTCTCTCTCTCTCTCTCTCTCTCTCTCTCTCTCTCTCTCTCTCTCTGGTACTAATTCGGGCCAAGACAAAAATAAAATAAATAAATACATAAACAAATTAATATTAAAAACAAGAGCCTGTAGAGAGAGAGAGAGAGAGAGAGAGAATGAAAAAATGAAAGGAAAATGAATACTAAGGGAATAAATGGAAATGAAACAACAAATATATTAAAATTGGTTTAACTAAAACTATATTAAAATTGTTTTAACTAAAACCTATATTAAAATTGTTTTAACTAAAACCTATATTAAAATTGGCTTAACTAAAACCTATATTAAAATTGTCTTAACTAAAACCTATATTAAAATTGGTTTAACTTAAACCTTATTAAAATAGGTTTAACTAAAACGTAAATTGAAACTGGCTTAACTAAAACCTATATTAAAATTGGTTTAACTAAAACCTATTCAGTTTAGCCCATTCAGTTAAAACCTGAAAAAACCAAATGAATAAATAATGATAATTATTAAAGTGTTTTTTGGTCAAATAAACCCACTAAAACCAAGAGTTATCAAACCGCTTCAACCGCCAATAAACCATTAAATACGCCGAGCATAAACCACGACAAAACGAGGCAATAGAACGGAATTAAACCAATGAGATGAGGATATAAGTTGAACGAATAATCTCTCTCTCTCTCTCTCTTTCTCTCTCTCTCTCTCTTTAATGCCAGGCTGCTTTCCCTTTCAAATATGCCCTCATCATTGTACAAAGGGAACTTTCTAATTTCCGCAACCTATTTGCCTGTAATCAACAAACATTCTCTCTCTCTCTCTCTCTCTCTCTCTCTCTCTTCTCTCTCTCTCTCTCTCAATTTGGTCTAAATACAGGGGGGGTCCCCCTTAAAAGACTGAATAGGGGGACTGAATGTCCCCACCCCTTGTGAGATTGGAACCTTTTGCCACAACTATACATATTTTTAAACATCTTAATTCAGGATGTAATCTCTTATCATATACTAAAGGGCAGTACCTCTGGCAAAACTCTGTGGCCCTATTTATTATCTATCCATTAAAACATTAGTCTGACATGGCATGTTTCCAGACCTTTGTATACAAGTAAGTGGAACACAGACTCCTTTGTCTGATCCTCTGGACAATTTTGAAGTCCAGAACTTCAAAAGTTATTTCCCAAGTTTAGCCATTATAATCATTCCTTGATATTTTCCTTATATAAAGTTTCCAGGGAATTAAGACCTTTAACCCATGGATCTGCAAGTGAATTAATGTTCTTTGTCTAAGATTCTGAACAGTTTGTGAAGTCCAGACATTTAGTGATTCTCCAAGTTCAGCCAATATAATAATTCCTGGATATTTTCCTTGTATAAAGTTTCCAGGGAATTAAGACCTTCAAACCAGGATTCTGCAGGTGAAGTGATCTGTGAAATCCTGGTCCACATCCTGGAATAACCACTTGTTTCCCAAAATGTTTTGAGTAATCTGCAGTTATGTCTGAAACTGGTTGCACAGATGGTATGTGACGTTCCTGTATAGAGCTGTATAGGTTATCTATCATTTCTCAATTTTTAAACCTGTTTGAAACGCGTACCAACATATCAATCAAGTTTTTTTTAAGCCTCAGTTAGGTCCAGTGAATTCATGAATTCACCACAGCTCATGGTATGAGTGTAAAATTCACCTGAACGGCAACATCGAATGGCTGTCTCAGTCCCTCTGCTAAACCAACGACCATCACGTATAACGGTCGCGTTGATTTTTTCATCGCGTAATGTTTCACGTTATACGTCCTTCGTGAACATATTAAGTAACCTTCCATACACCCTCTCCTTTCATCTGAATCCTGAAAGCCTTCTCCATTACACCCATTCATATGCAAATGTGTCTATATTTGACAAATCATCTTCCGCTCCCTTGAAAGTCTCTCCGACCGCACTTAATCTTACGTGATGCTTCAGACGTGGCACTGAATGGCATCTCTGAATGAAACGGATGTAAAAAAGTGGTTCGTTTCAATGCCTCGAGGACTGGTTACAGCTTTTTTCTTTTATCTTTGTCTGATGCTAGCTGGATCATGCAGTCTAAATATGGACCAAGGTTCTATTAACTCACAGTATTTATAGTAGCATCATTGATAGAGGCTAATGATCTTGTGTGTAAAGTTCTTTAGAAGTGGGTCCATCATTTTGGGGGGATTTAAGACCCATCCTTCTGTAATCCCCCAATTCATCTGATCATCTGTTCCATCCTGACTATATAAAAGCATTATGTTGCCAACCCTTACAGGCCTATATGAAGAAAATCTAATACTTTGGACTTATTGCACGAATAAGTATCTGATGATCAATAACTCTCATTGCAGGTAGAGTGAAAAAAGCTATAAACTTGTAAAATATGTGTGACTGTTTAGCTGGGAAGGGCTACTTGAAGTTGTCAATCCCATAGACCTATATAAACAAAGGTTAAGTTAGGTTAGGCTATATACACGACACCGAGAAATTATCAACAATATATCAATTACTCTCATTACAGGTAGTGGGAAGAGCAACTAGCAACTCTCATAATAATTGTGGCTGTAGCTGTGATTGACGTCTGACACAGGAAAAGAAGGACTGAGTAGAAGCGGAAGAGATAAAAGAATAAGTGTCTGGAACGATGCTGGAATGGGACATGATCTACTTCGAGCGGCCGCGCACAGTCGTTGGCCTCATCATAGGAGTGGGCTTCCTCCTCTACTATTTCGTGGAAGTTGCCAAGGTAAGGGAACCATTACTAACTCAATAATGACGATAGTGATAATGATATTATTATTCAGAAGATGAGGAACAACCCTTATTCATATGGAACAAGCCCCACCCCAGAGGGGGGCGCCACTAACTTGTAATTCAAGCTTCCAAAGAATGCGGTGCTCACTAGGAAGTATAAGAGGAGGTCGAGGGAAATGCAGAAAGAAGAGATCTCGCTTATTGAAAAGAAACAATAAAAGAATAAATAGATAGAAACATAATAATTAAGATAAATCACGTTACGGAAAACTTAAACCATAGAGAACTGTAAAAACAAAACTAGATAGATGCAGTCGTTAAGTCCCGATGCATAAGGTCGGTTGTAGCTCACAGATAAGCCCTCACAGATCATGGCATTTAAGAACGACAACATAGAAAAGGGCGTGGCACTCAGGTACCATACTGACACTGTACCAAAGGGCAAGAACCTGTATAGTATACCTTACGGGAGAGGAATTGTTTCCTAGTGACCTTTCTAATAAGGGGTAAAAAAATTTTAAAACACACAAAAAGGCGTGGCACTCCCATGGCATTCAGGTGCCATACTGATACTATGCCAAAGGGCCAGAACTCATATATCACCCGCTCTGCGTCGAGAGAAAAAATCTCCCCCAGACACAAATTTCCTAAAACCACCTTTGTCGCTTACCTGTTGGGAAGCCCCATGTAGACTGGCACTGAATGGCTTCATAATCTAGGTCACAAAGTGTGTACACACACCTTTTGATTCGGGTGCAAAATGGGGAGGACACAAAACGAGGCTACGCTCTCAATGTTTTCGTGAAGGGGATTTGCACGGAGCGCTACGCGTGGAATTCGAAGAAAATTCGATCTATGATTCGTTTCGTGATTAGCAACAAATCATTCGATTTTGGGATATTGGGACTGCATTATCAAGGAGGACCGGCCCTGTTTGGAAGGTGGGTCGCTCAGCCTTGGCAGAGGTTTGGGGTCGCCGAGCGGTTTTGGTGGCATTAATGTTATTTTATGATTGTCATGTCATTCTTGTCTTGGTTATTGAAGGAAGGATATATTATTATTATTATTATTATTATTATTATTTTGGCCATTTCTACACCTAATGCTTGAATAGAAAAACAACCTACTGTGGACCCCTGAACACGGATCTATTCTATTGAAGAAAATAGTAATAAAAAAAAAAAAAATCTCTAAATATACTTGACCAACTCAGACACGAGGTCATCTCTCTTCTTTTTTCCAACCTGCTCAACTGCTTGATAGAAGCGCTTGCATTGCATGCGCATGCATGCTTGTATGCATGCATGTACGCGCTCGCGTACTTGCTTGTCTATCATGCGCTCCAAGCACGCGCGAGAAATTGGAGGATGTTTATTGTTGGTTATGAATGAGATGGGGTATTATTATTATTATTATTATTATTATTGTTTAGGTATGTTTTTTGAATGTCTGAGATGAGGGTGAGATCTCTCTCTCTCTCTCTCTCTCTCTCTCTCTCTCTCTCTCTCTCTCTCTCTCTCTCACTACTGTTTCATCTAACTTTAATAGAAGCCAGAGAGAGAGAGAGAGAGAGAGTCCTTAGCAAGTGCTAGGACTTCCTTCCTTCAGGAGAGACCACAGTTCTGTCGCTGATAAGGACACTTCCTCTCTCTCTCTCTCTCTCTCTCTCTCTCTCTCTCTCTCTCTCTCTCTCTCTCTCTCTCTCTCTCTCTCTCTCTCTCTCTCTACACAAACTTACAAAAATACATCAAGCATATGCCCTATAGACGTGATACATAATTAAAAATGTAAATATTATTCCCCCCAAAAGAGATCTGAGAATGTCCGAGTCAAGTCGATCACAGTTACACTGAATACTCCGTCTGCAACTTTTTATACATTCACTACTCATCCACGAACATGAGTCGGCTGTTATTCAAAGTGAATAAACGACGAATGACGCTGAGAGAACAACAACGTGATTGTGCTGCAGTCAGGACCTGTGCTTGCAATCTTCTCAGTCGAGTTGCAAATATCTTTCCTTATCTGTCACACGAAACTTGTATCTCCTGGACCACTGAACACACACACACACACACATCACTTATTCAATAAATCAATGTCCCATAGCGTGTGAGGTTTCGTCGCTCGCACGGATATGTCGATTCGAATAGGAGCAGCCTCGTACCCTCATCTAGCCCAGGGCTGAATCGAAAGGGAGCTTTGGAAATGTAGAATAATATTATACTTGTAAATATTGAAAGCAGAGCTCGCAGCAAGATCTCCTCCAACAATGTAGTTCTGACTAACATGGACAGGAGAGAGAGAGAGAGAGAGAGAGAGAGAGAGAGAGAGAGAGAGAGAGAGAGAGAGATTTTCACTACCTTGGAGAGAATGTCTAGACACCCCCAAAATCTATATAAAACCAAAATTCATCTTTCTTACACAATTACCTGTACATACAAGGCATGTTTACCTCGAGAAACATACAGACAGGTAAACATACCTCCCACTACACAAACAGCCAAACACGCACAGACAGACACACCCCCGCCACACACACAATTAAACCCCTCTGAACAAAATCCTAAGTTTCATGTTGACAATCTCCACTCAAGAGAACCCACCACTACATTAATGATGGCCAGGTATCGAGCGGTGAGCCGTTCACACCTGTAGGGCAGAGATGTTTTCAGGGACCTACAGACTTTCCACAGTTTTGGGAGTAACTGGGAATCGTTTGAACAATTGGGAATGTGGGAATTTTGGGGAAGAATTGTGGGTTATCTGGAATCGTAAATTTTGAGGGGAAAATCAACCTAATAATTGGTTAAATTCAATTGGTTTTTACCTTATGTGTTGAAATAATAATAATAATAATAATAATAATAATAATATTAATAATAATAATTTAGGCTAAATTTGTATGCATTTGATTATATAATTAAAAAATGGTTAAGTCTGAAGAAAGAACTTTGAAACCAGTGAAGAAATGCACCAACATTTTGACAACATTTAAAAAAATATATACGCACTATATTCATACACACACACACACACACACACACACACTTGAGCTTCCTAGCAACAAAAAATACAGGAGAATATAAGTCGTATAGAAGATTTTGATCACGCTTCCAGACATGCAACAGTGGGGGTGAATAATGCTTGCTTGCTTGCTTGCATGCACGCACGAGAGTATCAAGACCTCTGACCCATACGTGAGGAAAGTCAAAGTAGATATATATCGTATATATCGTTACAGTCCACATATAACCAATGACAAAACCGAGTTCGATCCCACAGGGAAGAAGTTACAACAAACGGACAGACCTGATGTCCCCAGATTGACCCAAATGCCGAATGAAGTACCTGGTGGTCAATCGACTGTGGTGGCTCCCAGCCACGGTGGGGACTAGAGAAAGTGAAGTACCTGGTGTTCAATCGACTGTGGTGGCTCCCAGCCACGGTGGAGACTAGAGAAAGTGAAGTACCTGGTGTTCAATCGACTGTGGTGGCTCCCAGCCACGGTGGAGACTAGAGAAAGTGAAGTACCTGGTGTTCAATCGACTGTGGTGGCTCCCAGCCACGGTGGAGACTAGAGAAAGTGAAGTACCTGGTGTTCAATCGACTGTGGTGGCTCCCAGCCACGGTGGTGACAAAAGAAAGTGAAGTACCTGGTGTTCAATCGACTGTGGTGGCTCCCAGCCACGGTGGAGACTAGAGAAAGTGAAGTACCTGGTGTTCAATCGACTGTGGTGGCTTCCAGCCACGGTGGAGACTAGAGAAAGTGAAGTACCTGGTGTTCAATCGACTGTGGTGGCTCCAAGCCAAGGTGGGGACTAGAGAAAGTGAAGGAAAGAGAGGACTAGTTAGAAAGTACAAAGGGAAAACGGTAGCTGGTCTAGACAACTGATCAATGAGTTAGCAAAAGAAGATATAATGAAAATGATGAAAAAACCATAAGAACAATGACAAGGACAGCTACAACAATGACGGAGAGTCACAGATTATCACCGAAGACGAAGGCCTCACGCACGACGTCATATAACGGTACCGTGACGTCATAGAAGGACATTGCGACGTCATACGTTGATTGCAAAGCTGCTCTACTAGTTTGTCTGCTTTCGGTAACATCAAGAATTCGCTCGTTTCCATTCGTTACGAAAGCGAAAAACGAAAAATAATGACATGAAAATAGGGGGAAAGGATTAAAGAAATGAAATGCGACAAAAGACGCTTAAGAAAATAGTTAGAAATATGAAATAAAAGGAATTAAAACAGATGAAAGGAATCTATCTCGGGAACTGACCGAGCCAGATGCAAAGCTTTCGAGCCGAGGAGAGAGCAGAGTAGAGAGAGAGAGAGAGAGAGAGAGAGAGAGGAGAAGGGCAGGTTGCGTAATTATGCAGTATTTTCCTTCCCCCCTCCCCACACCACCCCCCCTCCCCCCCCAACCAACCCCACCCCGTGCCCCAGAACTCCTATCTCTCCCAAAGGCCTAACTCAATTGACTGAACCGAAATCGTACATTATTGGGAACGCATCAACATACATTCTTAACTACGATTTTGTATCGACTGCAAGAGAGAGAGAGAGAGAGAGAGAGAGAGAGAGAGAGAGAGAGAGCAAATCCTAGCTGTTAGGAGCTGCAGTACAGAAATTGCACCAAAACTGAAGGACACCACCAGACGGCTCCCCCCCTCTTAAATGATTACTAAGTGGCCCTTGGGGGAGGGGGGAACAGTCCCCCCCCCACTAGTCCTTCAGCTGAGCGAAGCAGGTGTCCCTGGTCTTAGGAAATGCCTTTAGGAGAGAGATAGCGAGAGAGAGAGAGAGAGAGAGAGAGAGAGGTGCGTTGGAGTTTAGTCCGGAAAGGCATACGACGTAGATAAGGAATTCTGTCCTTCATTTGCATTACAGAGAGAGAGAGAGAGTTTGTTGTCTGACCGGGAAAGCACGGACGAATAAGATAAAAACAATTCTTTAGTTTTGAACATTACAGTGCACGTACTTACGTACCACACAGAAAGAAACCGAAACATAGAGAGAGAGAGAGAGAGAGAGAGAGAGAGAGAGAGAGAGAGAGAGAGAGAGATTGCACATTACTGCAAACTGACAAGTCCCTAGACTGGAGTCCTAGGGAACGCCCAAACTGTAAATCTTCAAATTCGTCACTTACAACCAAGGATATTATTGAGTCCTATTAGCTGAGGAATTCCTGTGGGTCAATACCCCAGTGGACATTCACATTTATACCCTTAGAGTGGAGAGAGAGAGAGAGAGAGAGAGAGAGAGAGCTACATACCAGTACACCAGCTGCAAAAGACAATGAAACAAGCAAGCCACATCTCTTAAACCAGAATTTAGACCATCTGGGACGCAATTTCAGTGACTGATCTTCTCAATTCACATCAGATCTTCTTTATGATAAAATTGCTAGCCACACATGCCATTTCCCAACACTCTGTTGCAAACCTAACCCATTGTACAACCTATCAGGTTCACAATCACCATGTTTTCCCTTTCCAAAAACCTCTCATAGCTTTCAATTTCAGCTGCTGAACTCCTCAATTCACAGCAGATCCTCTCTAGGATAAAATTGCTAGCCACACATGCCCTTGTTGCAAACCTAACCCATTCTACAACCTATCAGGTTCACAATCATTCACAATCACTGCATTTTCCATTTCCAGAAACCTCTCCTGGCTTGCAGACAAGGCGCCTGGAATGACTTTCTGGAGTCCCACCTCAGCATCCTGGAAGAGAAGTACTGGCCGACGCCCTGGTGCTATGAGTCCAGGTGTCAGACGATTTTGGCGTCACTTTTCAGGTTCAGGTTGCCTGATCTGAAGTACAGGAGGTAAGTGATTGCTCTTGGTCCTATGATTGGGTACAGGACAAGGCTATGAAATAGCTTCTTAAGTATATTTATTTGAAAAGTGAGTATGCGTAAGTACTTCAAGGTAAGTGTCTTTCTCCCTCTTACTCTGTCTCTATCAACCTTTGGTCCTCCTGGTACTGGTCTCACCTCACAACTGAGGAACCTTTGTTTGATCCCAGGCGAGAAAAGGAATTGTATTGGTGCGTTTGTTTGTTGGTCATAGTCAAATGAACAGTATTCAGCATCATTATTCATAGAATAGAAAATGCAATACATATATATGTATATAATTAGTACAAGTTTGAATCAGGAGACGACGGATCGCACGCTTACTCCTAAACCACCTAAAAATGGATTAACATTTCATGTACTACATAAGCAAGAAAATCCTGCCAAATCCTATTACTCCAACCACTGAATATCCTACAGAGAAGTCCTCCAGCTCAAGGATGGAGGCCAAGCCTGCCTGGACTGGCTGGATGGAGACGACACGGACGAGAAAAGCCCCATCGTCCTCATCCTGCCCGGCTTGACGGGATGCTCCCAGAGCGAGTACGTCAAGGGGCTCATCCTCAGCATCCAGGGCATCGGCATCAGATGCGTCGTCCTCAACAACAGGGGGACGGGCGGGATGCCCCTCACGGTGAGTCTCGAGTCTTTTCGTCACGTTGACGGTTATACCCAAGAGCCTAGTAGGCCTTGGTATGACCAAAGTTCCTGGTGCACTTTCATGCTGTCTTGTTGTCCCTTAGTCCTGGCCATCCCAGAGATCTGCCCACGAGAGGCTTTGCTCTACCAGTCTCCGAGCCCTGGGTACCACGGGGTCCTGCCTGCCAGTTGGACTATCCACCGAGGCCTGGGCAACCTCAAAAATTCCATGAATGTAGTATGAGCCAAGGGCCACTTCTAAAATCATTAACTCTCAGGCTATCCACCGAAATCTGGACAACCACCCAAAATTCCATTGATGTAGTATGAGCCAAGGGCCACTCATAAAATCATTAACTCTCAGACAGACTGAAAACTTCGATCAAGTGTCAAATTATCTTCTAATGACAAGTCCAAGCAATTATCCTGTTTCCACCTCCAGATTCATATCTATTCTACTTCAGGAGGTAACTCTACATTTTTACAAGAGGGAGGGTTGAGGTTGTAGGGACCAGGACAAGAATAGTAAACATATAATGTGAGCTTTTGGGATTTCAATCATTTCGTATTTCTCGGTTACAACTTTTTGCATCTGCATCTCCTCCCAGACCACGAGAACATACTGCGCAGCCAACAGCGATGACCTGGAAGCTGCAATCACCCACCTCAACGCCACCAATCCTAAAATACCCATCATGGCAATTGGCATATCACTGGGAGGGTACGTATGAAGCCCTGGATGTTAATATGACCTGATATCATGTGGTAATCCCTTATGTTAACAGAATAGCTTCCAAGTGTAGTAAACAGAGAGAAAACCGGTCGATATTAAGATAAGATTGGTTAAGAAATTAGGAAGTACATAAATGCTCAAGCCCAAATTAACAGATGTTTAGATTCCAGTCAAGTCCTTAAACAAGTTTTTCAATGCTGTCATAGTTCTCTTCTCAATGTGAAATTACAGCATGATATTGCATTAAAAATTATGCCGGAAGTAAGTTTTATGAAATTTTCAACAAATTTGCATTTGACCAACATTAAGTATGGTATACAGTAAACTATCAAGATAAGGAACATTTTAGATAATGAGACTAACGTACCAGAATATCGATTTGGTAAAGTACGTAAGACTGCTAATCAGCACTATATAGAGTGATTTGTAAATAAACCTTGAGAGCCATTTACGACGTTTAAAAATTCAAGTTAGAGGTTTAGTCATCAACTCTTCTGTAATGGCACAAGCTTCTAAATGCTGACATAAACAGAAAGGACAGACGGATGTCTGCGATTAACTTTCCCTGTCTAACCTGCCTGAACTTACTAACTAGCTCTCAATTTCCGCAGCCTCATCATCGGCAACTACCTGACGACACGGATCGAGAAAGCGGCGCAGCAGCTGGTCTGCGCTGCCGTGCTCTCCGTCCCGTGGGACATGATCAAAGGACTCCGCAACATGGAGGCACCCGTTTGGAACCTGATGCTGAACCGGTACCTGGCGTACTGCATGTGTGATCTGGCTAACAGCCTCAGTTACAAGCTAGCTGGAAATCATGAGTGGGATCTGAATCAAGTTGTTAAGGTGAGGATTGTAGTAACTGGAAAAGTTCAGACACTCATGGATGACTGATCAATTTATGGTTACTGAGACTGGCGTCACAGCAACTCATGAAAGCATAAGGACTATGGGTCCTGCCTTGTAAAATACTGACCATTACTGGAATGCGCAACAATCGTCAGAAGTAAAGGACAAGCAGGAGTACGGTATACTGAGACTCAAAAAATAAATACTGAGGTGTGTGGCTCTCATGATTCAATATAACTCACTGTCATCTGTCAAGAACTCTATGGTTTGTTGTGTAATTTGGGAATGCTTGGTGTCTTTACAGAGCAGGAACATTAACCTAAGTCCAGAATCAGTGCAAGTGTATAAACTCACAAGGCAGAGCTTAGATTACCTGGTAGAATATATACATATAAGCAAACAGATATTCAGAAATGTTTCCTTTTTCTATCCCTAGCTTTGTAAATGGATATTTCAAGGTCATTTTACATGAATTTAATCTCACTCTTAACAATAATCTATCAGTCACTTCATATTCCTCTCGATTCCAGAGCCGCACCATCCGGGAATTCGATTCACGATTCACTGCCAAGCAGTTCGGATTCCGGGATGCTGAGGACTACTATACGTCATCCACGCTGCACGACAAGATTCACACAATACGCGTTCCACTCCTGTGTCTCAACGCTGCAGACGACCCATTTCAGCCTTTGCACGGTGAGAGACAATTAGATTTAGTGCAGGAACTCTGAAATGTTTTCTTATTCATTCTTGTTACTGTCGTTATCATTGAAAGAAAAAGATCTTGAACGAATGCATACAAAGTAACTGGGCGTGCCCAAGTCTAACCTTTTCTGCTTCCGTTGCTCCTCCTCTCCTCAGATGGTGGACTGAATCTGTTCTTTCCTACCTTAGAGCTTTCCTCAGATGGTGGACTGAATCTGTTGTATCCTATCCTGTTGTCACCATCTTTCAATTTCCCACCTTCCATTCTGTCATTCTTCCAGTTTTCTATTCCCTACTGTCACCATCTTCCCACCTTCCTTTTCTGTATTCATAATCTTTTTATTTAAGCTCTTCTCTGCTTCCCCACTTTCCACTTTTGTATTCCTCAACCTTTCTCATTTCCAGCCGTAGTCTTTCAATAGTATTACTTTTATGTACTCAACATTTTTATATTTAAGCATTTCACCAACTTTCCAGTTTCCATTTCTGTGTCCCTCATCCTTCCGGTCTCCTCCCTTCCAGCAATCCCCATGGAAGCTGCCAGGAAATCCAGCCACGTGGCCATCATAGTGACCGCCCGGGGTGGCCATATCGGCTTCATGGAGGGACTCTTCCCCACATCCTCCTACTACAGCGACCGGCTCATCGGCCAGCTGGTCAGGGGAGTGTTCTCTAGCCTGGACGGGATGAAGCTCATCAAGAAAGAGGCGGACGAGCACGCCGGAAAGAGCGATTATGCCGCAAAGAGCAGCAAGTGTTGATGGCGGCACTGAAGCAATGTTTAGGACGTTGGCATCCCAGTCAGTAACGTTTTACGTGAATATACGAAGACAAAAAATTCCTGCAATTGTGTCTTGTGAAGTAGTAACAGCTAGGTTGGTGGCCCCAGGACTGATTCTACCTGCTGGCCTGATTTATGGGGACCTTTTAGGACGCTGCTAGCATTCTACCCGCAAACCTGATCAGGGTGAGGCTAGCCACTGCTGACACCTACAGGGCCTTTTGAGGAGGGCATGGTTAGCAATAACAGCACAAACTGGGTGTGGGTTAACCATAGAAATCCACAGGTCTCTTTTGGAAACTCATGACTTGGTGTACCTTGGGCCCAGTTCATGCAGTATTGCTAGTCATAGAGCCACCCAACGCCACAAGGAGAAACCTACAGAAATCAGACTATTTTCCTCTGTCTGTGTGCCCGTCAAAATACCTGTAGCATTTCAAATCACTTTTCTAGTCATTTGTTCTGGTTAGCCAATCTTAGCTGTACCATAAAGACTATTCTTCGCTACCTTAGGAGAGTTCCATCCCCTTAACGTAATCCATCGTCGAGTACTATTCAGTTTAAGCTGAACTTCCTGTAGTTTTATGATATAGATATTCAATAAGCAGTACCTTGCATCTACCTAGATAGCAGACCTGGAATAGCAACTTCAGAATTCTACCAGTTGACTAACTAAGAGCTGTATGTTTAAACAAACCTCCTAAGACGACTGAGGACTTGAGGCTCTCTGATCAAGCTAATGAAAACTTCAGTACATTCATGAAATATACTTCACAGGATACAATTGTGGTACCTTCCAGAAAAGAAGGCTTTTACGTCACACACTTCTGGGTGATCAATCCATTCATGATGATTTTTTTGACAGCGAATATTCTATTCAATACCACTTTTTAGACTTACAGGTTCTGTTTATAACTGTTCTTCACAATCAGGAGTTCCTCAATATTAGAATAGTGGTTAATCAACAATGTTCTAAGATAAATAATGTGACAGGATACACCACACTAGGTCTGAACAATCGGTGTCTTCAATATCCTGTGATTATGATGTCACAGTGACAAAGATTGCATGACTCAGTGTAAATTTTACAGTTTTCAACACATAGGACATCATGAAACTGTCATGACTTGGTTTCCCTGTTTTTATGACATCACAAAGTTGCTATTGTTACATACTTCAGCTGGGAAATGATTTCTTGTGAACAATCTCATTCCAAATATTGTTAAGATACTCATTCCATCTATTAAGACACTGACATCCTGGAAGCACTCATTCCTGATCAGAAAGACTCAATGAAGCTAGAGAACCAGTAGAGGAAACTAGTACATATGTTCAAAAACTTTCTCCACACATTTTTTTTTTGACAGGATGACCCAGTCTTAATCATTCCTCACTGTTTCATTTTCATTTAGAATGATCTGTTCCCTTAATAAGGCAAATTGGACTGATGGAGTGAACTTCTTCATGCTTTCCCTATCACCATCAGGTATAAATTTCCTCTTGTCTACAATACCCTAATAACTATTGCGAATCTTAAAATGTCCTGAGTCTACTTACATTATCTTTGGAGTATCGGATATCAAAATGGGGGTCTGTCTATTACCGTCCCATGTCCATTTTTAAATTGAGCTATTCAAAATTGTTCTCTGCTTCCAGTGTCACTTAGTAGTATTTACTTAAGGTGGTAGCATTTTTAAATGGCACCCATCAACTGGATTACTTTGCCAAAAAATCAAAATGGCTACCATCTGCTACCATTTTATCTGAATCTTTTGATCAAGAAATCCAAACTCTTTTCATATTTTGCTTATAAGAAATTCCTTCCTTACACTAATAAGAAGTCAAAATGGTGCCTGTGGACTAATTTATCGTAATAATCAAGTAAAATGGCCTCGCCTCCATTACTATTTAAGAATCAAAATGGCGGTTAGTTACTAGTTTAACCAAACAGGAAATCCAAAATGGCACCAATTCATTCACACTTCAATTTCATCTTTAAACGATGGACGTGAAACTTTTTTATTGACTGCATGTTCAAATGTATTGTTCTCATACAATATCTTGCACACTATACACCTACAGAAGCATGTCTCACATACGATATTTATCACAACATAATCAGCATAAACATGGACCTCCCTCTGATATAGGTGTTTAATGGGTTCAAATACTTTATGATGAGAGCAAAGCTTGTGCCAGAATATTTAGTAGTGACTGAGCGACTGGTTTGGGGTGAAAGTGGGTCTCAGAGGTTAGGTTAAGTTACGTAGCGATGTTTGTTTAATACCTTGATAGACTGAACTATAGACACTCCCCTACTTAAGAACTTCCAGATACGAACAATCGTAAATTAAAGTACTCTTTAATACACAGTACAGTACTGGTAGGTATTTTGTTTTAGTATGAAAAAGAAGGATAAATAATACTGTACGTATTGACTGCGCATGTCAAGTTGGACTTACAGCCGTTCGTAAGTAGAGGAGCATCCACATCTAATTACTTTACAGATGGGAAAGAGAAATGGGTTGTGATCAGAGAGCGGTGCATCTGGTAATACGCGCAGATGTAAGCGGTGATTGGTGATAGTATAGATACACTGCACAGACTGGTGAAAGATTTTGAGAGTTTGTCAGGGGGAGGAACTTAGGATTTACAGATGGGAAAGAGAAATGGGTTGTGACCAGAAAGCACTGCATCTGGTAGTATGCGCAGATGTAAGTGCTGATTGTTGATAGTGAAGACAAGCTGCTCAAACCAGTGAAAGATTTTGAGAGTTTGTCAGGGGGAGGAACTTAGACTTGAATGCTAGGAGTCTTTAGCTCAACATAGAGAAGATGATGTCCTGGCCTGAGGAATGAATAGCAATAATCACAAGTTAGCATAGTTAGGTTTCTTGTAGGACTATCATAGGCATGCAAATGCAGTCATTGCAAGAGTGAGGAGAGGATGTTGCAATAATCACAGACAAGACAAAATGTACAATCACTTACAGACAAGGAATAGTTTCTGATAACCGTAGGTGTAGGGATATTAAAGAATATGGGGTACAATCACTAGAAAAGTAGGAATGTCTGTAGTAATCATTCCAAGAATATAGATACCCATTGCAATCAGGAGTCACTTTTTAATCATTGCAATTTGCAACCACAGAAACAAACTAGTCACTGCAATATGTGTGAACCTCTGACAAACAATGCAAGACATGCAAATGCACATGAAGATACAGAAATAATAATTCAGATATCAGCCATTGGAAGACACAGGTATGAAACCTGCTATCAGTGCAGGATTAAGAATTGCATGAACGTTGCAAGACAACGGAACCACCTTGCACAATCAATAAGCTTCAATACTTTGCCCAGACACTTCCAGCAACCCCGTTGATGACCTGTGATCACCCTTCCTGTTGTAAGACTTCAAAAAAAGGTTGTTGAGTGTTGTGGTAAATAGTGGTGTTTCTCTTGGACAGCATAGGATATATAAGACAGTTAGCTTGGATGGTTCCCACTTTTTGTCTGCACCTCAGGAGTGTTTCATTGGACAACTGGACCTACTTCAGCCTTCATAACTTTGTATCACAATCACATCACAACCCATAACGCCTCCTCGCTCGAGGCTTTTATAACTCTGCATCACAATCACAATCCACAAACCTTTGACAATTAGAATCACAGCAAAACATGTTATCTGTAATCTGTAACAATGACATGGCATAATACAACTGTAATTTTTTATATTATATGTGTATATTTTGTGCATAACCTTTACACTACACATATTCACATCCTGTAATTGATCTGTAACCTTGATGGGATTTAAAAAAACCTGTATGTCATCTGTAACACTGTAATTAAAAGCAGAAAAAATTTCACTTTGCACATAGAAACTGCAAAAAAAATTTACACATTTCACAATTCATCAGTAACCTTCACAAGACAGCCAGTTTTTTTTTATTATATTTATTTGATGATGAAGATAATTTGATAAAAAATTTTCTTAATAATGGGAAATTGCAGATGAAATCATTTGATTTTAGCTGTTAATATGATATATGAAATCAAGTTTCTTGTTGAATGATAAAATGGTGATGAAAATCACCCTGATTTTTATCAATTAATTATAATATATAAAATTATTACGAAATATGAAAACAAGTTTCTTGTCGATGATAAAATGGTGATAAAAATCACCCTGAATTTATATCAATAAAACACAAAATACATAAAATACAAAATTATGACGAAATGTGAAACTCATTCTTGTCTTAAAATCCTAAGATAAAAACGAAGAAAAATATTTTAAAAATATTTTAAAATTATTTTTAAAATGTTTAAAAAATATTTTAGTTCTGAAATAAAACTAAAAGAAAAAAAACATCAGCTGGCCTTTCCAACATCCACAAACATCATCTCAACATCCAGAAATGTTAATAATGTCAGTTCTCAGACAATCAACTTGAATGTTGTATATAGTTGTTATATTTAAAAAAAAACGTTAAGAAAAAAATAAAACAAAACATTCCATCCAGTCCGCGTGACTTTGTTGAGACATAAAATGTTTAAATGTTTACAAATGTATGTATATACAGGACTTTTTTTTTTTTTAGTTTAGTTGTTATCAAAATAAAATGTATAGATGAATAAGTATTTTTTTTTTTAAGTGAATAGTGACCTATTCCACTCAGCCATGGATACAATGTACAGATGAATAAGTGTTTTTTGAAGTGAATACTGACTGACCTATTCCACTCGGCCATGGATAAAATGTAGAGATGAATATATAACTTTTTTTTAATGGAATAGTGACCTATTCCACTCAGCCATGGATAAACTGTATTGATGAATATGCAATGTTTTCATAAGTGAATAGTGACTTATTCCACTCAGCCATGGATGAAAAGTATAGATGAATAGGAGTGTTCCACTCTGCCATGGATAAGCGGTATTGATGAATATGCAGCCCATTTTAGTGAATAGTGAGTTATTCCACTCAGCCATGGATAAAACGTATAGATGAAGAAGTTGTGTTTTTTTAATTGAATAGTGACCTATTCCACTCATCCATGGATAAAAGGTATAGATGAATAGGTGTTTTTTTCTAAAGGGAATAGTGACGTGTTCCACTTAGCCATGGATAAAATGTATAGGTGAATAAGTGTTTTTTACTTTCTCTCTCTCTCTCTCTCTCTCTCTCTGCAGTATTAAGGTATTAAGTCTGAAGGCTAAATATTTAATTGTCTGTGTGCATGTGTAAGAGAGAGAGAGAGAGACCTAAACCGCCAATATTCACTCCATAAAAACTTAATAAAAAATGCATGTAAAGTCAATGCGAATGTTCAGCCATGCACTGAAACCTTGTGGTGTTACCACGAGAGAGAGAGAGAGAGCTGCCTCCCGTGGGGCAGTAGGACGTTGGGTCTCGTACAGAGACTTTTGGGTTTCGAAGCAGCTCTGCGACAAGAGTCTGACAGGTATGTCTAGTATTGGCATGTGTTGCATAATTACACAGAATATATATAATATATATCCATAAAAATAACCCAGTTTTTAAAAACAGTTCTGCACAGAACTTGTCAGAAATCACTTATAAAATTAAAAAAAAAAAAAATCTGCAAAATGATACAAGTACGAAATTCAAAATGCGTGTTATTTAAGAATATTAATTTTAAAAAAATCTTAAATTAAAAAATTTAAAAAATCAGACATTTTAAGAAGAACAACCAACTGATACCAGCTGAAGGTGTTAATACTGAGTGTCTATGGAAACAAAAAATAAATAAATAAATGAATAAAAAATAGAATGAAAAATAGATGAGTGGTCTGTCATAGGTCATATGTGGGGACATAGGGTATAAAATTAGTTGTTGACCTTTGGTATGTTTTGTTTTATTTAAAAGATGCCCAGGATCAAGTGATAACAATCATTTAGTATTGGGTAATAATTGTAGTTTTGTATGTATATATATATATCTAATAAAAGGAGCCCATAAAACACCAAAATATAGAGAGAAACGTACTATATTTCAGAGACTGCTGTCACTCTCCTCAGGTATATGAATGAGAAAAGTTTACAGAAAAGGTGGTATTTATACCAAGAGATCCATCCACGGGTAAGCCATTTTAGGTCACCCCCGCTGATAATCTTCCTTTAATCTTCTTAAGCGTTGGTTGAATGAAAACCTTGTCGATCGTATCTGATATCTATGCATGCTCCTTTTGAGATGTTCATTATACCTGCCTCTCTTTTATTAAGGCCGATTCCATCATTTGACTCTTGTACCGGCAGTTGCTGCTATAAATTATACGTGACAAATTCCAGTTTATTCTATGGTTATGTTCATTTATATGGTTGAAAATAGCTGAGTTCTGTTGTCCATACCTAACTGACCGTTTGTGTTGTATTAATCTCTGGGGAAGTGATTTTCCTGTAAATCCGATGTAAGATTGGTCACAGTCCTAGCATGGGATTTCATAAACCCCTGTTTCCTTGGGGAATGTCTTTTGTTGGACGTTAATCAGGGATTTGGCTAAGGTGTTTGGGTAAGTAAATGCATAAGGGTTAGATTTTCCGAGGGTCTGAGTCACCGTCTTAATCCTGTCCAGGTGAGGAATTCTTATTTTATTGTTGGGGGTGTCTCTGGTCTTGTCTTGAGGGGGTCAGTAGAAAATTACGTTTGCTTTGTGAATTGCTTTCTCAATTATATGGTCAGGATACTTTAAAGACGAAAGTTGCTTACGAATTAGTTCAAATTCTTTTTCCTGGAAATCTGGGGAACAAATTCGTAAGGCTCTTAAGAACAAGTTGCTGGCTACACCTATCTTGATAGAAATGTCATGATAGCTAAAGTAGTGAATGTATGAAAGTGAGAACGTTGGTTTTCTGTATATGGTAAATTTGTATTCTGTCGTGTCTCTAATTATTAAAACATCAAGAAAAGGAATTTTGTTGTCTGTTTCCCATTCAACTTTAAATTTGATGCTGGGCATTGATGCATTTAATTTTGAAAGGAATTCATTAAATTTGCCCCACCTATTATCCCAAAATGTTAGAATATCATTTACATATCTCATCCACAGCATGTTTTTGGATTTTATTGCATTTATTACTGCAGTTTTAAAGTATTCCATGTACAGATTGGCTAAAACAGGACTTAAAGAACTACCCATACTAACCCGATTTTTTGCTTATAGAATGATTCCCCGAATGAAAATACGTTATTAGATGCACATAATTCAACTAACTTAATTATTTTGTCAAGCGCCAATGGGAAACGATCTGAATAGGGGGACAATTTTTCCCTCAAAAACTGAAGAACGTCCTGTACTGGTACTTTTGTGAATAGGGAGTCTACGTCAAGGTTTAAAAGTTTTATGTTGTGCTTCTCTAAATTTGTGACAAAAATCTTCCGAATGTTTAATGTGACTGGGAGAAAAAGTGCCTAAAAAAGGGGAAAGGAGGCCAGCTAACCATTTAGAAATTTTGTAATTGAAAGCTCCGGCACATGAAATGATGGTCTGAATGAAAGATTGTCTTTGTGAGTTTTTGGGAAGGCCATAAAAGTAGGGGAGTTTAGGATTAATTACTTTAAATTTCTCCAATAGTTCAATACTCTTTTTGTCTTGGCCAATTTATCTTACTTTCCTGCTTAGCTACTTTTCTGAATTATCATGTAGCGTTCTCTTCTCCTTTCTAGACTATACTATATAATTTTAAGGATTGTAGTCTTTCTCAGTAGTCAAGGTCCTTAACTTCTTCTATTCTAGCTGTAAAGGACCTTTGTACACTCTCTAATTGTGCAATATCCTTTTGATAGTGTGGGTACCATATCATATTGCAATATTCAAGTGGACTACGAACATATGTTTTATAAAGCATAATCATGTGTTCAGCTTTTCTTGTTTTGAAGTGCCGTAACAACATTCCCATTTTTGCTTTACATTTTGCCAATAGAATTGCTATTTGATCATTGCATAACATGTTCCTATTCATCATCACCCCAAGGTCTTTAACTGCTTCCTTATTTGTGATTGTCTCATTATTAGGTCCCCTATATGCATATAGTTTTCCTTCTCTGTCTCCATAATTTATTGATTCAAATTTATCAGAGTTAAATACCATCCTATTTACCTCTGCCCAATCATATACTTTGTTAAGGTCTCTTTGTAGAGCGTTCCTATCTTCATCACAAGTAATTTCTCTACTTATTCTTGTGTCATCAGCGAAACTACTCACTACCGAATCCTTAACATTACTGTCTATGTCTTCAATCATAATAACAAACAGTATTGCAGCTAACACCGTACCTTGTGGCACACCGGATATTACCTTGGCTTCATCCGATTTCTCATCGTTTGCAATAACTATCTGTTTTCTGTTGTGTAAAAATTCTTTTAACCATCTTCCTACTTTATCCACGATATTGTGTTTTCTAATTTTCTTCGCTAATATATTATGGTCTACCTTGTCAAAAGCTTTTGCAAAGTCTACATAAACCACATCTGTTTCATTT
The DNA here is from genome assembly GCF_015104395.2 of Macrobrachium nipponense. Classification (NCBI taxonomy): domain Eukaryota; kingdom Metazoa; phylum Arthropoda; class Malacostraca; order Decapoda; family Palaemonidae; genus Macrobrachium; species Macrobrachium nipponense. Next base: position 26,464,793 of record NC_087222.1, read on the forward strand.
CCGCTTTTCATATTTTTGAATATGTTCTCACGGTGGACTAACAGTTGGGTTTGTGTACTTTTTCCGGGTACAAAACCATGTTGCCCTATATTAAACAAATTATTTTTTATTAAATGTTTCATAATATTTTTCTTCAATACCCTTTCATACACTTTCATAATATGTGATGTTAGACTCACAGGCCTATAATTACTTGCCTCCAGTCTTGATCCACTTTTTGAAAGTAGGGGTAATATATGCTAATTTGTGCTCATCATAAATCTTGCCTGTATCTACACTTTGTCTTAATAATATTGCAAGTGGCTTTGCGATAGAATGAACTACTTTCTTTAACAAAATAGTAGGAACTCCATCAGGCCCTGCTGCAGCTCCATTTTTAATTTCATTAATAGCCTGCACAATATCAGATTCATTAATATCTATGTCAGCTAAATATTCACTATTTTCGTCCCTTACTTCTATATCATTATCTTCATTATTTATTCTAGGGGTGAATTCTCTCTTATATCGTTCTGCCAATATGTTGCAAATTTCCTTTTTTTCATTCGTTAATCTCCCTTCAATTCTTAGAGGGCCTATTTCTATTCTTCTTTTATTCATCTTTTTCGCGTATGAGTATAATAGTTTGGGGTTTTGCTTGATATTTAATAGGGTTGTTTCTTCCAAGTCCCGTTTTTCATTTTCTTTTGATTGTATAATCTTTTGTTCTGCATTTTCTATCTTATTTTTTAGTTCTATAACTTTCCATGCATTTTTTTCTTTTGCAAGACCTTTTTTCCACTTTCTGATTTTCTGGAACAAGATCCTTCTGTCTCTTGGTATGCATGACTGATGTTTACTTTTCTTATTCGGTATATATTTTTCCACTATTTTCTCTAATATTTTATATAATATCTCCGTATTTACCTTTATGTCATCACTTACGAAAATGTTATCCCAATCTTTGTTTAATTCTTCATTTATTTCTGACCATTTTATATTTTTACTGTAGAAGTTGTATTTTCCATATCCTTCCCACTTTTTCATTTTTTGCTTATCTCTGTTTTCACTTGCTTTGGAATGGACTGTTAATTCTATGACATTATGGTCTGAAATACTCGCATTATAAACTATTATTTCTTTAACATAATTCATCTCGTTCACAAATACTAGGTCTAAAGTATTTTCCTTTCTTGTTGGCAGGTGAATTATTTGTTGAATGTTGTATTCTAGTAGCATATCTAATAGCTTTTCGAATTGCCTCTTATCTTCTGCACTACTATTACTCTCTTTTTTATATGTATAAGTACAACCACAATCTCCTGGCCGCCCCACCTGGCCCTACCCCCCTAAAAGTTTTTATGGGACCAATAGTTACTCCTCAAGTCTTATATTATATAAAAGAGCAATGCTTGAACCGACCTCCAGCGTACTCGGGACGCGTGCAAGATTTTACCCCCTGCACATAAGTCGTAAACAATACATTCCTTACTTTTAACTTCGCTTAAAATGTGATAAAATCTACCTTCTAAAAGCACCTTGTTTCACAGACAAAGATTAAAGTAAATATGCCATATTTCATTAGAATTCATTGTTCTGTACTGTTTAACATGCACATCATTTATCTTTTTACATTTTCATTCCCATAAATCAATCATAAATATCTTACCCTAAAATTCCTGTATCTTTAACTAGACGTGAAACTCCTTTTTCAGACCTTTTTTTATTGGCTCTTCCATTCCTACCCACCGCTGCCACCACCACAACAACAACAATGTCCCTTGCTACTCCCATATCCATTCCCATAAGTAAATCACAAATATCCTGTCCTAGAATTCCCATATCTTTTAACTCAACGCAAAATAATTTTTTCATGGCCTTTTCCATAGGCTTCTTCTCTATTCCTACCCATCACCAACAACAACTACAACAACAACAAATTAGCTTGCCACTCCCCGAGCAAGCGAAAATATTTTCTATCCACTGTGTATAAAGTTGCTAAGGCAACTAACAAATGGTAATATGCTGAAAGTCACCCCTCTTTTTATAGACAGAGCAATTACACCTCCCCAGTTTCATGACTTATTCCTGACAGCTAGCTCACACACACACCCACACAAACTCCTGCCCTTTCATCTTTTTTGTTTGTGGGTCAGAATCAAAATATCTTTGCTTGAATGTATGTAAATGGAGATGAACCATTATCAGTGTTGAATAAAATATAAACTCAGCTAAGTGCTCGTAGTCACATGCACGCCTATGCGTGCGACTGACTGAGGTGTGAGTGCATGCGTTCGTGTGTAATATATATATATATATATATATATATATATATATATATATATATATATATATAATATATTCATACATATATATAAATGCAATGTACCACAATCACCTGAGGAATGGCATAAATATATTCTGGAGCTCTTGAATTAAATTTCACGCCAACACCAACTGACCCACCCTGGTACCTACTGGGTTGGGAAGCTGGGTGAGAATTGCTGGCATGCAAAGTGCTTCGCCTGTCAGACAAAGACCCAGGCACATAAATACTCAGGTTCCAACTTCTTTCATGACCTATGTGGGTCAGCTGGTAGCTTCCTTAAAACGGATTAAGTTCATTTATTCGCTTCGCATAAACTTTTTTTTTTTTATTAAATTGGACCCAGTTATGTTTCTTACTAAACGTGTTATTGCAATGAACCGACTTCTCAATGATTATAGCCCTGTGGTACAGCTGCACACACACACACACACATACACAAAGGGTACCAATGGAGGTCAGAGACGAGTGGAGATCTGGAGACGACAAAGCACAAAAAAGACGTGATGGACATTTGTCACCCACTCAGCCGCTCTACTACTGCATATACAAAGCAAACAGCCCATTTCAACACATAACTAGGACATATCTTCACCATAATCCCTGCTGCCTTTCTTGCTCACTTTGCCTATTCTGTGACGCCCCCTTCTCTCTCTCTCTCTCTCTCTCTCTCTCGTCCTACCATCGTACACTACATTTGCTCCAAAATACCTGTTCGTTCTGAAGCAGTCCCGTTCGTCTAATCACTGTCAACATTCACTGCTCCATCTCCCTGGGCCCCAATTAAATGTTGCCTTCACATTTCATCACAATTTTCTACAACTGCAAACACTTTCAGACTATTGCTGGTTTCTGCCATGTCTCTTCACTGTCCCGCTCGGCAAACATCAGCCACATATACTCATGTGTTTATATTCCATCATATATCAAGCTCCAACTAACCCAGTGCCATTAAATTCACTCTACCTTGCACCAAAGAGTGCAGTGGACCCTTAAACCACATAGGTTTCTCTCTTGTTTTGTAGCACATCCTGTTCCTACACGGCTGTTATATCACCATCTATGACCTTTAGTATCTCATGCTTTCCAACCTTAGTCTCAAAAAGCAGGTCCCAAAAACTCCAGCAAGCGAGATGAGGGGGCCGCCGCCGACGATGTTGTTGGCCGCCCTGCTGGCAATGTCGATGATTCTAACGTCAAATGGATTGTATTACAACGCGTCAAATCGAGATCTCGGAAGCATCTACTACCAGGAGAGAAACAACATATTCGACAAGAAGATAATGCCTTCACAGTACATCAAGCATAACAAAACGGTTGATTATGCTTGTGAGTTTTAACAATTTTTTTTGGTTTCAGTCTGCTGCATGCATGCATCTGTGGCCTTTTTCAGTGTACCACCAGATTTTGTGCTGAGATTGTGAGAAATTTATAGTTTCATTGGTGTAATGTGGTCTGTTTCTTTGTTGCAAATTTGGAGAACATTGACCATAGTACTTATCAGACGAAATGATAGTATATGGACTACAGGATGCACTTAGAATTTAGTGAGATTTCTCTTTCTATATCCTGAGTGTTAATTAAAACTATGAACCATTCTCTGCGCATAATGAGTTTTTGACTGTATAGTCTAAAACGTTTATGATACGCTTTAAACTTGGACTTTCTTAAATTTAATGTCACAGTGATTTCCTTGTTACCCTAAACTAAGTATTCTAGACTTACTAAGTTTTCATTTTCAACACTTTCAGATTCTTGTTCTTTCAGTCTCAGTTTATGCTTTGAAAAATGTAGACCTACAATGACCCGTGTTTCTTATCTGACTCATATCACACAGAATTTGTTTCTAGTGCGCAAATCCACAGCTTTTTTTTATCCTGTCCCTTCCTATTCAGTCTGTGTCCAAACCTCTTCCTATATTTTTCAGGTCAGTGTCGCAACCTCTGCCTGGCAATGGTTCAGTGCCTAGCCGCCTCATGGATTAGAATGACCAGTGGCATGACCTCAAGTTGTCTCATTTCTGAAACCTACTTTAGTCATCTGGAACTGATAAACATAGACCCTGGCGTCTTTGCTGCCACGACCTTCCACTGGTTCAGTAAGTCGAGGAAAACTGTCAATACCGGACTTCTGAATTCAACCAGTTTTTTTACGTGTGACATATATATATATATATATATATACAGTGTACCCCTCATAATCGCGGACCTGTTATATATACAGTGTACCCTCAACCCCCTCCGTATTCGCGACTCCAGATACGCAGACTCACATGTTCGCAGATTTCTCTCTGGAACATATACCCCATCACTTGCTTAATAATAGCCTATTCACAGTATTTTTCCATGAAAAATATGACAAATTCCTGGGGATTTTTTATCAATTTCATCATCAAATCCACTTTTTGTGATAAAACTATTAAAAAAACTATATAGAAACATTTTTAGTGGGTTTTTCTTGTGTTTTACCTAACAAAATAGCAGGGTTCTAGCTAATTGGGAGGGGGGGGGGATCTGGTACCTAACCCCCGCAAATAAGGGGAGAACACTGCAATGCCCAGTTAAACGTGAACTACTACCTACATTCACTTTCAGAATCTGATTACAAAAAGGGGCAGTACAAATACTACAAGGTTCATGAAGCACTTTACAGTTTCTCTCAAGCCAACAACGCCTGCAGATCTGAAGGAGCACAGCTGGCTACTTCCGTCGACGCCCTGAAGAAGGCAGACATGACAGTCCGCCTCTACCAGGGAGGTAAGTCACTCAAGCGGTTCTGCAGCACCCGCCAGACCACCTCTTTCTCTATTTACTCTAAACGAAAAGAACGTTTCACGCAGTCAAAAACAGGACGCCATTGCAAACTTGTGAAAACTCGTCTTTTGAGTTACGTTCATGCATTTGCAAAGATTAGAATGACACTAAAATTACTTCTCTCCAACAGTTGGAGCACAATATTGGATTGGGCTTTACCAGGAGGGACCTACAGCACAGGCAATGTGGCTCAGCCCCAATGGTAGGTAAAAAAATTTAAGACATGGCACAATATCAAAACAGTAATTTGCTATGTGTACTCATACAGTACGTAGGAAATTTGCATTGTCTTTACTCTCGTATTGTAAATAGAAAACTTGTAAGACTTACTCATATGGTACATTGTATGTAGGAAACCTGTAGTTATGGTTTTCTGTCATAAAAACACTGATGGACAAATGCCACGAATCAAACTTCTAACTATTTCTTGTTTGGTTTTCTCATTCAGGAAATATGTCAATTCAGATAGACTACATCCCAGGAACCTCAAATTGCTACTCGTTGTATAATGTAGGCACCTGGATTTTCATGAATCAAATCTGTACCTTAACAAATTATGGTGTGTGTGAGAGAAACTTCTAATCACTACAAGGGTAAGTCTCCCACCTTCTCTCTTTCTATCTTTATACTATACAAAAACAGATAGGGGGCGCCAGAGTTACAGTTTGTTAATCTGGGCATCATGTTCTTTGAGCAACAGAGACAAGGAAAGAGGATCAAGGGACAATCCAGGATGAAGATTCAAATTCCTTGTTGATGTGGCTTCAATAAAAACGGATTCCAGCAGAGTCCTTTTGCGGTGATCTTTTTTGACCCTGTAGATGACTGAGGAATTATCCCAGTTAATAGCATGTCTTAAGCCAAGTATCCGCAATGCCATTATTCGTTGAGCCTCTTGATATGTCACATTTGTGCTGAGAGCATCTCGCCTCTAGATCTACGAATGTATGTATATTATAGGATCTTTATTCATTGTTATTTTTCCCAAAGGGCCACTTATTCTACCCTTCTTTTTCTTTTTTCAGAACCAACTGTGGTGATGCTGTTTCCATCTAGAACCATCTTTTACCTAGAACCTTTTACCTAGAGCCAAATGTGGGACTGTTTTCCATCTAGGGTTGTCTGAGATATTGGTTTCTCAAGAACCAGCTGTGATGCTGAATATCATCCAGGAACCATCTGCGATGCTCTTTTGTCAAAACAGCTGTAATGCTGTATATATCATTAAGTAGTAATCTGTGGTGCTGTCTTGCTCAAAGATCAATAATACTTTCTTTGAAGTAACTGCATTTTGTGTGTGTTATACCCTGTTGTTTTAATTCAAAACTGAATACACTGCTACACTTTTACAGTGAATACACTACTGAGTGATTTTACCTGGTGGTAATACCAGGGTAGCTTCATCCCAAGAAAAAATGTAATCTCTGATACCAAGTTACTGTGATTTCAAGTTTTCACAGTTATAGCTCTCATGTGCATCATTACTACAAGCTATCAGTAAAGCTTGTTTACCTTTTTGCCTTCCTAAACAACTCGCCTAGAATCAGGTGTACCATATTTCCACAGAATTTGCCACATAAAAGCAATTGCAGTGTTTTAATTCAAAATCAAATATAATGTTACATTTCCACAGGCACAGGTTGAATTCTAATATTTCCAACAACTGCACTGCTGTTTCGACCCTTATTTGAAACTCATGACTGGTTTTCACTAAGAAAACTTCAATGTTTCCTTTGTGAAAATGATTAATTTGGTATTTCAAATGTTCAGCTCCACAAAGGCTTATACAAATCACAGAGCCAAAGTTATTGTTTGGTATATTTCTAGGCATATGTTTATGTCTGTGACTTCATTCAGGTTGTATAAGCTTTGAGCTATGCTTAGTTGCTTAGTTTTTCAAGCTATCTGGTCAATATGAAGGACCTGACTTAATCTTTGGTTGGTATAAAGACATTTTATGGTTTCTGGTTGATGTTCTGTGGATAATATCAAAAGGAATATGTTTTTTTTGTAGCAATTAGAGGAATCAAGTTGTTGGTTTATATGAACCTGCGTTCATACTGGCATATAGGCCTAAGAGTTAGGATAATAATGTAGACTATTGGTGGGGAATTCTAGTCACCTACATCAAGGTTTGACTTTTGTGTTTAGTTTAGACTGGTCATGTAATTGATAAGACGTTTAAGGGAACTTTGAAGCCTGTTGTGGACCGAGGATGGCTGTCCCCGTAAGACATAGCAGGCTAAATGTTAGCACTTCTCTTACACCCCCCCCCCCCCACAGAGCAACCAATAAACTTCTGTGATAAGAGCGATTACCACCACCAATATTTTGTAAAAACATGAATATTAATGGCTACAAAGAACCATTTCATTATCACTCGAACAGTCAGCAGAAACCATAATACAGTCATAGATCTCATCATGTAACTCGTATTGTCTGAAACGTAAATAAAATCAATATCTACAATTATTTTCTTCAATCCTAATTACAGTTTACACACACACAGATATATATATATATATATATATATATATATATATATATATATATATATATATATATATATATATATTAAAGGTAAAAGCCACGAAAAAAGGTAAACAACGTACTTTCTGCAAGATCTTTCGACTCAACGTCCTTTACTCAGCAGACAAACTGACTTACATGAGAAATTGAGAGTACAGGAAAGGTCGTATAACTGACAGATAGGGATTATAAGGAGATTAGTACCTATAATCCGGCAGACCTGGAGAAAGAGTAACCTTTCCAAACAAGCATAAACATGGGTACAATTTAAGAACAAAAAGATTAAGTCCAACTGCTCAGACAAAGGGACAAGACAATTAAAGGATTATATAGGGCGACAGCTGACCACATTAAGATCTTTGGTAAACAAAAACTTATTCACAAAACATATTAAACATACATATACAAAGAAAATATCTCTAAGGCAACTAATTTCTATTTAAGTCTGTAATTATATCTTTGAGGTCATTCTTAATCATGTTACAAATACATGGGTCTAAATGAAACAGGCCACGACTAATATTAAAATTACATCGCGAAGTAAGTTGTATTATGACAGATTCTAAAAGATTTTGGGATAAGATATCTTTTGATCTTGCAATTACTGAACTACCAATCAAATTTATCCGGTGGTTGTTTTCATTAAATGAATGAATATTGCATTAGATGTTTGCCCAGTTTTGACGGAATATTTATGCTGTTTTAATCTTACTTCTAAGCACTTGCTCGACTGTCCGAGATAAAATGAGGGGCAGTCCATAAATGGAATTTTAAGTATTATGTTGTTGCTTTCCCTAGGGCCATTTTTTATTAACATTCCTTTTAGTGTGTTATTATAGGAAAAAACAAGGTTGACCTTAAAGGCTTTTAACAATGATTAAATGGTTTCAAATCCGTTAAAATAAGGCAAACCGAGAATGTTCTAAGAATTTTCTCTCTCCGTGTTACTTACACTATAAAACTTTTTGTGGGCTTTATTATAACAAATATCTAATATATGTGAAGGATAACATAAATCTTACCCTATTTTTCTTATGTATTCAATTTCTTGATCCAAATATTGGGGACTGACAATGCCTAATGCTCGTAAAAACATAGAAGAAAAAATTGATATTTTGATGTTAAGATGGTGGCCTGAATAGAAATGAACATAAATTAAGTCGTTGGTTGGTTTCCTATAAATACTGAATTTACATTGAAATGGTTCGCTATGTATCAAAACATCTAAGAAAGAGAGGCAATGTCTTTTTCCAATTCTAGAGTAAACTTAATTGACGGTACCTGGTTATTTAATTTAGAGAGAAAATCATTTACATCAATACCAGCAGGCAGAACAGCTAAAATATCATCAACATATCTATACCACTTTACAGGAATATAAATGACATTATGTAAAAAGCGTTTTTCAAAGAATTCCATGTACAAGTTTGAGAGGAGTGCTGATAAAGGGTTGCCCATTGCCATGCCAAATATTTGTTGATAAAATTCACCATTGAATATAAAATTCACCATTGAATGTGACTTACAGGTAGAGGTAATTCATGCTGAGTTAGTTCATTACTAAGATATTCTAGAATAGAGTCTATAGGGACTTTATTAAAAAGAGAACATACATAAAAACTAACAAATCTATCAGTAGGGCAAAGAGTAATTTTGTTTAATTTATCAACTAAATCTAGAGAATTATATATATGAGAATCGGAGATGGTTCCAAGTAACGGGGACAAGATCTTAGTGATATATTTCGAAAGTTTATATGAAACTGAGCCAGCAGTACTGATAATAGGCCGCGTAGGGTTATTTTCTTTGTGCGTTTTGACTAATCCATAGAGGTAAGGTAGCGAAGGAAATTTGACTGACAGTTTGCCTAGTAGTTCTGTTTTATCTTTAAGGATTTTTTTTCACTGTGCTATTAAAGTTTTTTATAACTTGATCAAGGGGATTTTTTGTTAGTTTTTTATAAGTCACATCATCATCCAGTATGGCTTGCATACGTGATATGTAGTCAGCTTTATTTAAAATTACTATACTATTTGACTTATCAGTTTTTGTAATGTGAATAGTATTGTCCTTTTTAAGATCGGTCAAACTTTTCTTATATATATATATATATATTATATATATATATATATATATATATATATATATATATATGTATGTATGTATGAATAACTTGATCACGAAGTATATAAAATGTGATGCTATGTATAAATAAAGGTGTTTTGCCACGAAGGAAAAAATGAAAAAGCGAGATAGCCAAGTACTTTCGGTCCTGTTCGGACCCTTTACTGAGGCAAACTGATTTTACAGAGAACAACATAGTCAAAAGAAAACATAATATACAAACTGACACTACAAGATTAGCAAGCAATAAGGGCGATTTTTCACTCTACAGAAAGGAGGAGCCGCCTGAGGGAAGCCACACCTTGAAGGATACACGCAGTAAACAAGTGATTCTCCCAGAAAACAGTACATTTTGAAAAAACACGGGAGCATATACAATTTAATATCATGAATTTTTACACAAATTTTCCCCCCAAAAAATATTATTAATGAAAAGACAAAAGAAAATATAAATATATATATATATCGAGCAAGAGAAAGAGGGAGAGAAAATATCGAACCAGAGAGAGAGAGAGAGAGAGAGAGAGAGAGAGAGAGAAAGAGAGAGAGATAATAACTATATACATGTGGGACTAATTTATTAGTTTTTCATTTATTTTAAGGTCCTTCATAAACATCTTACAAATATATGGGTCCAAATGGTACATTCCCAGAATAAGATTTAGGTTCTTTTTATTAGTGATTTGTATAATTGCCGATTCCAGTAAATTTCTTGAAACATAATCATTAGATCTAGCAATTACCGAGGTATCACCCCAATTAATACAATGAGATTTTTCACTCAGATGGATAAACAGTGCATTTGAAGTCTGGGCTGTTCTAACTGAATACATATGCTGCTTAATACGTACACATAAATTTTTACTTGACTGACCAACGTAAAACGATGGGCAATCCTTACAAGGAATTTTGTAAATGATGTTGTTATTTGTTACGGGACTATTCTTAATTAGCATATCTTTAATGGTATTGTTATAAGAGAACACTACATTAACATTAAACGATTTAAATATTGATTTTATGGTTTCAAATCCACGAAAATATGGTAAGCTAAGTACATTTTTAGGCATTTCTTTTTCATTAATAGCAACACTATAAAACTTTTTGTGAGCTTTTTGATAACATAAATCAATTAAATGAGGTGGGTAGCAGAGATCGTTTCCTATCTTTTTTATGTATTCTATTTCTTGGTCCAGATATTGTGGACTCGTGATACGCAAAGCGCGTAGGAACATACAAGAAAAAATTGAAATTTTAATATTAAGATGACGGCCAGAATAAAAATGTACATATGTTAAATTATTTGTGGGTTTTCTTTCTATAAAATACTGGAATTTGCATTGGAAAGATTCTATATGTATTAATACATCAGAAAGGGATGACATTGTTATTTTCAATTTCAACAGTGAATTTTATGGACGGCACCAAATTATTTAATTTAGACAGTAAATCATTTACATCGATATACCAGGTAAGACTACTAAGATATCATCGACATATCGGTACCATTTTAAGGGGATAAGTGTGATATTCGGGAGGTGTTGTCTCTCAAAAAATTCCATATATAAGTTTGAAAGGAGAGGTGATAAAGGGTTACCCATGGCCATACCAAATATTTGTTGGTAATATTCTCCATTAAAAATAAATCTGCAATCACAAATACATAACTTAATTAAGGAAATTATGTGACTAACGGACATTGGCAATTCATGCAGTACAAGTTCATTACTTAAATATTCTAGCACAGAGTCAATAGGGACTTTTGTAAACAAAGAACATACATCAAAACTGACAAAAATATCGCTAGGGTTTAGTACAATGTTATTTAATTTTTCCACAAGATCAAGAGAATTCCGGATGTGTGAATTAGATACAGTTCCTAGTAGCGGGGATAACAGTTTAGTAAGATATTTAGATAGTTTATAAGCAATTGATCCTACAGTACCAATAATTTTGACTAGGCCATATAAATAAGGTAATGAGGGACACTTTACAGTTAACTTACACAAAAGTTCTTTTCTATCTTTAAGAATTTGTTTGATATTGATATTAAAGTTTTTTATTACTTGGTCCAACGGATTTTTTGCGAGTTTATTGTAGGTTATTTTATCCTCTAGTAAAGTATGCATGCGTATGTATTCAGTTGGAACAGACCAGACTTCAAATGCACTGTTTATCCATCTGAGTGAAAAATCTCATTGTATTAATTGGGGTGATACCTCGGTAATTGCTAGATCTAATGATTATGTTTCAAGAAATTTACTGGAATCGGCAATTATACAAATCACTAATAAAAAGAACTTAAATCTTAGTCTGGGAATGTACCATTTGGACCCATATATTTGTAAGATGTTTATGAAGGACCTTAAAATAAATGAACAACTAATAAATTAGTCCCACATGTATATAGTTATTATTTCTTTTTCTCTCTCTGTCTGTCTGTCTGTCTCTGTCTCTCTCTCTCTCTCTCTCTCTCTCTCTCTCTCTCTCTCTCTCTCTCTCCTCTCTCTCTCTCTCTCTCTCAGGTTCGATATTTTCTCTCCCTCTTTCTCTCGCTCGATATATATATATATTTATATTTTCTTTCGTCTTTTCACTAATAATAATTTTTGGGGGGAAAATTTGTGTAAAAATTCATGATATTAAATTGTATATGCTCCCGTGTTTATTCAAAATGTACTGTTTTCTGGGAGAATCACTTGTTTACTGCGTGTATCCTTCAAGGTATGGCTTCCCTCAGGCGGCTCCTCCTTTCTGTAGAGTGAAAAATCGCCCTTATTGCTTGCTAATCTTGTAGTGTCAGTTTGCATATTATACTTTCTTTTGACTTTGTTGTTCTCTGTAAAATCAGTTTGCCTCAGTAAAGGGTCCGAACAGGACCGAAAGTACTTGGCTATCTCGCTTTTTCATTTTTTCCTTCGTGGCAAAAAACCTTTATGTATGTATGTATGTATGTATAGTAAACACTGCATCGTTTGTCTTTCAAAAACACGTCTGTAATTAATCAAAATATTCCCAGAACTTTGAATTTTATATATTTTTAATGATAATGTTTTCTGTGGCATTATTTGAACTAAGGCTCAAGAATTAATTGATTTATACTCAAACAGAAATATATATATATATATATATATATATAAAATCTATATATATATCTATATATATATATTATATATATATATATATATATATAAATATATATATATATATGTGTGTGTGTGTGTGTGTGTATGTGTGAGAGAGAGAGAGAGAGAGAGAGAGAGAGAGAAAGCTATTTTTATTTTCTCTAATCTCTGATCCCACCGTTTTCTATATTTGAACCAAATGGTAAACTCTAACATTTTTTTCAGATTCTCGTCTTCACTGCCCACGATTTTATCGCTTTCAACAAATTAATATTTTCGTAATCGTAAACACATTCAGCTCAGTTATTTAATGATGAAGCGAAAGATTAATTAATAAAATAATAAATAACGGTATTCAATTATATATATTTATCGCGCAAGGATGAAATATTAACGTTAATATGGGGAAAACTTTTAAAGAAACTTACTACTCTGGTTTATTCGAAAGGATATATGATTTTTTATGATCTTGGTGAGGAGGAAGAGGAGGAGGTGGAGAAGAAGAAGAAGGAAGATATATGGACAAGGACTGAATAACAAATGAAAGTAAAAAAAAGTAGGACTGGGAAAAGAGAATTGACTGATAGCTCGGGGGGAGAGAACTGGAATATAGGCCTAACGGAGGCAGTAAAGAAGACTGTGTAGAGCAGAGAAATCTTCATGTGTATAAACTTTTATCCATACCCAGCTAGTCATTTAATCTTTATACACGAAAACCCATGATAGTGTGAGGACCAGAGATTAAGACAGGTAGCTGGGATACTGATGATTTATTTACAGTTGTTGTTTGAGATTAAGCTGGCCTTGTGCCAGCACGAGCTCTTACTCGTAGACAGGTGCGGACGGATAAGTAGTACAGTCTCACACCGAGAGCAGAAATGACTCTGCGACAGTAGATTTGTGTTTTCCTACAGTCACATATTTAAAGGTAATAAGGCGTACGAACAATGGAATTACATGTGTTATACGTCTGCGGAAAGGCCGCGGAACGCTCTATCGGATGGAAGTAAGAACAGCGCTACTTCATGATTGGATACAATGAAAATAGGGAAAAAGCGTTGTCCTTACTATAGAGTCAGTCTTAGCAGGGTGATTCATTTCCATAATGGCTGCCCGTGTCACACGCAAACCTATTCACTACAGGGTCTTGTCTTGTCTCAATAGCTGTTTCTTCACACGTACCACACCCAAATTAGCCTTCGTCATCAAAGTTCTGAGAAGGCGACATATATATTTCTGGTGGGGTTCAGGAATGTCTGGGGTCATGTGTCAATGCGATAAAAATATGAATAAATGCTAATAATTAAGGATCTACTGAAAGCATATACCTAATATATGAGACTATAAAACTTGAGACGTATAAGAAGAAATTTATTACACTGGATAAACTACAATAATTCTTGCTACGTAGATTCATATTCGCTTCGTTTAAATGATTCTGAACTTTCTTGAACAATTTGGCTTTCAGTCTCTTCCTTGGCGTCTCCAAATGTAATGGGGTAGTGGGGGTGGGGGTGGGGGCGGGAGGGGGGTGGGGGGTGGGGGGTGGGGGAGACGAGTAAGGCTAGAAACCCCATGACTTAAATCTTGGCTAAGACACTTAAAGCTCTTTATCGAAAATAACAAAAACTATTTCAATCAATCACCACAAGTCTCTTCCCCACAACAAATAACCGCAAACAATCAAACACATAGACGAGATAAGATACAAATACCTGGGAATAATGGAAGGAGGGGATATAAAACACAAAGAGATGAAGGACACGATCAGGAAAGAATATATGTAATGGGGTATTCCCTCATTATTCATTTGGTAAACGTGTAGCTCGAACGTCAAGGCAAACCAATACACACAGCCCCTCTCTCTCTCTCTCTCCATTCTAAAAGGTAATGAAAATGAGAGAGTTGCATTACAAAAGATACCTTTATTAACAATGAATAAATAAGGAATTAATCAAGTCTTACAGACTAACTTAAAAAACCCCCAACAGTAAAATGTCTGACTGTATGCAGTCACCAAAAAGTCTACATCCATCGGGAACTCTCTGTCCCCCTCCATTGCCAGAACCGTCTGTTTCAAAGACACAGAACACATCCCATAAGTACACACACAAGTTTAACAATCAGAGATTAAAGATTGAATATCCTCACAAAATGTCAAACAGATAACAACAAACCAGTCTTCGGCTAAAATAATTCAACTTGGCTAAAGTAATTCAACTCACCCATGCAGCCGGAATATCTCACTCACTATTCCAAAAAACACTTAGGCACCGCCATCGTGGCTCTGCCTTCCTCTCGAAGACGCCTCTATCAAAATCCCCCGTAGACTTGGGTATCCAACATTATTAACAGAAAGAGGCGCACACGCACATACGAACGCATACTTCGTTAACGCCTCACACTTACTGGCCGCAACCAGTTTCACAAAGGCACTTTGAGAAGAGTTCATGAACTTAGTACATTCACTTGTCTAACTAAGCAGTTTTATCTCACGCCACCCATAGAAACTCCTTGTCAGCTTTCTCGGGTCGTCGCCTCTGCTCTGTTCTTCACATTCCATAGGTTATTGGCAATATATTATTAATCAAAAACCCTAGGCGTAATATACATGCAGAGACTCAAGGCGATACTCAAGTCAAAACTCAACGCCGGAAATATGATAAAAGCCATAAACACATGGGCAGTACCAGTAATCAGATACAGAGCAGGTATATTGGAGTGGACGAAGGCTGAATTCCGCAACATAGACCCGAAAACTAGGAAACATATGGCAATACACAAAGCACTACACCCAAGAGCGTATACGGACAAACTATACATAACATGAAAGGGAGGGAGAGGACTACTAAGCATAGAGGACTGTGCCAACAGAACATGGCAATGTCTACTGAGGGGAGAACTCAAGAAGGAAACAGAAGGAATGCTAACTGCGGCACAAGATCAGGCCATAAGAACCAGATATGTTCAAAGAACGATAGATGGAAATAACATCTCTCCCATACGTAGGAAGTGCAATACGAAAAATGAAACCATAAACCACATAGCAAGCGAATGCCCGGCACTTGCACAGAATCAGTACAAAAAGAGGCATGATTTAGTGGCAAAAGTTCCACTGGAGCCTGTGCGAGAAACACCAGCTACCTTGCAGTAATAAGTGGTGCGAACACCAACCTAGAGTGATAGAAAACTATAACCCAAAGATCCTCTGGGACTATGGCATCAGAACAGATAGGGCGATACATGCCAGTGGAACCAGACGTGACGCTGATTGGCAAGACCATGAAGAAAGTATTACTCACTGTTGTCGCAATGCCAAAGGACATCAGAGTAGATGAGAAAGATAAAAAAATGTATAATTATCAAGACCTGAAAATAGAAATAAGAAGGAAATAGGATACACCAGTAGAAATTGTACCCTTAACCATAGGAACCCTAGGAGACACGATCCCAATATCCCTGAAAAGGAATCTGGAAAAACTAGAGGCTGAGGTAGCTCCAGGACTCATGCCAGAAGTGTGTTCCTGGAAACAGCACAAAGTGAGAAAAGTGATGGACTCCTAAGGAGGTAGGATGCAACCTGGAACCCCCACACTATAAAAACCACCCAGTCTAGTAGGATGACTGTGTGATAAGCCCCCCTGGCCCCCCCCCCCCAAAAAAAAAAATAATATTAATACCTTAGGATCTACCTTTCCCTAGCCTAACCTCACAAACACAACAGACTTTCAACTTTCACCTGACCTAATAAATTATAATTCTGGGGCCACAAACAGCAATTTACGCTCTGTTTATTAGCCACCCATAATTCCAGGCTATTCTTCGCAAAATCCAGGCCATCAATAAGTTTGAGTGACGATCCTCATGCACAAAAGCGAGAACGTCTACACTGACACGTGGACATGTGCTCGATTGCTTGGTAAGGGTGAAGGGTGGATGTATATATATATATATATATATATATATATCTATATATATATATATATATCTATATTATATATATATATATATATATATATATATATATATAATATATAAATATATATATTAGTATAATATATGTATAATGTATATATACATCCATTTTTATTATTATTTTTTTTTTTTCTATTTAAAAGTTTTAAAAGGGTAGAAAATATTATTGGTAACACTTGCTATATTTTTTTTATTTTTTACATTATTTTTACAATTTTAATTTATTAATTCTCAATATGTATAATCTGTATATAGGTACATAGCTAAAGTAGTTCTTTGATTTCAGCCTAATTATAAATACAAAAAGCTTTGAACTATGTGTTTTTCATTGAGAAAAACGCCTATTAAAATCATATAATTGGTTTTGGATTATCATAAATTAAAAATCTTTGAAAAACTTCAATTTTTTTGCAAAAAAAATCATATTAAATATGTATTGTTGATTCTGGCATATTTTGTATATTATAAATATTTGAAAAACATCAAAAGTGTCTTGTTTCACTTTAATAAAAACCTATTATAATTATATTGGTAATTTTGGCATATAAATTAAAAATCTTTGAAAAAATTCAGGTGATTTTTTTAACTTAGAAACACACTTATCACAATCATAATTGGTGATTATATATATATATATATATATATATATATATATATATATATCATATACTATATATATTCTAGTAATATATATATGTAATAAAAATGAAAAAATTCAAGTGATTTTTGTACTTAGAAAAACACCTATTAAAATCATATTTGATTTTGACATATTATATAGTAAAAATAATTGAAAAAAAATAGTCTTGTATTATTATGTAAAACAAAAAAACTATTAAAATTACTATATTGTTGATCCTGGCATATTATAATTGACCTTTGATGTCAATACACAAACTTTATGATATACAGATATTATAAATTTTCAACACACAAACCAATCTATACATACTAGTACAGGCAGACCCCGGAAAATGCCACCAACCCGAAACATCGCAAGAGAAATGTATAAAAAAGTGTATGTAAAAATGAGAAATGAAGTGATCAGAGCCTTAGCTTAATCCTCTGGGTGTGATCTTTAGTATTTTACTTGTATTATGAAGTGGCGTGCTCCCTAATACCTCCAAATTTTGACTTTACATTGTAGCAGCTTAAGATGACGGTGTAAGCTTGGAACATCCGCCGTAACCCGGAACAACTGGAACAGATTTTCTTTTTTCAATGAATATATTTGGAATGCGGCATAATACTAAATCACTTTAAGAAATTATTTACTTTATATTGAAACTTATTAAAAAACAGTTCATACAAGCTTAAGTAATTTTATCACCATTTTTTCACTATTGTGTAAATAATAAGAAAATTTTAAATTGTAATCTAGGCCTATGTAGCCTGGTACCTCTTGGCCTAACCCAAAGACAGGCAGGTTAGGACTATGCGAGGTTAAAAAAAAATGCTATTCTTTTAAGGTGACAAATTAAGCCCAACAAATTTAATTTAGGGTCAAACATAATGTGGCTTGGGACTTGTTTAAATAATAAAAGGGTGTTTTAACAGTTTCTGATGAAAAATGACAAAATGTAGAAATAAACATAAAAACCACAAAAATTGAAATTTGCGAGATGAACGGTAGGCAAGTTACCGATCACCTAGGGTTATAAACCAAGCCTAAAATACCATCGTTTTAAATCAGCCTAGGCCTAATTATGACTTCTCTGGACTCCGAGTGCGAATAAAAACATTTAAAATATTAAAATATATAAATATCTTCCAATTTAAAAGATTTTAATCCTGAAAATAACGTAAATAATCCATCACTTTGACATAAGCTATACCTTCGTTTTCAAATCAGCCTAGGCCTAAATCTGATCTTTGTAGGATCCAAATACATAAATAAAATATTATAAAATATTAAAATTTATGAAAATATTCAAATTTAAAGCTTTTAAACCTTAAGATATTAATAGTTAATCCACCACATAGGCTTAAGCCCTACCCTCATCTTCAATCAGCCTAGGCCTAAATTTGACATTTCTGTGACCCAAATACATACATAAAATATTGTAGAATATTAAAATAGATGAAAATATTTAAGTTTAAAAGTTTTTAACCCTTAAAATATAAAAAAATCTCACCAAATAGGCTGGACTCATTTTAGCCAAATTAAACATTATTTTATGTATAAATTAATCCTTCAAAAGATAAAATTTTAAAATATATAAAAAATATCGACAAAACTTTATGTTAGTCAACAAAAACAACATTATGATCAATGACTGCCTTTGAGAATTTTTCTTTACAACGGCCATCCATTTTTGGGAAAAATTATTTTTTTTGTTGAAGATTTTCGTATTTTTTCGATTTTTTATGAGTTTGTGGTGAAATAATCGATAGATGAATAATTCAATTATATTTCAGTTTTTCAATGTTGTATCTTCTAATTATGTGGAATATTGGATTATTATTCGTTTTGAGGTTCATTTTTGAGAAAAATGTTTTTCCATCGAAGATTTTTCGTATTATTTTCGAATTTTTGATGATTTTTTATAATTAATAGATGAAATATTAATTACATTCCAGTTTTTTAAAAGTTACGTCTCGTAATTATATGGAATGTGGGTTAATTATAAGTTTTTAGGTCTATTTTTGGAGAAAAAAATTTTCATTGAAGATTTTTTGAATTTTTTATGATTTTTCTTATAATTGATAGATGAATTATTAATAATATATCAGTTTTTTCAATGTTGTATCTTGTAATTGTATGGAATTAGGAATATGAATAGTTTTTAGGTGCATTTTTGGAGAAAATATGTTTAATTGAAGATTTTCCGTATTTTTTCGAAGTTTTGGTGATTTTTTGATAATCGATAGATAATAATTTAGTTTTTTAAAAGTTACGTCTTGTAATTATATGGAATATGGGATTATTATTAGTTTTTAGGTCTATATTTTTTTAAATCGTAAGAAAAACTATCTTTTTAGCAATTTTGCTATTTTTTCTGCGATATATTACAAAATATCTCTTAATCTTTGCAAAATGCGTTGAAAAATGTATTGAATTTTAAATATATTACAACAAAATAATAAAATGACATAATGGAACAGCGTAAAGTGTTAAATGTTAAGTAAAATCGTAGTAAAACTGATGAATCTGTCATATTAATATAACGAGATTAAACGATAATAAACGGTGTTATGGAGAAATAATAACGTGGAAAAACAGCAAATAATAATAATAATAATAATAATAATAATAATAATAATAATAATAATAATAATAATAACATATTTTTAATAATGTGGAATGACAGCGCCTGCCTCAGGTCGATCTGCGCATGCGCGGGAGACCACGACTACATGTCTGTTGGGGAACAAAACATCCTTGAGTAAATGAATTTGTTAGGTCAATTATCCACTTATGTCCACTCTTCCCTCGGCTCCTGACCGGCTTGGGACGGTCTCCCGTTCAAGAGCTTTCCATTGATATATCTATTTGCACATTCATTATGCGCATTTAGTCAGTAATTCGTCTATTTTTCCTGATAACTTCGACTCCAAGTTGGTGCAGGTGGGTATGTAATTATTATTATTATTATTATTATTATTATTATTATTATTATTATTATTATTATTATTATTATTTAGTGCTTTTGGTTACAGGTACTAATTTAATATATATATATATATATATATATATATATATATATATATATATATATATATATATATATATATATATATTTATATTTAAAAAAATCACAGTAGATGCACGTGACTTAATAAATAAAGCGAATTCAACAGATTGATTACAGGAAAATGATAGTCAGAAATCCAAGCGCTTTTCGTCTTTACTCAGACATTGTCAAGGAGTTAATGAGGTACAATTGGAGAGAAAAAGTCTCATGTACAACACAAGATCAAGAATGCCAGATGGTTAATTGTCAAAAGGGTAAAAATTAAAAGAGATAATCCAGGATTATCGGATATCACACGGTCACAAACCTAAACAGATTGACCCTAACCGAAATTACAAAGTTTCTTTACAGTCCAAAACATGTAAAAACTGATATTATTAATTTTGTTGCTTATATTTATCTACAACTTTTTTCATTATGAAAGCATCAAGTATAAATAAACCAAGACTTAAATTTAGAACATTTCTATTATTTGACTTGATGAACAAGATTCAGTGATATTCCTTTTAACTGTGTCATTAAATGGGATTAAGGCTCTTGCTTGACTCCAGTTTAATAGGATGGTCTAAATCTCTCTATGTACGAATCATGCATTCGATATTTGCCCAGTTCTCACAGAATACTGATGCTGTTTGAGACGTTGTGAAAGAGATTTACCGTTTGTTCGTAATAGACTTATCACACTTTTGCAAGGAATTTCATATATGCAGCCTGGAAGATCTTTAGGAGAATTTTTGATTATTAAACTCTTGACATTAATATTACTGAAAACAACATTTATGTTAAAAAGCTTTAAAATTCTAGGAATATCGAAAAACCTTTCATCATAAGGTAATTTTAGAATGTTATTCTTACTAAATTCTAGCTTGTCATTAGTTGAATAAAATGTTTTTCTAGCTCTTTTCCATGCCACATCTCCAAAAGTCCTTGGGTATTTAAGTTTCATTGCAATATCATAAATAGTTTTAATTTCAGCGTCAATAAACTGCGGGGCTACAGACAGTAAAGCCCTTAGAAACATCCCAGAAAAAACAGAGAATTTAACATATTGATGGTGATGTGAGTAATGAACAAAAGAGGCAATGAACCAAACAAAAACTTCTTTCCAGTTGTTCTTCTGAAATTATTGAAAAAAGAAACCCACAAAATCATTTTGTAACTTGCTTACTTCTAAGTATTTACATTTAGTTTTACTCCACACTCGAGTACTTTCAGGCCATGTCTGTGGCTCATTCTCAAGAGATGTTTGGGATGTTAGCGTGGGTCAAGGCCCAGCAGTCTTCTGGGAACTTCTTCTCGTTGAGCTGTCATTTATGTGATGGCTGTTCTGGTTTCTTGAGAGTTGAACCAATCCCCTCTTTGTCGCTCTGATATCCTGAGCTGATGGTCAATGGGATTCACCCTTGTGGTAAGGTGGTGTGGTCACCAAAAGTCTGTTGGGCAGGAAACCTAATCTCCAGGTCAGCAGGGTCAATCTTAGCTTCTTTTAATATCAAAGCTCGGCTTATGGGATCTTCTGAGATAAAACCTTTGTTTCCTTCAATTACTTTAATCTCTCTGATAAGTGCACCTTATACTACCCTCCTGTGACTAATTTTGTTGCTTTTGTAAATAAGCCTACTGTTTTTGAAATCCATCCTATGGTCATTTTTCCAACAATGCCTAGCTATAGCACTCCCCTGAGAGTCAAGCTGTACTGCCCTTCTATGTTCTTGGACTCTAGTCCTTATTCCCCTACCTGATTCCCCACTATCTGTCTCCACAATTAATGCAATTGATTATGTATACCCCGGCTGCATCATCTGTATTACTGTCTTTCTTCCTTCAATTTATTTTTACATACTTTGTTTTTTACGGTATTATCAAAGGTATATACAAATTTATATTGACTTTCTTTCATTTTTGAAGTGAATTGTTTCATTTTAGGCATAAAAGGGAGGGCAACTATATTCTTGCTTTCTTTATTCCATGTACTCTCTACATTCGCTGTGTAAAAAAAATCTTCCTAGCTTTGCTGAGTGCCCTTTTCTGAACCATTCCGGGTATGCTAATGCATCGAAGCTTTTAGCGATGTAATTTATTTCTTGCTCTATCTTGCAAGGGTCACACGTTCTCATTGCCCTAAGAAATAAACCTGTTAGAACCCCTATTTTCATATCATGACTATGAAAAGAGGAGAAATGAATATATGAGTTTGTATGTGTGGGCAAGATAGATTTTGTGGGTTTCTTTTTCAGTCAAAAGAGGCAATATTAGTTGATTTTCGAAAGACTGAAAAGGTGAAATTTCTATCATTTCTATGGACAGTTACATCAAGAAAATTCAAATTACAATTTCCTTTCTTCCTCTACCGGTAAATTTTATAGAATGGGAGTTAAATTATTGAGATTATTAAGGAATTCCTGGAGATTTTCTGAAACTGGCCAAATACAGAAGATATCATCCACATATCTAAATCAAATAACTTTTTGGGGCAAAATTCTTGGTAAGAGTTTTGTCTCAAAAAATTCCATGTAAATATTGCTAAGGACAGGAGATAAGGGATTACCCATAGCCATGCCAAACTTTTGTACAAAAAATTCCCCATTAAAACAAAATTTACTATCTTTGATACATAACCTTATGAGGCTAATGAGGTTTGCCACACTTAAGGGAATGTCACGACGTTCTAATTCCTCCTCCAAATATTCAAGTAAGTAAGCTACAGGCACTTTTGTAAATAAAGAGACAACATCAAAACTGCCCATATTAAAATCAAAATTCAAATTTAAACTATTCAATTTGCTTATAAAATCAACATTGTTTTTAACATTCGTGTTAGAAATGTTTCCTACCAAGGAGTAAGAATTTTTAAAGCCATTTAGATAAATTATACGTAAACTGAGCCCACTGAACTAATGATTGGTCTGATAGGGTTATTGATTTTATGTGTCTTGGACTAAACCATACATATAAGGTAGGGAGGCGCATTGCAGTGTAAACTGTTTAATTAAATGGTCCAAGCCCTTCAAAATGGATTTAATTTGTTTATTAAAATGGGAGTTCACTGTCTGTGTAGGGTCAGACCTCAGTTTCGTATAAGTATCAGTATCATTTAGCAATGTCATTATTTACTTATGTAGTCACTTTTATTCATTATTACCACTGCATTAGATTTTATCTATTTTAGTCACTTTCACTGTATCGTCTTCTTTAATTTTCTTAAAAGCCTGGAGAAAAAAAAATCTCACGGGTACATTAGGGGAGAAGCCTTACACATAGCACCATACACAATACCTTTACAAATATTGATATCATCAGGGCATAGGTTTTGATTAAATTTTTCTAAATAATCAAAAGGATTTTGAGATGTCGACACAGTCCAGGTTACCATTAAATACACCAAAGCTTAACCCTTATCCCAAAGCTGCTGTCGTAAGGCACTATCCCACTGGTTTGCCTGATAAATTAATCATTGAAGAGAAGAGAGAGAGTATCAAAAAACATACACTAGTGCTCATAAATACATTATATATATATATATATATATATATATATATATTTTATATATATATATATATATATATATATATATATGTATATATATATATATATATATATATATATATATATATATATATATATGTATATATATATATATATATATATATATATATACATATATATATATACATGTATATATACATACATATATATATATATATATATATATATATATATATATATACCATATATATATATATATATATATATATATATATATATATACATATATTTATATATATATATCTATATATATATATATATATATATATATCTATATATATATATATATACATATAAAGGGTGATTGAAAAGTAACTCCCTATTTTTAAAAATTTATATAATTTCATATGCATTATTTTTTGTTCAAATTTTTAATGTATGTTCTTAATATATGACAATTTAATTGGTCTTCCTTATCACTGTGTACGAACTGTGCTGAAGAAGCATCTTAAAGGGCGTGCTTGGAAGCCGCATTATTGCCAAGTACTCTCTGCCGAACACTGCGACATTCGAATGGAGTTTCAGAAATTATGTGGCTGGTATGAGGATTGGCCAGGTCTTTTTCAAAATATCCATTTGGAGTGATGAAGCAGTTTTTCATATCGGTGGATTTGTGAACCGCCACAAAAACTGTCATTACTGGGCAGAAGAGATCCTCAAATTATCGTACCATACATATACGGTAGCGATGGGTCACACAAACACCTTCTTTATAAGACTTTCGTTGCCTTTTAACAGATTTTTCACTATATTTTTCTAAGTTGCACAATCCTTTAGTAATTTAACTAGTGAAGAGGTCAACATAATTAAGAGAGTGATTTATGGAAGCATGAAAAAGTCAACACCACAAACGTACCCAAAAGATTTATGAATGCCAATCAATAAACTGAAAAAAAGATAAAATATATCACATTGACAAAAGCAGGTAAATCAGGTGCCCTAGTAATTTTAAACAAAATTGAATACATAGAAAAATGGAAAGTCTTTTGGGTGATAATAGCACTTATAAACGAATTAAATAAGAACCCGATAGAAAGTGTGAATAGTGGTTTCAATAAAAAAGTGAAAAATCTGTTAAAAGGCAACGAAAGTCTTATAAAGAAGGTGTGTGACCTCCCCATCGCTACCGTATATGTATGGTATTATAAAAACCCCATAAAGCAAACTTCCCTGCCAGACCAATTATCAGCTCAGTGGGTTCCGCATCTTATAAATTAGCAAAATATTTAGTGGATATCCTTAACCCATTGGTAGGTAACATCTCTAATGCCAATATTAAGAATAATGTGGACCTGATAGATAAACTAAATAGTGTAAAAGTTAATAGTGAATCGAGACTTGTGAGCTTTGATGTAGTATCTCTATTCACAAAAGTGCCTAGTGATGATTTATTGGAGTTTCTATCGGAATTATTAGAAAACAAACAACTGGATATTCCATTTCTAAAAGCACCTTAATTGAACTAATAAAATTATGTGTTAAAGACTGTAAATTTGAATTCAATGGAAAATTCTACTCACAAAATTTTGGTATGGCAATGGGAAACCCTCTGTCCCCAGTGCTAAGAATTTATATATGGAATTTTTTGAAAAGAAAATTTTAAATAATATAATTCCACGCAATGTACCTGGTTTTAGAAATGTGACGACATAATTTGTGTATGGCCAGGGAATGAAGATGTAAATAACTTTTTTGCCAGGTTAAATCAATTAGTACCATCAATAAATTTACTATGGAAATAGAAAAAGATGAATGCCTACCCTTTTTGGGGGGATGTCCTCATACGGAGAAATAGTAGTGGGTTTAAGTATATGTTTTTACAGAAAACCCTACTAATATTTCCTCCTATGTACATTTCTATTCTGGACAAAAAACAATAAGGTTAAAAGATAAGTGTTTGCTTCCATGTTTTTAAGAGCACTACGGGCATGTAGCCCATATATAGATGGGAGGAATAGATAAGATTCGGAATACAGGCAAGAAACTGAAATATCCAGATAATGTACTAAACAATGCATTAAAAGCGTGGCAAAAAAGACCATGTATCAAAATCAAAAAGAACCTTACAACAACAAAAATTTGCTTGTACTACCTTATATAGTAATATGAAAGATATCCCACATCTCCTGAAGAATTTTGGTGTTAATGTAGTTTTTAAAAACAATAAAACAATGAAACAGGTACTTATTAAGAACTCCCCCGACAATGCTAAAGGATGTGTATATAAAATCCCGTGTAAGTCTTGTGACAACTTTTACATTGGTCAAACGGGGAAAGCACTGGAAAAAAGAATAGAACAACGTAAACAATGTGTGAGATATGCACAGGGAAATAGTGGTATATTTGTACATGTTAGTGAGAACAATCATGCTATTAACTGGGAAGGGGCAAAAAAGCTGGTGTGTTCTAATAATGCATTGGAAAGGAATATCATTGAATCTAGTTTTATAAAAGAAAGTTACAACAATAATATGAACATCAGTCAAGGAATGTATAAACTTGATCCTTTAATATCAAAAGAAATTTGTAAACTGTTTAAATTTTAAGGTTGGCTGTAGAGATATATGAAAAATAGGATTATTATATTTGTAAACACAGTAAAGGGGGCAGTAGTGGTAATGAGATGTTCAACCCCGCCTCCCTGACACCTGTCAGGTGTGGACTTGTACCCTAAGCGGTAGTATCCCTTGAGAATTTATTGTAAATTTTAGCCTAATGATTTTTGAAAGCCACTCCTACCTTGACACCTGCCTGTGGGTGGATCTGCAGTCTCAAACGGTGTGTGTATGTTCGTCAGTACTGTCTTTGTAGTATATATGCTCGTGAATTCTAATACTATGTATCAGTCCTTTGTCAATGGCTTGAAAATAAAGCCGAAACCGGTCAGGACCTACACCTGTCTCTTATTTTTCACCTGTGGATATATATATATATATATATATATATATATATATATATATATATATAAATGTATTTATGTGCACTTGTGTATGTTTTTTGATACTCTCTCTCTCTCTCTCTCTCTCTCTCTCTCTCTCTCTCTCTCTCTCGTCCAGTAGTGTTTGTGACGACGTGTTTTATTGATCTGTAATAAATTCCCTATTTATACCTTACTCATTTCGTAATATGTATAAGTATGCATACTTTATATAGGATATGCTCCAATGGATTCTCCACATAGCAAGTCTCTGCGAATTAATTGTGGCACGTATAGTCCTATACAACAGATCTTGTTGGATCTCAAAAGACATTTCAATTTCAGTGTTTTGATCTCAGGGTTTTTTTTTTTTATATTTCCCAGAAAATATTTGAAGCTCTTAGATCATATTTAACTTGGATAGTTTTGAACGGATAACATTAACTCTACAGTGCAGGTTCTAAGAGGGTATTCCCCTCCAATAAAGTTAGAGAAATATTGCCATCAGCTAAAGAAGTTGCCCTTAAAAAGCTGACATAAATCTGGACACTCTACATACCTTATGATTACAATGAATCTTTTTCAACTAATCAATAACTCGAGATATAATGGCGGACGTTGGTGTGCTTGGTAAATGCGCTGTATTTTAATTCATACTTTATTTCTTTGGCCACACGATTTCCAAGGACTCTAAAACCACAATAGTCTACTACTCATCTGTGGAGCCATTTCTGCCTCTTTAACTTTGGGTGCATTGCTATAGGTCAGATTCTGTCTGTTTATTCTGAAAGATCATATATTTTTGCAGGTATGCCGAAGGCCACGATGGTGTTAATGGTATGGGTAGTACTGGGGCAGTTTATCAGTACTCCAGAGGCTATTGGCAAGGTGTTTGGGAGAGGAACTTCTGCTACTGGAATGTCTTTGAAAGCTGCGTATGTTGACTACATCCACCCAGTCAAGAGCCTGTGTGAGTATATAAGCTCTCTCTCTCTCTCTCTCTCTCTCTCTCTCTCTCTCTCTCTCATAACCGTTTCATTTATGCCTAGGCCTAGAGATGGTAGTAGAGGTTATTATATACTGATTTGACAAGAGATCTGAGACTGAGATGTGAGAAATGACTGAGGGAGAAAGAGTGATAAGGAGTGGGGTACAATCTTTTGGTGGGGGCAGCGTTGGGGTGGGGGGAGGGAACTGGAGAGGTGGGGTAGGAGCTAGATCGGCCTGTCCCATTATAGCCTGCACAGCCAAGAAAATGTTTCCTGTTCCAGGTGATTGTCGGAAGGTCTGCTTCGCCATACCAAATTGCACCAGCGCTTCTGTCTCGGAGGACGCACTGAAATGCAATGTATCCTACAGGCCGTTTGCGTGGGACAATCTCGCCCCTTCCAGTGGCGCCGCGGTCACCTACGTGTGGCCCCGTAAGTAAACGACAGCTTTCTGTACAGTCATCTTTGAGGTCTATGGCTTACCTCAATCCATTCCTGTGGCACTAAGAGTAAATGCAAGTTCCAGATGAGGACCTAATTTGATAACTCATCTCCCTAGCTGGGATGGGTCCTCAAATGGGGTCCTTATCTCAGCTAGGTCGATGAGCCCTCAAATTATGAGGGCTTCACCTCAGCCAAGTCATAGGTCTTGGGAATCAAACGTATCTCTCAGACAGCCTGGAGACATGAAGGAGAGCAGTCTGTGAATTGAGAGTAGTGTACCACTCGCAGTGTGAGTGAATTTGGATTGCTATAGTTAGCACCAATGGTGTTTTTGTAGTGTATCTTTGTACCCTAGCTTCATTTAACTCTGGCGATGCACGTTAAAAACCTTTGTTTCTTGGTTTCAGCCGAGTACGAACCCTATGGCGAGCGGTACTACAAGGTGTATGAAGCCTCAGATTATGGACCTGGTAAAAAGAGATGTCTTGATGACATGGGACAGCTGGCCATCCTGGACACTCCGGAGAAGTTCGTCGAGGTAACGAAGTACTTGGAATCGAAAGGTGAGATCCTCTGCCTCTCCCTCTCTCTGAACAGTTCTTCTGATTTATTGATTTGTCCAACTGGTGACACAGCAGCATCAGTCTGTCTAATGAGGCTGCAGACAGATCTCCGTGAAAGGGGCTCGAAATATAAATGAAGGTAATTTAGAATCTCCAAGAAGACACTTTTCTACCTAAAGGTCGTTTCCAATAAGTTTGGTTATGAGAAATTCAGAGATCGTGATAGTGAATACTGTGGACAAAATGGAAAATCTCTTGCACTGCGAAATGCACGGCACCAGTGAGGACCAGTCAGGTATCGAACGAATTATCTGTACGGCCGAGAGATTTAGATCAACCTATTAAATCGGAGTTGAAACCCTAGTAGTGTTTTGAACTTAAGTCTTGGTCTGTTTAAGCTTGATGCTTTTGTATAATTAAAAAATGTTATTGATAAATATAAGCAAATTTGGTCAGTTGTATAGTCACTCTCTCCATAGTTGATAACAATAAGTATTTTGTTTTATTTTGTGACCAGATTATCCTGGATAGCTTCTCTCTTTGTTACGCTTCTTCCATTTGCTTAGATTTTACCAGTCTCCCAAAATGAGTCTCGTTTGTGCCCTGACGATGCCTGAATAAACAACTTGCAAAACTGCTCGGAGCAGTTTGTCTCCTGACTGTCATTTTCCTGAGAGTTTTGCATGTACTAAATCGCGTACTGAAACATCGATAATTAATCCACAGGTCTGGACATTGCATGGATAGGCCTGTTTATCTACAACCCTGCCGGATCTGAGCCACCCGTCTGGCAGTACAGGGAAGGTAAGCATCTTTATATCTATGTGTGTGTGTGTCTCTCTCTCTACCACACTGTCTCTGAATATATAAACTAATTAATATCATTCTCATTATTGTTTGACAGCTAACGTCAGCTCAACTGGAATCACGTGGATCTCATGGTCACGTTGCTTTCACGTGACCAAATTTGGTGGGACCTGGTCGATTAAGAATGCCATTCTCGTGTGCAACTTCCCCTTACAACCCGTCTGCCAAAGGGACTTCTAACGCAGATCACCTATTCCAAGTCTTCAGGGGCTTTTTGTTGAGTTATTTTCAGATTTGTTTTGGTTGCAGCTGTTTCCGTATATCTTTGGTGTTGACTGTTCTCAGATATCTTTGGTTGTGGCTGTTTTTTTTTTTTTTTTGGCTGTGCATGTTTACAGATATTATTGGATGAGGATGTTCTCAGATATCTTTGGTTGTGGCTGTTTTCTGACATCTTTGGTTGTTTCTATTCTCAGATAACTTTAGTTGTGGCTGTTTTCAGATAACTTTAGTTGTAGCTGTTTTCTGATATTACTTGTTGAGACAGCTTTTCAGATTCTATTTAGTGGGCTATTTTGATCCTTTACTGCTTTTGGCTATTTTCAGGTGTTATTGGCTGAGGCTGTTTTCAGATGATATTGGCTGAGGCTGTTTCTAGATGTTGTTAATATAGGCTATTTTCAGCCTTCACTTTTTGGGGCTGTTTTCCATTTTTGTGGCTCTTTCAGTTTTACCGGGTGTGACCGTTTTTTCAGACACCGCTGTTGTGACATTTACAGATGGTACATTTAAGCTTGAATCTTATTTGTCTGACCATGATTACACTGAAGATAATCATTGTAAGTAGTGGCAGTGCACTAAGTATAATATATTATAAAGCTCACTGTGGATCCCCTTACTTATTTTTTTTTCTGTGTCACACCCATGGTCTGTGGGCAGGGGCGTTATTTGTGCTCAAACTTAGAGTTTCACTCTGGTATTGGAAACCTATTGTCTCGCCTTCCTTCATTGGAGAAACCATAGTCTGTCTTTGCATGTTTGTGTGTGTATAGCAATATGTAAACTGTGTTTGTGATTCATAATTATGGTTTTTGCTTTGTAAGGGAGTCTCTGCTAAGGTCTCTCTCAGTTCCAAAGACTTCAGAAGTTAGTGAAGCATCATTTGGTAGGTACCAAACTGAAGTTTGGTTGATATTTGTCCATTTCCCTTCTGTGTAATCTTTGTCTGATAACCAGGTAGTACCATGAAGGTGTGGAAACTGTATTACCTAATTTGGGCATCATTGTAATCTTGCTTGAAGTTGGAAATAAATAGAACTCATAGACCATGATACTTTTTTTCTTAACCAACTGCTCTCCTTTGAAAAAAAAAAAAAATTAATTTAGGCGCTGAAGTATAATTTCAGATGGTGCAAATCAAAGAAGACTTGGAGTAGTCTTTGGAGCTCAGACAGACTGATCAACTCAACTTCTGAATCAAACCTGTTGATGCAATCAAAGCCAGTGACTTTAGAGGAAACTAATGAATACAGTAGAGTTGTTCCTATGGAGTAGGATCCAAGGCTATGAATTTGTTAGTTTGGACATTCACCGTTGAATACTGTCTGAGGAAATCGGTGAGGTTGAGTTATAAGTATCTCCAGAACTGACAGACATTGCATTTAGAACCCACTAACCAATGTCGTAGACTTTTCCTGGAGTGGTAAGATGGGAGTACAGTTAGTGGACAGCTGACCTATTCATAAATTTGGAGTCTTTGGTCACTCTCCAGTGTTGTTTTTACTGAGTATCCTTGGGGAAAAGTCCCAAGTGTTAACTTTAGAGAAATATTTTGATTTGTAAAGTCAGTCTTTTGGCCAGTGATATAGCGACACTTTCGATTGATATACTCAGCTTTCTGCGAGTAATCTATTTAAACAGTCATTTTCTTAGCTAAGTTATTCATTTTATCTTGTTATTATGGTAGTGGTATTGGTTATCGTCCCACACTAGGCCAACCCCATCTCCATAAACTTTCTCCCACCCCACATCTCCACTTTCCAGTTCAAAAAAGGCAAATTTCATTTGTATTCAAAGAGGAAGCCAAAACTAACCCCAGTTGATGGTAGGACCTGAATGACAAATGTTGCCTGACGGTGGATATTTCAGCTCTGGGCAAAATGCCATTCATTCTGAACAGGAAGCGCTAGGTAGTTTTTAAATGAGTTTGTTCATACCTACACACACACACACACACACACTCGCACTCACACACACATTGCCTGAAAGCAGGCAACGTCATGGAAGCTATATGCAACAAAGTTCATCCAAAAACGAACAGGTTAGGATGAATGACACAGTGACCCCACACTCTTGTTCCTCTACAAGAACCCTTTATCTAGTGGAAATTCTTTATTGATATTCATGAAATGCCAATATGCCACTTGCTGGTCACTATATAACTTCAGGACGATGTCCCCGAGGCCTTCATTTCTCCACTCAAGAAGAAGAAACATGACTCAAGAGATGCATCTTGCATTCTGAGAAGTTCGTTTACCTCTAACCCACCTTCTGGAGTCAGGCAGTGCAAGTTGGGGAAAGGATGAGGAAGTATTGGAGGCTCGCTTAGTATGCTGTAGATCTGAGAGCTAGAGAGAGAGAGAGAGAGATAGAACGATAGAGAATGGGAGAGAGCTATTATTATTATTATTATTATTATCACTCAGGAGATGAACCCTATTCATACGGAACAAGCCCACTAAAAGAAGCACTTACTTGAAGTTCTAGCTTCCAAAGAGTACGGTATTCATTTGAGATAGAGAGATACCTACACAATTGTAAAAGTTCTCATTACTCAAGTCTTATCAATCCATATCATTTTCAGTCTCAAATTCCATGTCTTCAAACAACCTTGACTTTGTAATTACATGTGAACGTGTAGCCTGTGGCTTAGAAGGATCCTCCCTAAGTCAGGATAGGACCATTTTCAGTTGTGGATACCTTGGCAGTCAAGTTCAATGGGTCTTGGACATTTTTTGCCTGTTAAGTGACCAAGAATACCCCATCTCCTTAATTTTTTGCCAAAATAGATCAGTGCGAAACAATTATCTAATGCAGTATAATCATCTGGATAAAGAATTATTGCTAGGTAATCTGGAGGATAAGGAATAAGTCCCCCTGAGAAATAACTGCTCTTTTTATTAGCCATAATTCACAGAGAGAAAAAAATATATAGATATTCTTCTTCAACAAAGAACTTCTTGGCCATCACTTGATCGGGCACTCCTACACGTGCTTGTGCAAGCAAGCAACTGACTCTGCTTCTTGACTTTAAACGCGCAGAAACTTACAGTTAGAAACAATACGAAAATAACGCTTTCTTTCCCCACACTGAAACATGATAATACCTTTAGTTCACTGGACATGAAAATGCATAACTTAACAATGGCTCAACCAAACTCTTACCCAAGCAACTGGCATATGCTTCGAAGAGAACTTGATGTGTTGTACGTTTGAACTTTTGTGTAATGGTCAAGTACCAGTCACAATGTTTCCTTGATTTCAGGGCAGACCTTCTGATGGCATATGCTCAACAGAAGCTATGGAAGCATGAATTCTAGTCAGAGACCAGTTAAACAAACTGTCTCGAAGTCGTATGACGAATGACTTATATCTCGTACTTTACAGAAACATTATTTGACATCTTGTAAATCTTGACATTAATGTAATGTCAAGCACAAACTTATCAAGAACTGGCAAAATAGAAATCATTCCTAGACTTGGAACAAACTGGGGTGGCACAGACTTGCGAGAGACCTTGAACAGTCATCTTGTACAGTCAAACGCAACAGTTAACACAGTTATGTCAAGTGTTGGTGAAAATCACTTTTCTTGACTCCGGAAACCATCCCGGATGCTTTTTTTTCTTGCACTCTCCTCAGGGACATTTTCAATAACGAGTTGAAGAAGTAGACTAGGCCGGGTATCAAGAATGCGAAGTGCAAGAAGGCTCGCATGACCCAATACTGGACAGTATGCTTCAGACTCATGTTCCTGACGAACAGCGGCACAGACAATCCTAACGTGTCGGCTAGGAACCGGAACATCGCCGGGTAGGACAATCCGGGCACCATCATGTTGATTCCGTCCATCAAGGAGGAGGACATTGTGCTCGTTGTTCCAGTTGGATCTCGAGAGGCTGGGAATAATGACGAACTTCTCCACTTCCTTGCACAGGGCCTTTGTTCCGCAGCCGTGCCCTTGCAGAAGTTGTACTTGTCCTCGATGCCCAGGAGCCAGCCGATCCCTCTCCAGAAGTGGACAAAGCCCTCCAAGTCTTCTTCGGTTGCTCGCCACGCCCCCATGCAGTTCGGGTAGACCAGTATGATGCCCAGGAAGCAGTACTGAGTCAAGGCCATGTCCCACTGGCTGATGTAGAGCGGTGGGTTGTCGTGGGACTCAAGGCAGAGGCCTTTCTTGGCCTGCATCTGTAGATCCTGACGGAGAGATGGACTGAAGGGACACTTGGGTTCGGTGTGTCCTTTCTCCCTAACATTGGCCCCCTGGACTTGATCGTAGTTCTCTGATGAGTTGAAGATGTCTGCCGATTTCTTGTGAATGTTCCTGACGTGGAGGATATCTTTGTGAGCCTTGTGATGATGTGCAGTATTGTTGAGACGTAACGCCGCAGGGCACGGGTTGGCGTGTCGGATTTCTCCGTGTAAATCAGAGGCCTCAGTATTCTGCTGAGAGAAAATGCCATGAGAAGTGACAGCAGATCAGAGAAGAAGATGCAGAAGAGGAACTTCTGGTAGAACTTCCGTCCTCTGTCGAAGAGCTCGCAGTCGAGCCATTCGGGCTGTACTGGCAGATTACGGGAGTCTCCCGGTTCATTCAGGCCCTCGAGAAGTTCCTTCAGTCTGGGTGATGCTTCCTCTGCATTGCAGTCCATGAATGAAGAGGCTTCCTGTAAGGTATAACCATTGCAAATAGCCTTCATGCCCTTACTGCTGTGATTATCAGTACCGCAGTCATTATTATTGTTACACATGATATATTCCTCGGTGTTGCCAAATGCTCGCTGCCATTGCAAGAGGAATTCCTCAGTCTGTTCCAGCAAACCCTGACCAGAGAATGCAAGTCCATTGTCTCCAATGTCCTTGTGGGTAAATCTGGCAAGAACCGAACACTCGGGGCTACCGATACCCTTGTGGTGTAGCCTTGACAGCATCGGGCACTCGGTTGAACCAATCTCACAGTCTTCACTGCCAGTTGAACAGAACATCTTCATTGTCCCTGGAAATAAAAACTTGGTTTGAGAAAATAGATATTGCATCAGCAATGCCACTATCCTCAGAGGATTTCTACAGCTCCTGTGGGCAAAAAACTGCAGAAGACATGGAGTGGTAGGTTACAACTTATGGACTTGGCCCCAGAAATCTTTCCAAATTGCCAAATTTTAACTTATTTTTTGTAGCAAAGGGGTACCTCTTAGCATATATAATTTCTCATGCCACTATCCTCAAGAGGCATTGCTACAGCTCCTGAAGGCAGAAAAAAAACTGCAGAAGACATGGAGCGTTAGGCTAGAGATTTTGGACTTGCCCCAGAAATCTTCCAAAATTGCCAAATTTTAACTTTTTTTTTTTGTAGCAAAGGGTACCTCTTAGTCTATATAATTTCTCATGCCACTATCCTCAGAGGATTGCTACAGCTCCTGAAGGCAGAAAACTGCAGAAGACATGGAGTGGTAGGCTACAGATTGTAGACTTGCCCCAGAAAACTGCCAAAATTGATAAATTTTAAAGTTGTTTTTTTTTTATCAGCAAAGGGTACCTCTTAGTCTATATAATTTCTCATGCCACTATCCTCAGAGGATTGCTACAGCTCCTGAAGGCAGAAAACTGCAGAAAACATGGAGTGGTAGGCTACAGATTGTAGACTTGCCCCGGAAATCTGCCAAAATTGACAAATTTTAACGGTTTTTTTTAGTAGTCAGCCAAGCTTTCTGCAGCTCCCTAATGCCTCCCAACTATAGACCTGAAACAGTACAACTCATAGACTACCCAAGAATTCTGCCAAAATTGCCAAAATTTGAGCAAAGGGTATATACTTGCAGTTTGTTAATCTGGGCATCATGCTCTTTGAGCAACAGAGACAAGGAAAGAGGATCAAGGGACAATCCAGGATGGAGATTCAAATTCCTTGTTGATGTGGCTTCAATAAAAACGGACTCCAGCAGAGTCCTTTTGCGGTGATCTTTTTTTTACCCTGTAGATGATTGAGGAATTATCCCAGTTAATAGCATGGCCTGTCTTAAGCCAAGTATCCACAATGCCATTATTCGTTGAGCCTCTTGATATGTCACATTTGTGCTGAGAGCATCTCGCCTCTAGATCTACGAATGTATGTATATTATAGGATCTTTATTCATTGTTATTTTTCCCAAAGGGCCACTTATTCTACCCTTCTTCTTTTTTCAGAACCAATTGTGGTGATGATACTGTTTCCATCTAGAACCATCTGTGATGCTGCTTTTACCTAGAACCTTTTACCTAGAACCTTTTACCTAGAGCCAACTGTGGGACTGTCTGAGATACTGGTTTCTCAAGAACCAGCTGTGATGCTGAATAGCATCCAGGGACCATCTGTGATGCTCTTTTGTCAAAAACAGCTGTAACTGTATATATCATTAGGTAGTAATCTGTGGTGCTGTCTTGCTCAAAGATCAATAATACTTTCTTTGAAGTAACAGCATTTTGTGTAAATTAAATTTTCTCTCTCCGTGTTACTACACTATAAAACTTTTTGTGGCTTTATTATAGCAAATATCTAAATATATGTGAAGGATAACATAAATCTTTCCCTATTTCTCTTATGTATTCAATTTCTTGATCCAAATATTGGGGACTGACAATGCGTAATGCTCGTAAAAACATAGAAGAAAAAATTGATATTTTGATGTTAAGATGGTGGCCTGAATAGAAATGAACATAAGTTAAGTCGTTGGTTGGTTTCCTATAAATACTGAATTTACATTGAAATGGTTCGCTATGTATCAAAACATCTAAGAAAGAGAGGCAATGTCTTTTTCCAATTCTAGAGTAAACTTAATCGACGGCACCTGATTATTTAATTTAGAGAGTAAATCATTTACATCAATACTAGCATGCAGAACAGCTAAAATATCATCAACATATCTATACCACTTTACAGGAATATAAATGATATTATGTAAAAAGCGTTTTTCAAAGAATTCCATGTACAAGTTTGAGAGGAGTGGTGATAAAGGGTTGCCCATTGCCATGCCAAATATTTGTTGATAAAATTCACCATTGAATATAAACTTACAATCACAAATGCACAACCTAGTGAGTGAAATAATGTGACTTACAGGTAGAGGTAATTCATGCTGAGTTAGTTCATTACTAAGATATTCTAAAATAGAGTCTATAGGGACTTTAGTAAAAAGAGAAAACACATCAAAACTAGCGAATCTATCACTGGGGCAAAAAGTAATTTTGTTTAATTTATCAACTAAATCTAGAGAATCGGAGATGGTTCCAAGTAACGGGGTCAAGATCTTAGTGATATATTTCGAAAGTTTATATAAAATTGAGCCAACAGTACTGATAATAGGCCGCATAGGGTTATTTTCTTTGTGCGTTTTGACTAATCCGTACAGGTAAGGTAGCGAAGGAAATTTGACTGACAATTTGCCTAGTAGTTCTGTGTTATCTTTAAGGATTTTTTTCACTGTGCTATTAAAGTTTTTATGACTTGATCAAGGGGATTTTTTGACTTTTATATAAGTCATCATCATCCAGTAGGGCTTGCATACGTGATATGCAGTCAGTTTTATCTAAAATTACTATACTATTTGACTTTTCAGCTTTTGTAATGTGGATAGTATTGTCCTTTTTTAAGGCTCGGTCAAACTTTTCTTATAGCGAGCAGGGAAGTTACTTTCATGCTTAACATTGGCAGTTCCGTAAACAATACCTTCAATTATGTCAACATGATTTTGAGGAAGTTCACAATATTTTTCAAATTTACTTAGGGATGAATTAGCAGTCATTAAAGCAGAAGATCGACTCGTTATAAAGAAAGATAAACCATATCCAAGCAAACACAACATTTTTCAATTATTTTTTTACTTGATAGGTTTAGAATACAATCTTGATGTGCACAATTAGTCCAATCACTGTTATCAATAAGAGATTTTTAGTTTTCTGTCGAAATTCCATTTTAGGTCATCTGTAGTCCTACGCAGTTTTTCGTAAATTACCCGTCGCAGCGAGTCCTTCCAATCAGCCGGGATAGAATGATTGAAAGCGATCCATGTTTTTTCCAATTCCTTGAATTTTTCTTTCTCATCTTGCTTGGCGGCTGCTATGTGGTGTTTTGATATCACGCCACTAAATTCGTTGAATGGGTGATGGTCATACTTTCTTAAACGGCGTGGCAGAAAGGAATTTAGAAAAGTGGTCAGCTGCCGCTCTGTATAATCCTTTAATTGTCTTGTCCCTGTGTCTGAGCAGTTGGACTTAATCTTTTTGTTCTTTAATTGTACCCATGTTTATGCTTATTTGGGAAGGTTACTCATTCTCCAGGTGTGTTGGATTCTTGGTACTAATTCTCCTTATATTCCCTATCTGCCAGTTTTACGACCTTTCCTGTACACTCAATTTCTCATGTAAGTCAGTTTGTCTGCTGAGTAAAGGACGTTGAGTCGAAAGATCTTGCAGAAAGGCCGTTGTTTATCTTTCCTACGTGGCTTATATCTTTATTTATGGATTTATCACGTTCCAACTTTCGTGATTCAGTTATATATATATATATATATATATTATATATATATATATATATATATATATATATATATATATTATATATATATATATATATATATATATATGAATAACTTGATCACGAAGTATATAAAAAGTGATGCTATGTATAAATAAAGGTTTTTTTGCCACGAAAAAAAAGATGAAAGAGCGAGATAGCCGAGTACTTTCGGTCCTATTCGGCTATCTCGCTTTTTCATTTTTTCCTTCGTGGCAAAAAAACCTTATATATCTATATATATATATATATGAGAATAACCTTGACCACGAAAGTATAAAAAGTGATGCTATGTATAAATAAAGTTTTTTTGCCCGAAAAAAAAGATGAAAAAGCGAGATATCCGAGTACTTTCGGTCCTACGGCTATCTCGCTTTTTCATTTTTCTCCTTCGTGGCAAAAAAACCTTATACATATCCATATATATATATATATGTATATATAAAAACACTGCATCGTTTGTGCTTTCAAAAACAGGTCTCTAATTATATCAAAAATATTCCCAGAACTTTGAATTTTTATATATTTTCAATGATATGTTTCTGTGGCATTATTTGAAACTAAGGGCTCAAGGAATTAATTGTTTTGTATACCAAAAAAATTTTTATAATGTGAGTGTGTGTTTGGTGTGAGAGAGAGAGAGAGAGAGACGAGAGAGCGAGAGAGAGAGAGAGAGAGAGAGAGAGAGAGAGAGAGAGAGAGAGAACTATTTCTCTAAGCTCTGATCCTACCGTTTTCTATATTTGACCCAAATGGTAAACTCTAACATTCTTCTCAGATTCTCGTCTTCACTGCACACGATTTAATCACTTTCAACAAATTAATATTTTCGTAATCGTAAACAACATTCAGCTCAGTTATTTAATGATGACGCGAAAGATTAATTAATAAACTAATAATAACGGTATTCAATTGTATATATTTATCGCGTGAGGATTAAATATTAACGTTAATATGGGGAAAAATTTTAAAGAAAACTTATACTCTGGTTTATTCGAAAGGATATATGATTTTTTATGATCTTGGTGAGGAGGAAGAGGAGGAGGTGGAGAAGAAGAAGAAGGAAGATATATGGATAAGGACTGGATAACAAATGAAAGTAAAAAAAAAGTAGGACTGGGAAAAGAGAATTGACTGATAGCTCGGGGGGAGAGAACTTGAATATAGGCCTAACGGAGGCAGTAAAGAAGACTGTATAGAGCAGAGAAATCTTCATGTGTATAAACTTTTATCCATACCCACGCTAGTCATTTAATCTTTATTCACGAAAACCCATGATAGTGTGAGGACCAGAGATTAAGACAGGTAGCTGGGATACTGATGATTTATTTACAGTTGTTGTTTGAGATTAAGCTGCCTTGTGCCAGCACGAGCGCTTGCTCGTAGACAGGTGCGGACGGATAAGTATACAGTCGCACACCGAGAGCAGAAATGACTCTGCGACAGTAGATTTGTGTTTTCTTACAGTCACATATTTAAAGGTAATAAGGCGTACGAACAATGGAATTACATGTGTTATACGTCTGCAGAAAGGCCGCGGAACGCCCTGTCGGATAGAAGTAAGAACAACGCTTACTTTATGTTGGATACAATGAAAATAGGGAAAAAGCGTTGTCCTTACAATAGCGTCAGTCTTAACAGGGTGATTCATTTCCATAATGGCTGCCCGTGTCACACGCAAACCTATTCACTAGAGGGTCTTGTCTTGTCTCAGCAGCTGTTCTTTCACACGTACCACACCCAAATTGCCAAGCGTTTTTCTTCTTTTTAATAGCAACATTAATTTACAACTGATTAACTGGGGCAGCTTGACACGACATTAGCCTTCGTCATCAAAGTTCTGAGAAAGGCGACATATATATTTCTGGTGGGTTCAGGAATGTCTGGGGTCATGTGTCAATGCGATAAAAACTATGAATAAATGCTAAAATTAATTTAAGGATCTACTGAAAGCACATACCTAGCATATGAAACTATATAAACTTGGGACGTATAAGCCCCATGACTTAAATCTTGGCTAAGAAACTTAAAGCTCTTTATCGAAAATAACAAAAACTATTTCAATCAATCACCACAAGTCTCTTCCCACAACAAATAACGCAAACAATCAAACACATAGACGAGATAAGATACAAATACTGGGAATAATGGAAGGAGGGGATATAAAACACCAAAAAATGAAGGACGCGATCAGAAAGAATACTGTAGAGACTTAAGGCGATGCTCAAGTTAAAACTCAACGCCGACTATACAATGAAAGCCATAAACACATGGGCAGTACCAGTAATCAGATACAGCACAGGTGTATTGGAGTGGACGAAGGCTGAATTCCGCAGCACAGCACCAGAAAACTAGGAAACATATGACAATACACAAAGTACTACACCCAAGAGCGTATACGGACAAACTACATAACATGAAAGCATAGAGGACTGCGCCAACAGAACATGGCAATGTCTGCTGAAGGGAGAACTCAAGAAGGAAAACAGAAGGAATGCTAACTGCGGCAGAAGGAATGCTAATACTGTGGCCACACCAAAGCAATTTACGTACTGTTTGTTAGCTACGCATATTGCAGGCTATTCTTCGCAAAATCCAGGCCATCATTAAGTTTGAGTGACGATCCTCAAGCACAAAAGCGAGAACGTCTACACTGACACGTGGACATGTGCTCGATTGCTAGCGAGGGTGAAGGGTGCATGTTTATATATAATATATATATATATATATATATATATATATATATATATATCTATATATATATCGTATATATATATATATATATGATGTATGTATGTAGTATGTGTGTGTGTGTGTGTGTGTGTATATATATATATAATATATATATATCATCCATTTTCTATCATTTTACCATTTAAAAGGGTAGAAAATATTATTGTAACACCTGCAATATTTTTTTATTTTTTACATTATTTTTACAATTTTTAATCTATTAAATCTTGATATTTATAATCTGTATATACATAGATAAAGTAGTTCTTAATAATTACTTTATAAAATTGTGATTTAAATCATGTATACACACACACACATTATATATATATAATATATATATATATATATATATATAGTATATATATATATATATTATAATATATATATATATATATATTCCCTCCATCTGTGTAAATTTGGAATAATTATCCAAAAAACGTACTTTTTTCATAAAAAAAATCCTCTACATACACTTAAAATTGAACAAAACACTTAAAAACATCATTTTTTTCTATTCAAAAAACACTTATTGAATGGGTATGGTTGATTTCAGTTTGAACTATGTTTTTTTTATTAAGAAAAACGCTATTAAAACTATATAAATTGGTTTTGGATTATCATAAATACAAAATCTTTGAAAAACTGAATTATTTTGCAAAACAAAAAATCATATTTAATATGTATGTTGATTCTGGCATATTTTGTATAATATAAATATTTAAAAATCATCAAAAGTGTCTTGTTTTACTTTAATACAAACTTATATAATTATATTGGTAATTTTGGCATATAAATTAAAAATCTTTGAAAAAATTTAGGTGATTTTTTTTAAACTACGGATTTGTCTGTAAACTGCACATCTAAAATTTTTAGATAAACTGAATGATCTGGTTCCCTCAATTAAATTTACAGTGGAGGAAGAAAGTGAGTCAATGTTACCATTTTTAGATGTGCAAGTTTACAGACAAATACGTAGTTTTAAATTCAATGTATATCGCAAGCCCACTAATATATGTTCGTATGTTCAATTATTACTCTGAGCATCATAGTAAAGTAAAATTATCAATTTTTTCTTCGATGTTTTTGAGGGCCTTACGAATATGCAGTTCTGAGTTTTTAGATGAAGAGATAGGAAAAATATGTGACATAGGTGTAAAACTTCAATATCCGATGTTTTTTTATAGACAAGGCATTAAAAATGGCCAAGGGTACTTTTTATTCAAATAGGGTTAGAGAACCTTTTTCATGCCATAATATGTTGGTTTTACCATACCACAAGAATTTTATGATTTGTCTAAGGTACTTCGATTTTTAATGTAAAATTAGTTTTTAAAAGCTCAAATACGGTTTGTAATATTCTGATAAAGAACTCCCCATTTCATCTACCTGCTGCCTTTATACAATTCCTTGTCAGGGGTGTGATAAGAAATATGTGGCCAAACTGGGAAAGATTTGTCTACAAGATTAAATCAACATAAATATTCAGTTAGAACAGGACAGACTTCTAGTGCCCTTTTTATTCACCTTAGTAATGTTAACCATGCGATTGATTGGACAGAGGCAAAAGAGATTTTATTTTGTAACGATTATATTAGTAGGAAATATAATTGAATCTGCTTTTATAAAAGACATATTCTGGAAAAACTTTTAAATTTGAGCCCTGGGTATGTACAAATTAGACAATCTTATCATAGATAAAATAGTTGAAAGAGTTTTAAAACATTATTCGCTCTAATTTGGATGTATTTTGTCAAGTTCCTTCTTATGTATTTCTTGTGAGTTTTGACATTATCCTTAAAGTTTTTGTACTAGTCAAAATCTATGTATTCTATTGATAATATT
Source organism: Macrobrachium nipponense (assembly GCF_015104395.2). Classification (NCBI taxonomy): domain Eukaryota; kingdom Metazoa; phylum Arthropoda; class Malacostraca; order Decapoda; family Palaemonidae; genus Macrobrachium; species Macrobrachium nipponense. Next base: position 26,508,029 of record NC_087222.1, read on the forward strand.
GTAGGCAAATCAGTTGATCTTTGTTTATTGGTGTTCTAAGTATGTTGTTACTGCCGTTATTATCGTTACTATTCATAATTGTGAGTTCAGTTGTTTTATAAAAGCGGTTGGGTAATCTGGACGAATGCTGTTTCTGTTTGTAATGGCCTTATTGTACATACATATATAATTCTTTTCCACTTTGCTTTTGTGAGAGCTTTCTTGCTCATAGTTTTTTACGTTTTTGCATTACTTTGTGTCCCGAAGATGTGGTAAATACACGAAAGTACTTGGCACTCTGTCTTTTCTTTTTAAAAATTTTCCCTGTGGCTTTTGCTGATATATATATATATATATTATGTACATATATAGTATAAAAATGAAAAAATTCAGTGATTTTTGTACTTAGAAAAACACCTATTAAAATCATATTGTTGATTTTGACATATTATATAAAAAATAATTGAAAAAAAAATAGTCTTGTATTATTATGTAAAACAAAAAACTATTAAAATTACTATATTGTTGATCCTGGCATATTATAATTGACCTTTGATGTCAATACACAAACTTTATGATATACGGATATTATAAAAATTTCAACACACAAACCAATCTATACATACTAGTACAGGCAAACCCCGGAAAAAATGCCGTCAAAACCCGAAACGTCGCAAGAGAAAAGTATAAAAAAGTGTATATAAAAATGAGAAATGAAGTGATCAGAGCCTTAGCTTAATCCTCTGGGTGTGATCTTTAGTATTTTACTTGTATTATGAACAGTGGCGTGCCCTCCCTAATACCTTCAAATTTGACTTTACATTGTGGCAGCTTAAGATGACGGTGTAAGCTCGGAACCATCCGCCGTAACCCGGAACAACTGGAACAGATTTTTTTTTTTTTTTAATGAATATATTTGGAATGCGGCATAGTACTAAATCATTTTAAGAAATTATTTACTTTATATTGAAACTTTTTAAAAAACAGTTCATACAAGCTTAAGAAGTAATTTTATCACCATTTTTTCACTATTGTGTAAATAATAAGTAAAATTTTAAATTGTAATCTAGGCCTATATAGCCTGGTACCTCTTGGCCTAACCCAAAGACAGGCAGGTTAGGACTATGCGAGGTTAAAAAAAAATGCTATTCTTTTAAGGTGACAAATTAAGCCAACAAATTTAATTAGGGTCAAACATAAAGTGGCTTGGGACTTGTTTAAATTAATAAAAGGGTTGTTTTACAGTTTCTGATTTTGTGAATGGACAAAATATTATAGAAATAAACATAAAAAAACCAAAAAAACCCAAAAATTTAAATTTGCGAGATGACGGTAGGCAAGTTACCGATCAACTAGCGGGTTATAAACTAAGCCTAAAATACCATCGTTTTAAATCAGCCTAGGCTAATTATGACTTACCGGACTCCGAGTGCGAATAAAAACATTTAAAATATATAAATATCTTCCTATTTTAAGATTTTAATCCTGAAAATAACGTAAATAATCCATCACTTTGACATAAGCTATACCTTCGTTTTCAAATCAGCCTAGGCCTAAATCTGATCTTTGTAGGATCCAAATACATACATAAAATATTATAAAATATTAAAATTTATGAAAATATTCAAATTTAAAGCTTTTTAACCTTAAGATATTAATAGTTAATCCACCACATAGGCTTAAGCCCTACCCTCATCTTCAATCAGCCTAGGCCTAAATTTGACATTTCTGTGACCCAAATACGATATATATTATAGAATATATAAATAGATGAAAATATTTAAGTTTTAAAAGTTTTTAAACCTTAAATTATAAAAAAAATCTCACCAAATAGGCTGGACTCATTTTAGCCAAATTAAACATTATTTTATGTATAAATTAATCCTTCAAAAGATAAAATTTAAAAATATATAAAATATATCGACAAAACTTTATGATAGTCAACAAAAACAATATTATAAACATTGACTGCCTTTGAGAATTTTTCTTTATAACGGTCCCTCCATTTTTGGGAAAAATTATTTTTTTTGTTGAAGATTTTCGTATTTTTTCGATTTTTTATGATTTGTGTGATAATCGATAGATGAATAATTAATTATATTTCAGTTTTTCAATGTTGTATCTTGTAATTATGTGGAATATTGGATTATTATTCGTTTTTAGGTTCATTCTTGAGAAAAATGTATTATTTTCGAATTTTTGATGATTTGTTTGATAATTAATAGATGAAATATTAATTACATTCCCAGGTTCTTTAAAAGGTTACGTTTCTCGCTAATTCTATATGGAATGGTGGGTCTTTATAAGGTTTTTAGGGTCTATTTTTGGAAGAAAAAAATTTTCATTGAAGATTCTTCGAATTTTTTTTTTATGATTATTTTTTTTATAATTGATAGATGAATTATTAAATAATATATAAGTTTTTTCAATGTTGTGTCTTGTAATTGTATGGAATTGGGAGCATGGATAGTTTTTTGTTAGGTGTATTTTTGGAGAAAATATGTTTAATTTAAGATTTTCCGTATTTTTTCGAAGTTTTGGTGATTTTTTTGATAATCAATAGAAATTAATTTAAATTTGTTCAAAAATTTACGTCTTGTAATTATATGGAAATATTGGATTATTTATTAGTTTTTTAGGTATTTATATGGAATTATTGGATTATTATTAGTTTTTAGGTTTATATTTTTTTAAATCGTAAGAAAAACTATCTTTTTAGCAATTTTGTTATTTTTCCCCGATATATTACAAAATATCTCGATCTTAATCTTTGCAAAATGCGTGAAATGTATGACTTTCCAATATTAAACTGATGAAATCTGTCTCATAGTGATCTATCGAGATTAAACGATATAAACGGTGTTATGGAGAAATAATAACGTGGAAAAACAGCAATAATAATAATAATAATAAAATTAATCTAATCATAATAATACTAATAATAATAATAATAAATATTTTTAATAATGTGGAATGACAGCGTCTGCTCAGGTCCGATCTGCGCATGCGCGGGAGACACGACACATGTCTGTTGTGGAAACCTCCTTCAGTAAATGAAGATTTGTTAGGTCCAATTCTCCACTTTTATGTCCCAGTCTTCCCTCGGTTCCTGACCGGCCTGGGACGGTCTCCCGTTCAAGAGCTTTCCATTGATATATATCTATTTGCACATTCATTATGCGCATTTAGTCAGTCATTCGTTTTTCCTGATAACTTCGGCTCCAAGTTGGTGCAGGTGAGTATATTATTATTGATTATTATTATTATTTATTATATTGTTGTTATTATTATTATTTAGTGCTTTTGGTTACAGGTACTAATTTATATATATATATATATATATATATATATATATATATATATATGATATCATACTATATATATATATAGTATATATATATATATATAATATATATTATATAATATATATATATATATATATATATATATTTATATATATATATATATATATATATATACATATAAACACATAAGTTGCACATATACATATATATATATATATCTATATATATATATATATATATATATATGTCTATAATGTATGATGTGCACTTACGTATGTTTTGATTCTCTCTCTCTCTCTCTCTCTCTCTCTCCCTCGCTCTCTCTCTCTCTCTCTCGTCTCTCTCTCTCTCTCTCCAGTAGATGTTGTGATGACGTGTTTATTGATCTGTAAATAAAATTCCCTATTTATACCTTACTCATTTCGTAATATGTATAAGTATGCATACTTTATATAGGATATGCTCCAATGGATTCTCCACATAGCAAGTCTCTGCGAATTAATTGTGGCACGTATAGTCCTATACAACAGATCTTGTTGGATCTCAAAAGACATTTCAATTTCAGTGTTTTGATCTCAGGGTTAATTTGTTTATATTTCCCAGAAATATTTAAGCTCTTAGATCATATTTAACTTGGATAGTTTTGAACGGATAACATTAACTCTACACTGCAGGTTCTAAGAGGGTATTCCCCTCCAATAAAGTTAGAGAAATATTGCCATCAGCTAAAGAAGTTGCCCTTAAAAAGCTGACATAAATCTGGACACTCTACATACCTTATAATTACAATGAATCTTTTTCAACTAATCAATAGCTCGAGATATAATGGCGGACGTTGGTGTGCTTGGTAAATGCGCTGGATTTTAAATCAATACTTTATTCTTTGGCCACACGATTTCCAAGGACTCTAGAAACCACAATAGTCTACTACTCTTCTGTGGAGCCATTTCTGCCTCTTTAACTTTGGGTGCATTGCTATAGGTCAGATTCTGTCTGTTTATTCTGAAAGATCATATATTTTTGCAGGTATGCTGAAGGCCACGATGCTGTTAATGGTATGGGTAGTACTGGGGCAGTTTATCAGTACTCCAGAAGCTATTGGCACAGGGGTGTTTGGGAGAGGAACTTCTGCTACTGGAATGTCTTTGAAAGCTGCGTATGTTGACTACATCCACCCAGTCAAGAGCCTGTGTGAGTATATAAGCTCTCTCTCTCTCTCTCTCACTGGGTTCCATTCTCCCCGAGTTTTATAACCGTTTCATTTATGCCTAGGCCTAGAGATGGTAGTAGAGGGGTTATTATATATGTAATGGGGGGATTCCCCCCCCCCCCCCCCCGCACCCCCCCCCCCCCCCCCCCCCCCCCCCCCCCACCTCCCATTATTCATTAGGTAAGCGTGAGACACGAGCGGAAGGCAAACCAACACACAGTTTTACACACACAGCCTCTCTCTCTCTCTCTCCCGGCAATCCCTCTCTCTCTCTCTCTCTCTCTCTCTAGCACCGACACCTCTCTCTCTCTCTACCTCTTTCTCTCCATTCTAACAGGTAAATGAAAATGAGAGAGTTGCGTCATAACATTAACGTTTATTAACAACGAACGAATAAATAAATCAATCAATCAAGTAATCCAGTCTTACAGACTAACTCAAAAACCCCGAATAGTACAATGTCTGATAGTAATCATTAGTCACCAAAAAAGTCTACACCCATCTGGGAACTCTTTGTCCCTCCATTTCCAGAAGTACCAGAATCGTCTGTTTCAAAGATACAGAACACATCCCGGTAAGTACACATAAGTTTAGCAACAAAATCTAAAGATCAGATATTCTTAAAAAGAAATGTCAAACGAGATAATAAGCCAGCCTTCGGCTAAAACACTTCAACACTCACCCAAGCAGCCGGAACACTTAAACACAGTTAATAAAAACTCCCGGCGAACGCCACGGCATCTTGCCTGTGACTTGAAGACCCTTTGTCAAAATCCACCCATAGGCTTGGGTATGACACTTTTAAACAGAAAGAGGCGCACCACGCACATACGAACGCACAGTTCGTTAGCGCCTCACAACACTAGTTGCATCCAGTTTCACAAAGGCACTTCGAGAAGAGTTAATAAAACTCAGTACATTGACTTGTCGAAAGTAAGCATTTTTATCTCACGCCATCCCCAGAAACTCATTCATCAGCTACTCTCAGGTCGTACCTCTGCACTGTTTTTCTCCACAATTCCATAGGTCAACAGAGAACACACAGATAAATATATTATTAATCAAAAAAACCTAGGCCTCACATATACTGATTTGACAAGAGATCTGAGACTGAGATGTGATAAATGACTGAGGGAGAGAGAGTGATAAGGAGTGGGATACAATCTTTTGGTGGGCCCAGCGTTGGGGTGGGGAGGAGGGAACTGGAGAGGTGGGGTGGGAGCTAGATCGGCCGTCCCATTATAGCCTGCACAGCTAAGAAAAGTTTTCCTGTTCCAGGTGATTGTAAGAAGGTCTGCTTCGCCATACCAAATTGCACCAGCGCTTCTGTCTCGGAGGACGCACTGAAATGCAATGTATCCTACAGGCCGTTTGCATGGAACAATCTCGCCCCTTTTTAGTGGCGTCGTGGTCACCTACGTGTGGCCCCGTAAGTAACGAAGAGCTTTCTGTACAGTCATCTTTGAGGTCTATGGCTTACCTCAACCTCCATTCTGTGGCACTAAGAGTAAATGCAAGTTCCAGATGAGGACCTAATTTGATAACTCATCTCCCTAGTTGGGATGGGTCCTCAAATGGGGTCCTTATCTCAGCTAGGTCGATGAGCCCTCAAATTATGAGGGCCTCACCTCAGCCAAGTAATAGGTCTTGAGAATCAAACGTATCTCTCAGACAGCCTGGAGACATGAAGGAGAGCAGTCTGTGAATTGAGAGGAGTGTACCACTTGCAGTGTGAGTGAATTTGGATTGCTATAGTTAGCACCTATGGTGTTTTTGTAGTGCATTTTTGTACCCTAGCTTCACTTAACTCTGGCGATGCACGTTAAAAACCTTTGTTTCTTGGTTTCAGCCGAGTACAAACCCTATGGCGAGCGGTACTACAAAGTGTATGAAGCCTCAGATTATGGAACTGGTAAAAAGAGATGTCTTGATGACATGGGACAGCTGGCCATCCTGGACACTCCGGAGAAGTTCAACGAGGTAACGAAGTACTTGGAATCGAAAGGTGAGATCCTCTGCCTCTCCCTCTCTCTGAACAGTTCTTCTGATTTATTGATTTGTCCAACTGGTGACACAGCAGCATCAGTCTGTCTAATGAGGCTGCAGACAGATCTCCGTGAAAGGGGCTCGAAATATAAATGAAGGTAATTTAGAATCTCCAAGAAGACACTTTTCTACCTAAAAGTCATTTCCAATAAGTTTGGTTATGAGAAATTCAGTGCTCGTGATACTGAATACTGTGGACAAAATGGAAAATCTCTTGCACTGCAAAATGCACGGCCCCCAGTGAGACCGGCGGTCAGGTATTGAACGAATTATCTGTACGGCCGAGAGATTTAGATCAACTATCAACCGGAGTGGAAACCACTGTTTAAGCTTGATGCTTTTGTATAATTAAAAATATTATTGATAAATATAAGCAAATTTGGTCATTGTATAGTCACTCTCTCTATAGTTGATAACAATAAGTATGTTTTATTTTGTGTCCCAGATTATCCTGGTGGATAGCTTCTCTCTTTGTTACGCTTCTTCCATTGCTTAGATTTTACCAGTCTCCCAAAATGAGCCTCATTTGTGCCCCGACGATGCCAGAGCAGTTTGTCTCCTGACTGTCATTTTCCTGCGGTTTTGAGTGTACCAATCGCGTACTGAAACATCGATAATTAATCCACAGGTCTGGAACATTGCATGGATAGGGCCTGTTTATCTACAACCCTGCCGGATCTGAGCCACCCGTCTGGCAGTACAGGGAGGAAGCATCTTTTAATCTTATGTGTGGTGTGTGTGGTTTCTCTCTCTCTACCACACTGTCTCTGAATATATAAACTAATTAATATCATTCTCATTATTGTTTAACAGCTGACGTCAGCTCAACTGGAATCTCGTGGATCTCATGGTCAAGTTGCTTTCGCGTGAACAAATATGGTGGGACCTGGTCGATTAAGAATGCCATTCTCGTGTGCAAAACCCCCTTACAACCCGTCTGCCAAAGGGACTTCTAACGCAGATCACCTATTCCAAGTCTTCAGGGGCTTCTTGTTGAGTTATTTTCAGATTTGTTTTGGTTGCAGCTGTTTCCGTATATCTTTGGTGTTGACTGTTCTCAGATATCTTTGGTTGTGGCTGTTGTTTTTTTTTTTTTTATTTGGCTGTGCATGTTTACAGATATTATTGGATGAGGCTGTTCTCAGATATCTTTGCTTGTGGCTGTTTTCTGACATCTTTGGTTGTTTCTATTCTCAGATATCTTTAGTTGTGGCTGTTTTCAGATAACTTTAGTTGTGACTGTTTTCTGATATTACTTGTTGAGACGGCATCCAGGTTCATTTACTGGGCTGTTTTCAGATATGACTGGTTGAGACAGCTTTCAGATTCTATTTAGTGGGTTATTTTGAGCCTTTACTGCTTTTGGCTATTTTCAGGTGTTATTGGCTGAGGCTGTTTTCAGATAATATTGGCTGAGGCTGTTTCTAGATGTTGTTCATGTAGGCTATTTTCAGTCTTCACTTTTTGGGGCTGTTTTCCATCTTTTTTGTGGCTCTTCAGTTTTACCAGATGTGACCGTTTTTTCAGATTATACTCACTGAGGCTGCTTTCAGATATTGTTGTTGCTGTTTGTGGCTATTTTCAGACACCGCTGTTGTGACATTTACAGATGGTACATTTAAGCTTGAATCTTATTTGTCTGACCATGATTACATTGAAGATAATCATTGTAAGTAGTGGCAGTGCACCAAGTATAATATATTATAAAGCTCACTGTGGATCCCCTTACTTATTTTTTTCTGTGTCACACCCATGGTCTGTGGGCAGGGGCGTTATTTGTACTCAAACTTAGAGTTTCACTCTGGTATTGCAAAACTATTGTCTCGCCTCCCTTCTTTGGAGAAACCATAGTCTGTCTTTGCATGTTTGTGTGTATAGCAATATGTAAACTGTGTTTGTGATTCATAATTATGGTCTTTGCTTTGTAAGGAAGTCTCTGCTAAGGTCTCTCTCAGTTCCAAAGACTTCAGAAGTTAGTGAAGCATCATTTGGTAGGTACCAAACTGAAGTTTGGTTGATATTTGTCTATTCCCCTTCTGTGTAATCTTTGTCTGATGAACTGGCTTTTCAGAGGTTAATGCCATTAAACAATGCTGTCTAAAGCTTGATTACCAGGTAGTACCATGAAGGTGTGGAAACTGTATTAACTAATTTGGGCATCATTTGTAATCTTGCTTGAAGTTGGAAATAAATAGAACTCATAGACATGAATACTTTTTTTCTTAACCACTGCTCTCCTTTGAAAAAAAAAGATGAATTTAGGTTCTGAAGTATAAATTCAGATGGTGCAAATCAAAGAAGAAGACTTGGAGTAGTCTTTGCAGCTCAGACAGACTGATCAACTCAACTTCTGAATCAAAACCTGTTGATGCAATCAAAGCCAATGACTTTGGAGGAAACTAAAGAATACAGTAGAGTTGTTCTTAGGGAGTAGGATCCAAGGCTATGAATTTGTTAGTTTGGACATTCACCGTTGAATACTGTCTGAGGAAATCGGTGAGGTGGAGTTATAAGTATCTCCAGAACTGACAGACATTGCATTTAGAACCCACTAACCAATGTCATAGACTTTTCCTGGAGTGGTAAGATGGGAGTACAGTTAGTGGACAGCTGACCTATTCATAAATTTTGTATGTCTTTGGTCACTCTCCAGTGTTGTTTTTACTTGAGTATCCTTGGGGAGAAAATCTTAAGTGATAACTTTAGAAGAATATTTTGATTTGTAAAGTCAGTCTTTTGGCCAGTGATATAGCGACACTTTCGATTCGATTAATATACTCAGCTTTCTGTGAGTAATCTATTTAAACAGTCATTTTCTTAGCTAAGTTATTCATTTTATCTTTATATGGTAGTGGTATTGGTTACTGTCCCACACTAGGCCAACCCCATCTCCATAAACTTTCTCCCACCCCTGCCTCCCCATCCCAACCCCACATCTCCACTTTCCAGTTCAAAAAAGGCAAATTTCATTTGTATTCAAAGAGGAAGTCAAAACTGACCCCAGTTGATGGTAGGACCTGAATGACAAATGTTGACTGACGGTGGATATTTCAGCTCTGGGCAAAATGCCATTCATTCTGAACAGGAAGCGCTAGGTAGTTTTTAAATGAGTTTGTTCATACCTACACACACACACACACACACACCTCGCACTCACACACACATTGCCTGAAAGCAGGCAACGTCATGGAAGCTATATGCAACAAAGTTCATCCAAAAACGAACAGGTTAGGATGAATGACACAGTGACCCCAACACTTGTTCCTCTACAAGAACCCTTTATCTTGTGGAAATTCTTTATTGATATTCATGAAATGCCAATATGCCACTTCTTGAGTCATGTTTCAAGAAGAAGAAACATGACTCAAGAGATGCATCTTGCATTCTGAGAAGTTCGTTTACCTCTAACCCACCTTCTGGAGTCAGGCAGTGCAAGTTGGGGAAAGGATGAGGAAGTATTGGAGGCTCGCTTAGTATGCCGTAGGTCTGAGAGCTAGAGAGAGAGAGAGAGAGAGAGATAGAACGATAGAGAATGGGAGAGAGCTATTATTATTATTATTATTATCACTCAGGAGATGAACCCTATTCATACGGAACAAGCCCACCAAAAGAAGCACTTACTTGAAGTTCTAGCTTCCAAAGAGTACGGTATTCATTTGAGATAGAGAGATACCTACACAATTGTAAAAGTTCTCATTACTCAAGTCTTATCAATCCATATCATTTTCAGTCTCAAATTCCATGTCTTCAAACAACCTTGACCTTGTAATTACATGTGAACGTGTAGCCTGTGGCTTAGAAGGATCCTCCCTAAGTCAGGATAGGACCATTTTTAGTTGTGGATACCTTGGCAGTCAAGTTCAATGGGTCTTGGACATTTTTTGCCTGATAAGTGACCAAGAATACCCCATCTCCTTAATTTTTTGCCAAAATAGATCAGTGCAAATCAATTATCTAATGCAGGATAATCATCTGGATAAAGAATTATTGCTAGGTAATCAGGAGGATAAGCAATAGGTCCCTGAGAATAACTGCTCTTTTTATTAGCCACAATTCACAGAGAGAAAAAAATATATAGATATTCTTCTTCAACAAAGAACTTCTTGGCCATCACTTGATCGGGCACTCCTGCATGTGCTTGTGCAAGCAAGCAACTGACTCTGCTTCTTGACTTTAAACGCGCAGAAACTTACAGTTAGAAACAATACGAAAATAACGCTTTCTTTCCCCACACTGAAACATGATAATACCTTTAGATCACTGGACATGAAAATGCATAACTTAATAATGGCTCAACCAAACTCTTACCCGAGCAACTGGCATATGCTTCGAAGAGAACTTGATGTGTTGTACGTTTGAACTTTTGTGTAATGGTCAAGTACCAGTCACAATGTTTCCTTGACTTCAGGGCAGACCTTCTGATGGCATATGCTCAACAGAAGCTATGGAAGCATGAATTCTAGTCAGAGACTAGTTAAACATACTGTCTCGAGTCGTATGACGAATGACTTATACTCTCGTACTTTACAGAAACATTATTTGACATCTTGTAAATCTTGACATTAATGTAATGTCAAGCACAAACTTATCAAGAACTGGCAAAATAGAAATCATTCCTAGACTTGGAACAAACTGGGGTGGCACAGACTTGCGAGAGACCTTGAACAGTCATCTTGTACAGTCAAACGCAACAGTTAAACACAGTTATGTCAAGTGTTGGTGAAAATCACTTTTCTTGACTCCGGAAACCATCCCGGATGCTTTTCTTGCACTCTCCCAAGGGACATTTTCAATAACGAGTTGAAGAAGTAGACTAGGCCGGGTATCAAGAATGCGAAGTGCAAGAAGGCTCGCATGACCCAGTACTGGACAGTATGCTTCAGACTCATGTTCCTGACGAACAGCGGCACAGACAATCCTAACGTGTCGGCTAGGAACCGGAACATCGCCGGGTAGGACAATCCGGGCACCATCATGTTGATTCCGTCCATCAAGGAGGAGGACATGTGCTCGTTGTTCCAGTTGGATCTCGAGAGGCTGGGAATAATGACAAACTTCTCCACTTCCTTGCACAGGGCCTTTGTTTCCGCAGCCGTGCCCTTGCAGAAGTTGTACTTGTCCTCGATGCCCAGGAGCCAGCCGATCCCTCTCCAGAAGTGGACAAAGCCCTCCAAGTCTTCTTCGGTTGCTCGCCACGCCCCCATGCGGTTCGGGTAGACCAGAATGATGCCGAGGAAGCAGTACTGAGTCAAGGCCATGTCCCACTGGCTGATGTAGAGCGGTGGGTTGTCGTGGGACTCAAGGCAGAGGCCTTTCTTGGCCTGCATCTGTAGATCCTGACGGAGGGATGGACTGAAGGGACACTTGGGTTCGGTGTGTCCTTTCTCCCTAACATTGGCCCCCTGGACTTGATCGTAGTTCTCTGATGAGTTGAAGATGTCTGCCGATTTCTTGTGAATGTTCCTGACGTGGAGGATATCTTTGTGAGCCTTGTCGTTAGGGTCCCAAACATCACCGGAGAACCACGTGATGATGTGCAGTATTGTTGAGACGTAACGCCGCAGGGCACGGGTTGGCGTGTCGGATTTCTCCGTGTAAATCAGAGGCCTCAGTATTCTGCTGAGAGAAAATGCCATGAGAAGTGACAGCAGATCAGAGAAGAAGATGCAGAAGAGGAACTTCTGGTAGAACTTCCGTCCTCTGTCGAAGAGCTCGCGGTCGAGCCATTCGGGCTGTACTGGCGGATTACGGGAGTCTCCCGGTTCATTCAGGCCCTCGAGAAGTTCGTTCAGTCTGGGTGATGCTTCCTCTGCATTGCAGTCCATGAAGGAAGAGGCTTCCTGTAAGGTATAACCATTGCAAATAGCCTTCATGCCCTTACTGCTGTGATTATCAGTACCGCAGTCATTATTATTGTTACACATGATATATTCCTCGGTGTTGCCAAATTGCTCGCTGCCATTGCAAGAGGAATTCCTCAGTCTGTTCCAGCAACCCTGACCAGAGAATGCAAGTCCATTGTCTCCAATGTCCTTGTGGGTAAATCTGGCAAGAACCGAACACTCGGGGCTACCGATACCCTTGTGGTGTAGCCTTGACAGCACCGGGCACTCGGTTGAACCAATCTCACAGTCTTCACTGCCAGTTGAACAGAACATCTTCATTGTCCCTGGAAATAAAAACTTGGTTTGAGAAAATAGATAATGCATCGGTGGGCTGACATGATGTAAATAGTAGATTGAACTGCATTAGATCATTTACCAATGATGGATGTCAAGGCTAGTCTTCAGAAATTAAATGTATGAATAAGATTTAATAATAAATACACAAGACAATGTTTATGGGTTTGCTGACATAATCTAAACAGTAGATTATTACAACTGATTTCTCAGAGAAATATTTAAACAAGGCGTGATGCGACCTCCAGCTTACTTGGGATGCCTGCAAGATTTTCCCCTTGTGCAGAGGTCGAGTAAACATTATATTCCTAACTGAACGTAAATTAAAATTTGCTAAAATCCTACAGTCAAGTAGAGCGTTGTTTCACCAACGAAAATCTAAATAAATACGCTACATTTTATTATAAATGATTCTGTACTGTTTAATCCACATTATATATATTTTGCAATTTTATTCTAATACACAAATCATAAATATCTTATCCTGAAATTCCTGTATATCTGACTGGACGCGAAACACCTTTTTCAAAACACAACAATTAATCCCAGAGTTAAGTTTTTATGAAATAGCTGTAAACAAAGACCACTGACGCATTCGTTCGACAAACTGAATTCCCATTTCACATTACACACCAGATGAAAACTTTAAAGGTACTAGATTTTTTTTTTTTTTTTTTTTAACTCTACGAAGAGGCATCACACTATCGTCCCAAGACTTGGTGGAATCAGGTCATTGACCTCGGCTTTCGTTCAAAAGGAATGTTAAGTCTCTCTCTCTCTCTCTCTCTCTCTCTCTCTCGTGGGCTATTTTTTTTTTGCTTGCTCGTTTGTTTCCTTTGTTGCTATGCAGAGAGAAAGAGAGAGAGAGAGAGAGACAGGCCGAGACAGGTAGATAGATAGATAAATAGGGAGATAAAGAGACCGCTAGATAGATAGCGAGAGAGACAGAGACAGAGATAGAAAGATAGAGAGAGAGACAGAGAGAGATAGATAGATAGATAAAGAGAGAGACAGAGAGAGAGAGATAAATAGAAAGAAAGACAGACAGATAGAAAGAGACAAATAGCTAGATAGAGTAAGAGACAGATGGATAGATAGACAGCTAGATAGAGAGAGATAGAGATAGATAGATAGAGAGAGATGAGAGAACATACAATGAGTATATATATATACTATATATATATATATATATATAATAATATATATATATATACATATATTAATATATATATATATATATAATTATATATATATACATATATATAAATATATTATATATCTAGATATATATATATATATAGATATATATATTATATAATATATATCATTATAAACAAATACCACCAGTAAACCAAACCAATGTCGGGTCTGTTCTATGCTTGAATGGGTGACCACGAACAAGTACCCAATTGATATATTTGAAGGAGAATTTGGAGATCGAAAGACGGAGTGTTGTTCCCGTAGAGTTTTTTTTTTTTTTTTTTTTTTTTTTTTTTTTTTTTTTTTTTTTTTTTTTTTTTTTTTTTTTTTTTTTTTTTTTTTTTTTTTTTACATAAGCAAAAAGTGTAATGTCCTAAGAGATAAATTTTATAAATAATAAATATTAGATGAATGACATCTGGGCCTCGAAGCATAAACAACAAACAAGCAAAGCAAAGAAGGAAAAGAAAGCAAGCAAAGAAAGTGGCTGAATCAATATCATATGCTCTTTGGACCCTAAGTGGAGACACACACATTCCTGGAGTGGTAAAATGGCGCGTGCGAGACGAAGAAGAAGCCATGCACTGCACTAATGAGAAGTCTATTAAGGCAGGTCATGGTTTTGTTTGTAAGCAGATTCATGTGGAGAGAGAGAGAGAGAGAGAGACCTAAATCCTAGTCCCCAAGTCATCGGCAAAAGCTTGGACTGGCCAAAGATATTTTCGAATTTGTATTAAATTGACTTGCAAAGGCTTAATGGGAGTGGTTCTAGGTGGGGGTCTTGCGACCTCATTCCCCCTGAGGTCATTTCTGATTGGAGGGTCAGGTCTTGTGGGGGGGGGGGTTCCCTAGACACACCCCCTCCTCCCCACCCTACCTTGAAGGAAAGTGAATGAGACCTTGGAAAGTTCGTGTCAAGAGGTACTTATAAACCAAGGAAACTTATGGCAATTCCAGTGACCTGTCTGTGTAGCATTGCAAGGTTGCAAATGTATTGAAGGAAGAGGTGCCTAGTCATTTAATGTCTCCTTATCCTTACACAGACAAAAATAAATGAGTGAACAGGCAGACAATTGCATCATATCAGAGAGATCAACTTCAAAGATAAGTGGGAATTTTTGAGAGAAAGAGAGAGAGAGAGAGAGAGAGAGAGAGAGAGAGAGAGAGAGAGATTTTGGAATGAGGTAGCTAGGTCTCCACCCTGACGACTGTTTGAAAGGGATATTTTGGGCCGACCACCCTTCCAAGAAGTGACCGGACTACTATACCTAGAGTGACTGGTCTCCAAGGAGTATATGCGAGATTTGATAGCTTACCTGGTGTTGCTGAGAGTTAAAGGAACCAGATGTTTATATTTGAGCTTTTAATGCAAAATACAAATATTGCCATATGACATGATGACATTTTAATATCCTATATCCCATAACTAAACGATCTAACTGACTCCCCTGAGGAGGAACACAAGTCCTCTATGAGGACACGGAAGATCCTCCCCAGTTCATGTCTTGGTGTGCGAAGGTGTCTAGACATAAGGACAGCTTTCCTCCTATAATCTATACCTGTATAATTAGTCTATATAATTCCTAATGCCACTATCCTCAGAGGATTTCTACAGCTCCTGTAGGCAAAAAGCTGCAGAAGACATGGAGTGGTAGGTTACAACTTACGGACTGGCCCCAGAAATCTTCCAAAATTGCCAAATTTTAACTTCTTTTTTTTGTAGCAAAGGGTACCTCTTAGTCTATAATTTTCAGCCACATCCTCAGAGGTTGCACAGCTCTGAAGGCAGAAAACTGCAGAAGACATGGAGCGGTAGGCTACGATGTAACTTCCCCAGAAACTGCCATTGATATTTTTAAAGTTTTTTTTTTTTTATCAGCAAAGGGTACCTCTTGTCAAATATAATTTCTCATGCAGATTCTGTGCAGTGCACTATCTTGCAGAGATTGCTACCAGCTCCTGAGGCAGAAAACTGCAGAAAACATGGAGTGGTAGGCTACAGATTGTAGACTTGCCCCAGAAATCTGCCAAAATTGACAAATTTTAACGTGTTTTTTTTTTTTTTTTTTTTAATCAGCAAAAGGGTACTTCCGGTTTTCCTGGTCAAGAGAACTGATTAGTAGTCAGCCAAGCTTTCTGCAGCTCCCTAATGCCTCCCAACTGAAGACCTGAAACAGTACAACTCATAGACTACCCAAGAATTCTGCCAAAATTGCCAAAATTTGAGCAAAAGGTATATACTTCAATTTCTCCCCCAAAACCCACCAGTTAATGTACGACCATTATCTGCTCAAGGATACTGATTGTGTAGCAGCCAATAGCAAGGAAAGTAACAAGGTACACAGGAGCTTGAAAATACACTTCGTAATATGTGGTTTCTATAAATGTCTAGGCTGAGTTTGAACAGGCAGGCTGCATGTCTGTGCATAAAAGCAAAACACAACAGTATTGATGCCTAGTCTTGATCATTTTGTCTGATGCCTTGTGTATGTTTCAAGAAAACGATATATATATATATATATATATATATATATATATATATATATATACATAATATATATAACTTTCAACAGTAAACTTTCAGCAGTAATTTTTCCCATAAAAATATGATTATTTGTTCTGAGAAGTTTCCATATATCAGACACACTTGTACTGCCTACACGGAATTGCAGAAGAATTCTCAACAGCACAGAGAGAGAAAGAGAGAGAGAGAGAGAGGAGAGAGAGAGAGAGAGAGAGAGAATACATTCATTCCAAAACCAATTCAAACTCGTCCATTCATTTACATGAATCCCTGTTGGTTTGATGGCCGAATAATTTTTAGAACACCTCTGTACAAGACTTGTGTCTTGTTTGTTCCTGTTCAAAACTAAACTTTTTTTTCATGCTTATAAAAGGAAGACAATAATTGTCAATCGTTAAACACAGCAAAAAACAATAATGAATCCTTTGCTCTTACCTTCAAATAGCCCAGTCCACTTGTCGGACCAGAAAAAAAAACCACAAAAATTATCCTTCAAACACTCGACAAAGTTCTCTATTTCTAATCGGTCTGTATTCCTCACATCACTCACGATCCATGCCCTTCGCCTCGTCCTCGTCCTGCCTAGAACGTTGAACCTTGTCCTGGTATACTGACAAGTAACCAGGAGGGAATTACAACAGCAGCAGCGACGTGCGTCGCTCTCCACGTCTGCGACACAAATGAACGCGGTTGTCGGGTTGTGGACGAGGTACCCTACCCTACTGCCAATGTTTTTCTGTCTGACTCTGACCGTCCCCGGCAGAGCCCGGTTGGGAGGGGGTGGACTTTCCACGAGCTCTTCCCCGCCTCCCCTTACCCAGCACAGCAGCTAGCTTGAGTCCTTCGAACAATGTAGCACGGAGGGCCTTCCACGAGCCACCACCGGACAGGGAGAGAGAGAGAGAGAGAGAGAGAGTGAGGAGAGAGTGAGAGAGAGAGAGAGAAGGACGTCGTCCACGTGCTGGTGTTCACCGCTGGCGCTGAGTATCCGTGAGGTAGGTCGGGGACTTGGCAATCTCTGAAAATAAACAACTTTTTTCTTGTTTGTTTGCTTGTGTTTGTTTGCTTGTTTGTTTGTTTGTTTCTCCCCTGGTTGAAGGCCATCTCTCTCTCTCTCTCTCTCTCTCTCTCTCTCTCTTCCTGAGAGTGCTTTCCTTTATAAGTTTTGTATGCCATGCATCCCATGAACTTAAAGTTTAGATACCTACCCCTCTTCAAAACACACTCTGTCTCTTGTGTGTGTGTGTGTGTGTCCTTTTTCATCCACCTACACAAGCCCTGACCTTGATCTTTTATTTCCAATACAATTGATTTCCCATTTCAATCATTTTGACGCAAAAGCAGCAGCTATCTCTTTGAAGTCCTTTGCTACGTGTTGCACAGAGGCCGGTCCATGTAAGGTTTCTTTAAATTGGTGTTTTTGCAACATTGTTGCAGCAGCAGCGGCGGCGGCGGCCAAAGCTTTGCAAGAAGTCACTACAGCGTGGGGGGGTCAAGGTCGGTCGGTTTAAGGTATACTGAATGACCCAATGTTATTATACAACTGACCTGTTTTTCCACAAGGGGTCCTGTTCTCTTCTGAAGAG
>NC_087222.1:26526557-26581316 GCF_015104395.2 Macrobrachium nipponense
TGTGGTAGTATTACTATAAATGGTTATTAGAGTAGATAAGATCTGAATGTTAAAATGGAATAGTAGAAACGATAGGCACTATGACTTATATTCTTGTGTTTGGTTACTTGTTTGTATGGTGCTTTTACGTTGCATGGAACCAGTTATTCAGCAACGGGACAACGGCTTTACGTAACTTCCGAACCGACGTCAGAGAGTGAACTTCTATCACCAGAAATACACATCTCTCACTCCTCAATAGGAATGGCCAAGAATCGAAACAACCACGACCACCGAGGTGAGAAGCAAACACCAAACCAACCACGCCACTGACGCGCTCATACTTGTGTTTGGTTTACCTTCTTCTCGCAATCCTCATTTGGACTCAGGGTATCAGCTATATAGTGTTTGTATTACGAAGGTGTAGAGATATTTTGTGTGTGTGTATTATATATATATATATATATATATATATATATATATATATATATATACAAAATAAACATTCATGACTAGAAATGGTATGTGCATCGGTATAATCAAGGTTTTAACTCTAATGAATGTCCGGTAGAAAGGTTCAATATGTATTTTGTTAAAACAGAGTAAGTACAGGGTGATCAAAAAGTCCAGTTACCTATTCAAACCAAAAAGAAATAAAAGGCATTTGGCGGCTTTCTCTTTGCTAAAAAGAGAAGTTCAATAATTGCTTGACAAACGCATTTCTGCAACCATGCCGACAATTATTCCGAGGTGGCCATCTCTCCTTCACCTTCGAAATACAAGTAGTACTATATTGCTGATACCCTGAGTCCAAATGAAGATACGCAGAAGGTAAACCAACCACAAATATAGCAGTCGCTTTACCATAAATCATAGTGTCTATTGTTTTACTACTCCACCATGCATTCAGATATCTCTCCCTAATAACCATTTACAGTAAGTACCACTACCACGGTGAGCGAGAAAGAGAGATGAGCGGATCAATGCATAAATAAATCAGTCAACTGGCAGCTTAAACAACCGACTGTATCGTTAGAATATACAACAATGTATATTATTAATCTTTATTCTTTACAATTAGTGATTCACGATACTCTTATAAATTACGGCATGGGGGTGTAATACACTATAGCAAAATCTCGTACTGATACGAGTGTTCTTTACAAAGTTATTGCCAAAAAAACGTGCTTGCACTGTCTGTGAAAAACACCCATAGTAGGGCCCTAGCACGGGGTCTTGCCCCGCAACAGCCACTTTTAGATACACCTGAAAAAAATTAGTTTATCTTGCTAACCCTTAATACACGTCCTTTTAATTATTATTTTACTTTTTTTTTTTACAATCCCTGCTTCTGTAAGCTGATAAACCGCTCGTTTTATCATGAATATCTGATAAATCTACGTGATTTTTGACTCCTTAAACCACTGGTTTATCATAATTATTTATATTGGGGTTAGAGCGGCAGACGTGCTTTCAGGACGGAGGCTAGCGGGTAAATGGCATTGGGAACTTGGAATTTTGAAGTTGGGAAATCATTGCTTACCAAAACCGTATGTGCAATTAAAATGTCGGTTTTTTAAAGCCTGGCGGGTAAACCTGGACGTGAATTAAAGGATTAAAGGATAGTATAAACCAATGGAGTCAAGACGCTAAGCATAATGATAATATTAATATAACTAGCAAACTTAAATACGGGTGCAGAAGTGAACAATTTATATGTACTATTTGTTCAGCACCATTAAAAATAAGGGCGATTTTTATACATACCTACTACAGAACCTCTTTGCACACAATATTATCGTGCCACAACTTAATTTCAAGTTGGCAGAGTCAGTTGCTCTGCTCATCGCCACATACAGTTTGGCCATGCGTGAACATGGGTGACGGCAGAAACACACCATAACGATCCCAAAGTCCTGGCCCTGCGACTTGTTTGCAGTGAATGAGAAGGCCACAGGTTGACAGGAAACTGCCTGTGCCGTTAACTGGAACGGAAACTGGTTGTCCGAAGGCATCAGAGGAATCCGTGGGATGAACAGACGGTTTGCCGGTGTGAGGGCCCGTTGCTATCACTGGTTTGATGACGTGGGAGTTTAGCTCCATAAACGGTGTACTCTTCCGTTTGAAATGTCCATTGGCAGGATCGAAATTCCAAAGCAAACATTACCGGCCAGTACTTCTTCAATGTTTATTTTGTGCACTGGCAGTCCCGATGGATTTAAGTTATTTAAAAAATCTTGTGGATATTGATAATAATTTTCATCTTCTATTGTGTCCGAGTTGAAATATTCACGACTTTCTCCAGGGAAGTTGTACAGAAATTATGTATGAAAAATCGTAAAGTAAACTAAGTCTACGGGAATAACCAGCCTCGTTTCACACGGCCAGAAACAGCTCCGTTTCAGGGAATCCCTTCTCACCTCCACCCCCTACAAAGGAGGGGGTATAGGTTGGATGAAACCCCATTACAAAACATCTTAGGGGTCGCCACCATAACCCTGCCAAGTTTCATGCCCATCTGACCAGCCGTTTGGCCGTGACTGAACGACAGACAGACAGACATTACGCCCATTATAGTAAGATATAATAATCAAAATACCCGTACCATGGTAGACGTTAGCCAGTCCGGTCATGGCGTCGTCCTAAGACTTCCTTTTTTTACCTCGCTATTTCTTCATCTCTCCCACATTTGGACAGTGATCCCAGAGTCCGTAAATTAACACATAGGAAACGCGTATGTAACGTAATCCGTTTAAAAAAAGTGGATAATTGTCACGGAAATCATTAAAACTATGGATTGTTGCAGATGACACGTGCAACAGATGAGAGCACAGTGTGACGTCTTGCGCGGGAGAGTTTGAAACTCTTACACGGATAAGTGATGTGTCTTGGTCTTTCCTCGCGTTAATATAAATTTTTCCAAAGATATTTCAATTTAAAGTAATATTTGTAAGATATATATATTCTATATAATTCTATACATTTATTTTTAATTTTATTAAGTAATTCGTAAAAATTAATAATATAATTCTAAGAAACTCTACCGAAAAGTTACGCATCCCGTAAGACTCGTAAACCTCCTTTTCAGTTTCCAGGTGGGTTTTGATTGCAATAAATTAAAAATAAATCGAATGAATTTCCGGATGCTTTTTGATGCTTGAATTCAAATAAAATTTACATATTTAGATTCAAAAATTAACTTTTAAATAAATCCTGATGATACGTTTTAAATTCCACGCTTTTATTTTCCGAAAAACTTTGGTGAAAATGGGAAATCGGTAAGAATGGGGTGTTTTCCCCTCGACGCGAGATACGGTACAGTTTTTTTTCGATATCAAGAATACAATAAAATTTGGTAAATTTCGAGTTTCAATGCAATAAAATGAAATAAATTTAAAATTTTTTTTTCATACATTAAAATAACT
The DNA here is from genome assembly GCF_015104395.2 of Macrobrachium nipponense. Classification (NCBI taxonomy): domain Eukaryota; kingdom Metazoa; phylum Arthropoda; class Malacostraca; order Decapoda; family Palaemonidae; genus Macrobrachium; species Macrobrachium nipponense. The sequence continues at coordinate 26,529,962 of NC_087222.1, forward strand.
CATATTATTATAAAAAAATTAAAGTCGTTATATTCTGCTGTTTTGGCGTCAATAAGATACAAAAAGATGGCATCCCCCACGCATTTGAAAATGGAAGGTCATTTACCCCACGTGTTTTTTTTCCTGTGTCCTGTCATAAAATCCCTACCATACGCTTAAAGCACTTCATTTAGATAAAGTACAAAGAACAAAAAACATTACTATGCTAAAAACAGACGTATGTCTGTCTTCGGTCTGCACGCTTGTGCTTAATTTTAACTTTTTATTTTTTTTCTTTCGAACAGACAAAATGGCGTAGCCTCACGAGAGATGTCAGAAAAACAATTGAATGATTGTTTAACTGTTTTTTTTTTTTGTCTTTTAAATTCGTATCTTACGACGACAAAAACTCCATCCCATCCTATGATGTAAGATGCTTGGCGGACATAAATAGGCGCAAATAGCCCTCAAATTCAATAGACCGCCTACTGACCAGAGACTACTGTTGTCGTCAAATAATTAAAATAGCTCGTGTAAGCAGTCTCCAATAGTCGTCTCCTACGTGTTGGAATTAGACAATAATTTTCTTTGCAACGAATTAGCTAAATTCAAGATATTTTTTTATGCGATGAATTAATTAAATCCATCATCCTATAACCGAAGATCCCTAATAAAACATCAGGCATAAAATAGCTTTTAATTTAATAGACTTCTCCTGACTAACAGAGACTATCGTATATTGTTCATAATCATACATTTGCAAGCTTTTTTTTTTTTATTTTTTTTCGATTATTTTTTCATGTCTTAAACACCGATCATCGCAGCTTTTGGGAAACTTACCACCAAACGCGTAAAAAGAAAAGCTGAGAGAGAAAGCAAAGATGAGAGAAAGCTCTGTAAGAGAAAGCAGTGTTTGCTTTTACGCAAAGCATAGAATGAAAACCTTCACGCCTAGCAGAGCGTCTGTGTGAACGAGAACACAGTAAGAACAAGCAAGATAAAGTGCGTAAACAGATCCTCTCTTATGATGCTTTTTTTTTTATGGTTTTCAGTAAAATTCATATCTTTTAAAAACTGCTGACTTTTAATCTATGTAAGTTTCAAGTCAGCCATGATCTTGCGTCTGGCACCGCTTTAGACGCCAACAACAACAAGGCCACCACTCGAGAGAGAGAGAGAGAGAGGATTCAAAATAAATACGTACTGTAGGCCTAGGCTGAGTTTTAAACATTTTATTTGTGGCATTTTAACTTTATAAATATTATTATGATAGAAAAAATGTGTCATATATATATATATATATATATATATATATATATATATATATATATATATATATATATATAAAGCCTCACACCATTTAAAAATCTATTCCAATAAGAATATATAGAGCACAATCTATATCAACTCTTGATGGCCGAATGGGTTATGAAGTCGGCTGGTCATTGCTGTAGCTATAAACCAGATTCGAGTCCTGGCTTATATGTTGGAATTGAATTTTGCATGTAAAGTGGATTGTAATTTGAGGTACTTAATGATAAAAGTAGTGGTTCAAATATAAGTTGAAAAAGTAAAAGTTTTATGGACTATCGCCAGGCCCCCTAACCCTAGGGCTGATAGTTTGTGATGACGGAAAGAATTTTTTTAACTAATATTCTTCGTGGATCAACCCCCACACTTGATTGTATCATTCGATATTGATCACCGACGCTCCCTCCCCCCCCCCCCCCCCCCCCCACCCTCCCTGAAATTGATTACAGATTAACATCGCCCTCTCCGCAACGCATTATCACACGCTAAGTTGATAAATCCAAGTTGGCGCTGACTAAGGTGTTTTTTTTTTATGGCTGACGCGGGCCATTTTTTTTTTTTTTTTTTTTTTTCAGGTCTGTTTTGCTTAACTTGTTTTGGCTGCGGTGGTTTTCCAAACATGTGAGACATTGAGTCATGAGAGAGAGAGAGAGAGAGAGGAGAGAGAGAGAGAGAGAGAGAGAGAGAGAGAGAGAGAGCCGTTCGTAACGCCAAGTTGCATTGTAATAAAAAAAAAAAAAAAAAAAGGGAAAAGAAAAAAAAATCCACCATTAGTTTAAGAGCCAAGGCAGCCAGCAGCTGGTAATGGGAAAAATCCATTAGCGGTCTTTTACATAACGACTCTGCTCTGTTCTCGAAGTAGACAGGATATTATGGAGTAATTCCAAGTTCAAGGTTTTTACGTTTGTTATAATGAGAACCCTGCATTCACTCGTAGGCCTATATATACTCACGCTGATTACGAGAGTTAAAATGCATTTAAATGCATTCGTATAGGCCTATTTCCAACTCGAATTTAAACTCCATTATAAGATTTTTTCAGGTCGTAGGCCTTATATCTTACACTATTCCTCTCAAATCTATCTGTATGACAGAATTCCACAAAATTCCAGCTTTCATTCGTTAAATCTATCATGTAGGACAGAATTCCACAAAATTCCAGCTTTCATTCGTTAAATCATCAGGTAGGGACGATCAAAATTCCAGGTATTCGTTAAATCCATCATGTAATTGGACCGAATTCCGTGAAATTCCATCTTTCATTCGTTGGTTTCGCTTGAAATTACGTTGCTTGGTCATTCATCTATAGATTAGGCCTAGTAATCTTATTCTGAAAATCAGGACTATGAATTAATCGCTTTAGCTTTTCTGGAAGAGTTTGGGTCTAAAACCCATCTCACTGACGTCTCTCACAGAGAGAGAAGAGAAGGAGAGAGAGAGAGAGAGAGAGAGAGAGAGGATGAGAGGAGAAGAGATAGAGAGAGAGAGAGCTGGCGGTTAAGTGTTCTTCATATGTCTCCGAAGCGTAAGTCAGCCCCCCTTGTTCGGGCATCCATTAATATTGAAAACCGTGTTTTTATAAATTGGAGGAGGTATGGCTCTCTCTCTCTCTCTCTCTCTCTCTCTCTCTTCTCTCTCTCTCTCTCTCTCTCTCTCTCTCTCTGTATGTCAAAGGATTACTGCAAGGACTTAATATTAAGGACAAAAAGTCAAGTATTGTTTCTGATGAACTAGCTACGGAAACACTTGGTGTAGTACTATAGTTATAAAATGCCACCGGGTCAAGGGAGATTCTAAGGGTCCACTTTAATTAGACCCAATATGACCCTTTCAACAGTCCATCTTTGCCAGCACGCAAATTAATAACTTCAGGCAATATCTCAAACGTAAACATTTATTCCCGGGAACCAGTAGCAGCTCTCATGCTGCACTAGACAGTCGAACTGATTCCTAACTGATTTGTCCTCTCGTACAGAAGGCTCCCGGTAATTAGTGACGCCATTGTACTACACCAGGCAGTTAAAGGAATTTAAAAAATATGGCGTATTTCCAACCCAATCTCAGCGCAAGTCTGGCACATGGAAGAATTTAGACCGTAAGTAAACGAACTTTTTTTAGTTTTTCGACTTCACGAGTCCCAAAATTAATTATCCACCGCTAATTTTTTTTTTTTTTTTGGACATTTTTGAACCCGATACGATATGGCGATCGTTTCAACAACGTGAAAATATTAAAATTATTCGAGTTTTCGCTTTGTTCTTGTGTATTAATTGAAGATATATGCTGTTTTATATTGATTCAAGTGAAACAAAATGAAATTTGTTTTATAGTTGCTCTATGGTTAATGCAAACAGATCTCGTCGCAGTTATTATTATATATTGATATTTTGAAGTTTTAAAGTGAAAAACTCTGTAATTTTGACAGATAAATAAATAGGCAAAATACATTATATTGTATGTAGATGTATTCTATACAACATACACTGCCTAATATCCTTATAAATCTGTGTAAAAAGCAAAATAAATAAAATTAATTGATGCCAACGTCAGCTAAAAAAATAGTTGCATTATGTATATTAATATTTAAAATATTTCAAATCGGACACTTGTACTTAAGATATGTTAAATAAAAGCATATATGATTATGTTTCATTTAGAATTCATCATAACAACATAAGAGCCCTAAAATCACTATGAACTCCCCCAAAAATAGTCAAATTTGATACCCAACTTATGAACAAACAAAAATATTTGGTTGAAGTTATGTAACAATAATTAAATGTTTTAAAGCGGCCAGCTGTACTATTATAGTCCAAGTAAAAGCAGACATCCTTATAATCCATACGGAAACATCTATACCACCCACATGCCCTAAAACCATCACAAATTCGCCCCCAAAAAACTCAAACAAATTTGATACCCAACTTGTGACCTAACGTAAACGGATTTGCTTGAAGTTACATATTAATATTTCAATGTTAAAGGCGGCTATCCGTAATTTTTCCAGTCCAAATAAAAAGCAGACATCATCATAATCCATGTGGAAACCATCTATACCACCCACATGCCCTGAAACCATCATAAATTCGCCCAAAAAAGTAAAAAGTGATACCCAAACTTATGACCAAACAAACAGAGTTTGGTTGACCTATATAGGCTACATTAAGTTTCGATGTTTTAAAGAGGTTAACCACCTGCTTTTTATAGTCCAAATAAAAGCAGACATCCTTATCATCCATCTGGAAGCCATCTATACCACTCACACGCCCTAAAATCAATCATAAATAAAAGGTGAAACTTATGTATTAATATTTGCATTGTTTTTTTTAAAACGGCTAGCCATGATTTTCCCCTTTCAAATAAAAGCAGATATCCTTATAATTCATGTGAAAGCCGTCTACACCACAAACAAGCCCTTTTAAAACCATCACAAATTCGCCCAGAAAAGTCAAATATACCCCAACTTAGGACCTAACGTAGATTTGCCTTGAAGTTATAGCAATATTTCAATGTTTTAAAGCAGTCAGCGATGCTTTTTATAGTAAAAATAAAAGCAGATATCCTTATAAAACCCATGTGGAAGCCATCTACACACAAACAAGCTCTAAAACCACCATCACAAATTCGCCCCTCCCCGCCCCCCAAAAAAAAACCTAATCTGGTGCCAAATCCAGCCTCAAAATCCTGAACCCGAAATCGAAGAGGAAGCTTTTGTCAACAAACTGCGTCTTCTTCGTCAGATGTCAACAACCCGACCCTGACCTTATATTTATCGCCTTATAACTCCACGAAATAAACAAGTATGTCACGTGTTTAAGTCTTCAAAATAAGATTAAAACGAGTTATTTCAGTTCATAACTCAAAGAAAAAAGTTCAAAAATGTCGTTTTAATAGAGACTTATGGACGATAATTGGTTTCGTCGGTGAGGCAACGCCTGGTTTATGAACAACCTTTTAGCTTTACTATTAATGACTATATTTGTCTTTTTTCTCGTCAGATTTTCCCAAAATGGGCAGAAATATATAATTTATAAGTTTAGGATTGTAAATATAGTTATTTTTCATGTTTGTGATCGTCTTCGTCTACGATATGTCGTAACCTAGCCCACTACCTACCTATAGGCTGCAGCGTCCTAACCTGACATAGGAGTACCCAAACTACGAAGAGAGAGAGAGAGCGAAATTGAGAGGGAGAGAGAGATTGAAGGAGAAAGAGAGAGAGATCGAGGGAGAAAAATTGAGGGAGAGAAAGAGATCAAGGGAGGACGAGAGAGAAAGATTGAGGGAGAAAGAAGGAGAGAGACAGAGACTGATGGAGAGTAATTGAGAGAGAGAGAGAGAAAGAACCAGGGATAGAGAGAAATTAGAAGAGAGGAAGAGGAAGAAGCAGAGAGGGAGAGAGAAAAAGTGATATTGATGGAGAGAAAAAGAGAGAGAGATTGAGATTGAGGGCAAGAAAGAGAAAGAGAGATTGAGAGGGGGGAGAGAGAAATTGAGGTTGAGGGAGGCAAAGAGTAATCAAGAGAGAGAGAGAATGAGACACTGCTTCCTAACCCAGTCGATTATGGTGCTGTTTAGGCCAGGTTGGGCCTTTGGTTGAAGTTACCATTATGATGACAAAGAGATGATGTTACCATACACTCTTTCTGTTAGTCAAACTGCCAAATGCCATTATATGTCAAAAGAAACACACAGTGATGTGATATTTATCTCTTATACATTATGGAGAAAGATAGGACACATTAATTACAAAGTGAATATGCAATAAGGGCAGAAGGGCTATTTGGCATGCCATATTTACTCAGATTAAAGAATGTTTCCATCAAACTTACCATCTGGGCTTCTGTACCAAAATTGCAGGAGATAAAAGCTTTTTCATCTCGAAAGAATAAGTCCACTGCCTTCTTAATTGTTATGCTGTGATGGTTACCTGTAAAGGAAATGAGAGCTTTTTGTGCATGATATACAAATCATAGAATTTTTTTTATATATTCACACTATTGATATGTAATATACATTACTCCATTTAGATGCATGAATTGTATAGATATTTTAAGCATTGGTTAACACAGGTTTTATGCAATATGCTTAAAAGTCTTATTGAAATTTCAGGTCCTTTTACCATGACATCTGAAATGTACAAAGCCATACATGAAGCACTTGGAACGACGCGTTTCATTGCCACTGGTCAGATGGGCGGCGGTTGCATCAATGAAGGCGAAGTTTATGAGGTGGATAACGGGAAGGTTTATCTGAAGAGAAGTTCAAAGGAAAAGGTATCTAAGCTCAAATATACATTGCTTACATGTAAGGTATTTCGTCTCCTTTCCACTGGTTTCTGGCTGTCCCTCTCTCCTTTTCATTTCTCTTCCAAATCATTTCGGTCACTGAGATCTCAGTAACATATTTATGTATATTATTTTCATTTGTAATTATCTGTATTACATGTTCTTCTGGTATGTGAATGTTTAGTAAGTAAACAGCCTTTTGGGTTGCCACAGTAAGATTTTTTAGAGTAATAGAATTAAAAAGGTGAGTTAATTCATCAGTGAAATTACAAAAAATTAAAGTCTTAAAGAAAAATTATTCTCTATGCAGTTGGTGAATACTTATATGATTACCATTTCATCAACTACCAAGGTCCAGAACTTTAAGCTTCAGAACTTCTTGCAGTTTTTAATCTGTGTCGGCAGACTGAGTCATAGAATATACTTCATATGCTTGGACAGAAACTAGAATGCTTTATGCATTTATGCTGTGAGCTACTAATCTATATGTGAGATAGCATTTACATTATTATATATCAGATGTGTTTACTGTATGTCAGGTATTAGTTATTAGAAATTGTCTGTATGGAAACTGTGAATTCTGATACTTGTATCTTCCAGTATTTTAAATCCTGATTATTGCATCTTGCAGTTTTTGACTCCAGCACTTACTGTCATTGAAAGGAAATATTTTAATAGGATTTTTATGGTTTCATTTCTTGTTAATTTCACTAACTTCATTTGCGGCAGGCAAGGGATATGTTTGATGGAGAGTTTGAAAGTCTAAAGGCCTTGAAAGCAACGGGAACGGTGAAGGTTCCTACCCCACACATAGTCGTAGACAACCCCACCGGCGGAGCTGTGTTATGCATGGAATACCTTGACATGCGCAGTTTAAATCGTCATTCTGGAAGCCTTGGGAAACAGCTAGCAGAGTGGGTACTTACAACATAGTGGTCCTCTAATGTATTAAAATGTTATGTGCTTTACAATTCTTGAAACTTGAGATGTAGTTTTTTGATGCTTGACTGAAAATATATAGAAGAAAGTAGATAATTATCAATTGCAAGTTATAGATTGATTAGCATGTTCATAGTAGTCTTGACCTCAATACATTGGTGTAAATATTCATTAATTTATATGAACCCCTTTTAGATTTTTTATGATATATTTTTCCACAGAAACAAATGAACATTTTACTCCTGTTGCAGACTCGAGGAATCAGTACTCTCCCTGTAAATGGGGAGTTGGTGTCTGAGTTTGAAATATTGATTGAATGGATGAGAGGGCCAAGAGTGTATTCTGTTTAGTAGGTAACTGAAAAAACTTTAGGAGATGTAACTTATGTTTACGAATGAGGAAGACCAAAGGGTCACCTTAATAAAGTGCATTTCCTTCATGTCCTTATGTGAAAAGGCATTGCCTTAATCTGTGTTGCAGCTTTCGTGAATTGATCATTGTCTAATTTCTTTACAGCCGGCCCAGATAATATCAATCTTCACCATCTTCAGCATTCTTTTTGATCACTGTACTCGCAAGAATGCGTGTGATATGCTTTTTGCGTCGTTGATAAGAATTGTGTGTGCTGTAGGGATGCAGAACATTTAAAATTCAGTTTCATAATTACAAACCTCATATTTAAAGTTTGCCACTACCAAGCACCTCTAAGTTTGCTGAGGTTTCGAGGTGGATTCTGTTTTGCATAGTTATTCACAGTGCCATTTGACTATAAATTCTGTACTAATAGCATTGAGTCTCATATTTCCTTAGCTCTCTAACCTCTCCAACTTCCTCCTTTTTTTTTCTCCCTGTACAGCAGCAAGTCTTCTCAGTCAAACCCAGCAGTCGGACGGTTATAATGAAATAATCTAAATGCATTTCTGATTAGGTTTTATTTTATGATAATCAAGTTAAGTCTAGGGATATATATGCCAGTAATTTGTATGTTAGATTTCTTTGGAGAATTCCGCAAGATACTTTTTCGGTTAATTTCTTTTGTTAACCATCAATGCTTATATTTAAAAGCTATTTTTATTAGCAGTTTTTAAATGTAGTTTTACTAGGTTATAAATGAATTAAGTCACTGCAAAGGAAATTTAATATTTTTATTCAGATTGCTAAAATGTTTAGTTACCGAAAGGTTCTTTGTATTTCGTATGTGATGACGCTATTCATGATGTTATGTGAGGTGTAGGAGGTAATCTAGGTGATTCGTTTAAGGTGGTTAATTCTAGTTAAGTCCTTTTTTCCAATTATGTAGCATGTTTTGGAAGGCCGATTACGAGTGTTTCAACTAAGTAGCGTACCTATATCTGTAATGGAATAACTAGTACCATCCCCTCAGGCTCCACCTGTACAACATCGAAGAAGGAAAGAAAGCAGAGTCGAACGACAGCTACGTCGGTCAAGGTGAGAAAGAATGCCAGCAGTACACATCGCAGTTTGGCTTCCACATCACCACATGCTGTGGGTACATCCCCCAAGAGAACAGCTGGTGCGATGACTGGGTTGTAAGTGCTCGTGCTTTTGCCCCTCATTGTCCGTGCTCTCGTACGTTACAGTTTGTGTAATTTTGTGATAGCAGTCCAGTTTTGTAATTTGCTCTGGCCAATACCCATTACTTTATGGCAGCCATAAGGTGCGTCTGGTTCTTCTCCAGATACATTCAAAACAAAAGAAGAAGAAGCCAGCGATATATCAAGTGTGTCTGTCAGGTCCAAACTGACCTAGTATTTATTTGGGTACCAGAACTTGACCAGTTTCTCTGATTTGCTTAATTGATTACTACTGCTGTTCACTGTATTATTTTCATTTTGAACAGCTGTTAAGTTCACATAGTATTCATTAGTTAGGAATTGGACCTTTCACTTATATAACTTACCCGGTGGTTACATATAGCGTTGTCTTCCTGACGTCACGGCAGAAGGGGGTTTTGAAAATTCGCCGGTTAGCGCTAATGGTTTGACAGGTGATCCCTCTACTCCCGCCCTCTACCGGGTACCGGGAACCATTCCAACAATAAATCAGAAGTTTCCTGCCGTCGGAACCGGTAACACGGTTCCTCTGCTGGTTGGAATTTGGATTTGATCATTTTGGTTTTTCTCCTTTTGGTGATGTACCTTGAGTTTACTGATCTTTTTGCTAGCGCTATAGTTATTTTTGGTTTTGATATTGTTGTCCTTTTTAGGAATTATTTTGAATTCTTCACGATGTCTGACACCGGCTCGGTTCAGTATAGGGTGTGTAGTAGGGTGTAAGACTAGACTTCTTAAAGCTTCACTTGATCCTCATTCTACTTGTGTTAGTTGTAGGGGGACGTGAATGTTCTTTTGAGAATTCGTGTGAAGAATGTAAGTCTCTAACATCTCAGGAGTGGAAGGCACTGGGAAGTATATGAGAAAGTTAGAAAAAGAGATCACAGAGATCTTCTTCTAAGTTAGTGAGTAGCCAGGATATTCCTCTGAATTCTATTAATCCTGTTCCTCTTAACCCCGTGTGGGTTGCTCCTGCCTCGAATCTGTATCTCCCGATCCCGATCCCGTGCCAGTATTACGAGCCGATATGGACTCGAAATTTGTCTCTTTCCTCACCACTATGCAGAAAATGGGTGAGACAGTGCAAGAAGTGGTAGTTTAAGTGTGATAAAATTACTTAGTGCAAGTGTAGTGGAGGAGGTGGTTGTTCGGCCCGTTCGTTCTCCTAGGTCTAGGCCCCTGTCAAAACTCCACCCCAGATCCTGGGAGGAGGCATGCACCGAAAACCGCAAGGGGAGGCGAGCGGGGACCTGCTCCCGAGCAGCGCCCCCTCAAGCAATCCTGTAGCCGTTATCCCAGGATGCTGTCGCTCACCATTGGAAAGGTGTTGCGAGGAAGTGTTTTTTCGTCAAGTGACTCTAGTTCAGATTTTTCCTCTTATAGAGGTTGGCGTAATAAGACTTCTAGACCGCTGAAAAGGTCGCCGCGATGTTTCGCCTGCTGCGGTTCCCAAGAAGGTGGCGGCTGCCGAACTTCTTGTAGTTTTTGGGAGGAGCCTGAAGCTTTTTTTCTCCGGGCGGTTTCGATTTATCGCCCTTCTCTCATAGAAGTGGAGAAGCCGAACACGCACACTCCTTCGGAGCCTTCTCCAGAGCCTCCTCAAGCGATAACTCCTGCGGCTCCAGACGTGTTTGTGGATCATCCTTCTACACCTCCCGCGCCTTCTACGTCGGTGGATCCTCAACCTTCGGTGTTTGAACAGATGAATGCCAAGTTAGGCAGTATCTTGGAGCTTTTTGGCAAGTCTCTTTCGTCCCCGAATGCACTCCCGACCGCCTTACATCTTCCGCAGACTACTGTGCAGTCCTCTTCGCAGGCTCCTTTGCAGTCGCCTCTTCAGGCTCAGACTCTCCATGTGACTCCTCTTCAGACGCCACTTCAGGCGCTGGTCGACTCCTTTCCTGACTCCGTCTATGGCGCCACGTCAGGCTCTCGCTCACGAGCGCCACCTCAGCCGCCAATCTCAGCCGCCAATGCAGCCGCCAGCTCAGCCGCCAATGCGCCGCCAGCTCACCGCTGGCTACGTATCAGTACGGCAGACGTCTTCTCCTGCTTTCTCACACCCTCCTTGGACGCATCAGGGTGTGACTTCGCCGAACAGGATTCCTCTTCCGATGGAATGTTCGCCAGTTTCGTCGAAGGAAGCTTCGGATTTGGAGGAAGAAGGAAGGAGAAGGACTTACAGAAAAAGACAAGCATTTGTCGGGTGGGGTATAAAACTCCTTTTTACGATCCTTCGTTGACAACTTTGGAAGATTCTTTTGCGCCTTCCGTTCCAGTTTCTCCTAGTTCGCAGTGGAAAAAGGACAGTAAGCCTGACTCCTCGTCCTCGTTCAGCGGTCTCGTCCTCTCGATTTCGGTAAGAAAGCTATCAAGAAAAGTTGACGCTTGGCTTTTGGAGAAGAGGGAGAACAGGGGAAAAATGTTTTTTGTCTTCCCCTTCGAGACTTTCGTCAAGGAGCCGTGTCTGGTATGACACTGGAGAAGTTTTTTCCCTGGGTGTGACTGCCTCCGCTCAGGGAGACTTTTCTAGTCTCGTGGACTCTTCCCGCAGAGCAGCCCTTAATACTGCTAAGATTTTCTTTTCAACAAATGAACTGGAGATCTTTGCAAGAGTGTTTTCCGTGTTTTTCGAAGTTGTTAGCTTCCTGGATTGGGCCAATTGCTTCGCTGGCCAGGAAAAGTCAAGTCATTTGGACTTTCGGAGGAGCAGTTGAAGGATTTTGCCTCGGTACTGGATTGTATCGATAAAGGCATCTGTGATGGAGCTTCGGAGCTCGCTGCCATTTTCGCCTCTGGAGTGTTTGAAGAAGAGACAGCTTTGGGTGCTCCTTCTTGTCGAAAGGGTTTCATCGAACCAGAAGTCTGCCTTGCTCTTCTCTCCTTTGGACAAGAAACACCTTTTTCCGCAAGAGATTGTGAGCGAGATCGCTCAAATCTTTAACACAGAAAGCGACCCAGGATCTTTTATCACAGTCAGTGAAGAAGCCCAGGAGGATAGCTCCGGTTCTTTCTGCTTCTCGGAGTGCTCCCTCCACGGAAGCTCCTAAACCATTTCGAGGGAGAGCTCCCGTTCGATCTTCCTCCAGGTTTCGTGGGAGAGGTAGAGCCTCTTCTAAAACCACTCCCTCTTCCATCAAGAAGTAGGACCCGTAGTCCTCCACACAGCAGTAGGAGCCAGATTACACCTTTTCTGGCAGACCTGGTTTCATCTCGGAGCGGATCCTTGGACGGTCCAGGTCCTGAAGGAAGGATACACCATTCGTTCATCAAGCACCCCCTCTCACAATTTTCCTGTGAATTTGTCAGCCTACTCGGAGAACTCCGAAAAATTTGCTGCCCTCCATCAAGAAGTTCTCGCCCTTACTGGCAAAGAGGGCCATAGAGTTAGTGGACTCTCCGCAGGAACCAGGATTTTACAATCGCCTTTTCCTGGTAAAGAAGGCCACGGGGGGTTGGAGACCGGTGGTTTGGACGTCAGTGCCCTGAACGTCTTTGTCCTGAAAGCGAAGTTTTCTATGGAAACGACCCAATCGGTATTAGCAGCTCTTCATCCTGGAGATTGGATGGTTTCCATAGACCTTCGGGACGCATTATCATATTCCGATTCATTCGGAATCGAGAAGATTCCTGAGATTCGTGTCCAGGCCGCATTTATTCAGTTCAGGGCCCTCTGCTTCGGCCTGTCGACAGCTCCACAAGTGTTCACCAGAGTTCTGTCGTCAGTAGCAAAGTGGCTTCATCTAGACGGGATACGAATATCCATGTATCTAGACGATTGGCTTCTCAGGGCAAGGTCCAGACAGAAGTGTGTGGAGGACCTACAAAAGATTTTAAGGATGACGGAAAGCCTAGGTTTGTAGTAAACAAGGAAAATCATGTCTCACTCCTTCTCAGGAGATAGTTTATTTAGGAGTGAGACTGAATTCAGTTCTTTTCAGGCTTTTCCGTCTCGCCAAAGGATCGACTCTTGCCTGAACAAAATAGACGAATTTCTCGTCAGACAAACTTGCTCGGCGAATCAGTGGATGAGCCTTTTAGGAACCTTGGCTTCAATAGAGCAATTTGTAAGTCTGGGGCAGGCTCAACATGAGACCACTTCAATTTTACTTGAAGCAGAAGTGGCAAAGGAAGAAGTTCCCAGACTCTTCGTGTTCCCATCTCGGAAGGAATCAAACAGACCTACTTTGGTGGAAATCAGAAGGAAGGCTAGAGGAAGGCTTGTCTCTAAGCCAGTTGAGCCCCAACCTACGCTTTTGTCAGATGCATCGGACAAAGGGTGGGGAGCTACTCTGGGGAGAAAGGAAGTGTCGGGACTTTGGCAGATTCATCAGAGAAGCTGGCACATAAATCTAAAAGAGTTGAAGGCGATTCATTGGCTCTAATGCACTTCAAGACAGAGGTAAGAGGGAAAGTAGTGCTGGTTCAAGCAGACAACACCACGGCTCTCTCTTACATCAAAAAACAAGGGGGGACACACTCGTTCTCTCTGTGCGAGGCGGCGAGAGACCTACTCATTTGGGCGAAAGAGAACAAGGTTGTCTTGAGCACAAGGCTCGAAGAATGTAAAGGCGGACATTCTCAGCAGGAGAGGACAAGTCCTCTCCACAGAGTGGACGTTACATCCTCAAATATGCAAGAAGCTTTGGGGGAGTTTGGGGGATGTCCTCAGTTGGATCTCTTCGCCACAAACAAGACAGCTTCGTATACCACTGTATTGCCACCCCAGTTTCAGACGAGGAGGCGTTTACAGTGGATGCCATGCTTCTGGACTGGTCAAATCTGGATCTGTATGCCTTTCCACCTTTCAAAATGCTAAGATTAGTTCTGGCAAAGTTCAGAGGTCATCAGAACGTCAGGATGACTCTGATAGCCCCCTTTTGGCCGGCCAGGGAATTGTTTTTTCCGGATCTACTACTGCTGTTGACGGACTTTCCGAGAGAGTTACCGTTAAGGAAGGATCTACTCAGACAGCCCCACTTTCTGAGGTTCCATCACAACTTGTCCGCTCTTCGACTAGTCGCCTTCAGACTGTCGGAGCTCTCCTCAGAAAGAGAGGATTTTCAAAGAGAGCTTCAAGGGCTATTGCTAGGACCCAGAAGAGAATCCTCTGATCGAGTGTACCAAGCTAAGTGGGTCCAATTCAGAGCTTGGTGGCAAAGAAGAAGGAATTTTCGTCTTCTAAGACCTCTATAGCTCATTTAGTTAGCTAACTTCCTTCTTTTTCTTCGTGAGAAGAAGAAGCTTTCTACCCAGACGTATTAGGGGTTATAGAGCTATGTTGTCTTCTGTGTTCAGACATCGAGGATTAGACATTTCTAATAATCAAGACCTCTCAGACCTGATTCGTTCCCTTTGATCGACCAAGACAAAAGGAGTCAAGAACAGTAGCTTTGGAACCTGGATGTAGTTCTTAAATGGCTGATGTCAGATAGATTCGAACCGATCTCCTCTAGTTCTTTTAGAGATCTGACCAGGAAGACCCTTTTTCTTGTGCTTTAGCATCAGCTAGAAGAATCAGTGAGCTGCATGCTCTTGATAAGAGCGTTGGATTAGATAAGGGCAATGCCATTTGCTCATCAATGCTGGGGTTTTTGGCTAAGAATGAAAATCCCTCACGTCCTTGGCCTCGTTCTTTCTCTATAAGAACATTTCGGAGTTAGTGGGGCCTAATGAGCCGGAATGTCTTCTCTGTCCAGTGAGAGCACTTAGACATTATGTGCAAAGGGACCAAAGGTATAAGAGGTAGTGATAACCTGTGGTGTTCAGTGAAAGATCCTTCTCGTCCTCTTTCTAAAAATGCGCTCTCCTTCTTTTTAAGGAATTTGATTTCTGAGGCACACGGACAATGTCAGGACTCAGATATCAAAGTGTTTAAAGTCAAAGCTCATGAAATTAGAGCAGTGTCTACGTCTATGGCCTTTAGACGTAATCTGTCTTTGAAAGACAATTATAAATCTATATAGGAGAAGCAATTCTGTCTTCGCATCTCATTATCTGACAGATTTGCAAACCACATATGAAAATTGCAGTACATTGGGGCCATTCATTGTGAACCTGACACGGTAATTGGGTGAGGGGAGAGAAGAGTGATCCCATCCTCAACTAACTTTTTCTCCTTGATTATGTTTTTTTGATTTTTAAGGTTGTCTGAAGATACAGGGAAGTTTTTTGAGTATCTTTCAGTCTTTTAATGTCTGGTGTATTTCTTAAACGGTTGTGGTGATCCCTCTTTTGTTTTTCATTGTATTTTGTGGTGATTTGTACTGCGCCCTGAGCAGGGGCATTATAGTCTTGTCCGTTACGGTCACGTCCTCAACGGCAAGGTACTTATTATTGTGTCCGACGCACGGATCCATATATCCTGTCGGTACAATAAAGGCCAGCAGACTACAGAGGCAGTAACCACTGAGTCAGCGGTCTTTAAAGGTAAGGAACCTATATCTTCGGATAATTCCAACAGTTGTTATTTTAGCTGCCATTGTCCCACCACCTAAATGTGTCAATCAGCTATATGTAAACCTCCGGGTAAGTTATATAAGTGAAAATGACATTTTTTATATAATATAAAGTTTCACTTATACTTACCCGGTGGTTACATAACGAAGCCCGCCCTCCTCCCCTCATATGGACAGGTAGGCAAGAAACTTCTGATTTATTGTTGGAATGGTTCCCGGTACCCGGTGAGAGGGCGGGAGTAGAGAGGGATCACCTGTCAAACCATTAGCGCTACCGCGAATTTTCAAATTCTGCCGTGACGTCAGGAGACGACAGCTATATGTAACCACCGGGTAAGTATAAGTGAAACTTTATATTATTATAAAAATGTCATTTTTTTATGTCAATGTTGGCATGATATTGAGTTTTAAATGTTTTTGAATTCTATAGTGGTTCAGTAATCTCTTGGACCTAGAGGAGTTCAGTGACCATTGCTATTCCCAGAGCACTTCTTTTGTCTTCTGTCATGCTTCCTACCATTAATAGCAATTGTGTGGTTTGTTTTGCAAAGTCATTTAGACTTTTATGGTTGTCCTGATTTGAAGTAATTCACTATTAGTTTTGGTCCATTATACTGTAACTATTGCATAAGGGAATTTTGATAATCTTCAAGCAAGAGTTATCAAATGTTTTATGATTGCATTACAAATACAGTATGTATTTGGTTTTGAGAACATGTACTAAAACTTTCTATATATACACGTTCATGGTTTTGTAAGTAACCAACAAATGAGAGCTGTTGTTGTTGAAGGTTCTTGCGAGTCTACGCTTTGCCTTGATTGCCATTCAACAGTGTTCCAGGACTTTTGTTGTTTCAGCCTATCTAGTGATATGAATATTGATCCAGGAAATAAGATAGTACAGTATGATGATGTTTACTACCTTCGCCCTTCATGATTTTCACATTGCTCAAAAATGAAATC
Organism: Macrobrachium nipponense; assembly: GCF_015104395.2. Taxonomy (NCBI): domain Eukaryota; kingdom Metazoa; phylum Arthropoda; class Malacostraca; order Decapoda; family Palaemonidae; genus Macrobrachium; species Macrobrachium nipponense. The sequence continues at coordinate 26,546,474 of NC_087222.1, forward strand.
AGCTAATGCTTCCTAAAAGTTGGGCATTCTTCATATGGCTTCCTATGCACACAGAATGGATGTATTATTCCCAGTAGCTCTGGATGCCAGTAGCTCTCTGGGATCTTTTAGGTTAGATTGATGAAAGTACAGTAGTGTGTTTTTTTTGTAGTAGGGAATGTCCATTAGAATTTTTTAGTGCTTTTGCCCCATGAAATGGTAAGGTGTTACCGGCTATGTAGAACACCAGTATCCATATTCTGTCCAGGTGACACATTGTCTTACTGCCTGGCACCAAGATTGTGTCAACCCCTCCGCAGGAAAACTATTTACGTGGCAGTGTGGTAGATGTCGGTGCGCAAGAGAAACCGTGGTTCTTCCCCTATGTAAGGGGTTAGTGCCAGCAGTGTGCCTCACACAGTGCACTGTAGACATTACTTGGAGTTCTTTGCAGCGTCTCTTTGGCCCCTAACTGCAAACTCTCATTCATTTTACAGTCCTCTACCCCTCCTTTCACATTCTCATTCTTCCATCTTACTTTCCACCCCTCTTCCTAACAATTATTTCAGCATTATTTTTTTGTGCTGAGTGACCTCGTAGGTCTCTGTGGTTAACCTTAGGCCTAATACTATATTCCAGTTCCAATTCCTAACCTTAGGCCAATAATTTACTATTACAGGCAGTCCCGGGTTACGACAGTCTCGGCTTACGAAGTTCCGAGGTTATGACGCCTACAACACTCATCTGACAGATGAAATATGACACCTAAAATGCAAAATAATCAATATTGACAATGAAGTTCTTACAGGAAGGGATGAGCCAGCCTGGCGCAAAGCGCCTGATTTTATCCGAGATCATTCCAGGCGCCAAACGCCAACCAGGCGCCAGGCGCCAGCTAGGATGGAGGATACAAACAAGTGTGAGGCTCCTGCCAGGCACGAAGCGCCTACCAGGAGTGAAGCGCCTGCCAGGCGCCTACTATGCATGAAGAGCCTGATAGGCGCCAGGCGCCAATTAGTCAAGATTCGCCTATGGGCAGGTGTAGGGAGACAATATCTCTTAGTCCCTCACCTGTTAGAAGTTCTTCTTCGACGGAAAGGAAAAGGTCCAAGGAAGAGACAGGCGAAAGAAGGGAGCATTCTCCTTCCGATCCTCTCGACTTAAGAGGAAGTATCGGAAGATGAGGTAATTAACAAAGAAGGACTGTCGAACCTATAAGGTTTCTTACTCTCTCCTTCTGGAAGAATATGGAGATTCTTTGACTCCAGCTGCTCCTCCTTCTCCGCGCTCTCTATTTTCGAGCGCTAAATCTCTAAAGTCTTCGTCCTTCCTTAAGATGAGACCGGCCATATCGATGAAGAGGGCCCTGCAGTCTCTAGATTCCTGGATTAAAACTAAAAAGGAACTGGGGAGGACGGTCTTTTGTATGCCTCCGGCCAAACTGACGGGCAGAAGAGGCATATGGTATGAGACTGGAGAAAATATGGGATTGTCTCTGCCTACTTCAGCTGAATCAGACTTCTTGAGTCTCGTAGACTCCTCGAGAAGGCACGCTTTAAACTCTGCCCAAGCAACATGGGGCCTTTTGGAAATGGACCATCTCCTCAAGGGGCTTTTCCATGTCCTTGTTGGAGGTTTTTAATTTCTTGGGGTTTTTGGCCAAAAAAGACCCCATGAAGAGGAAGGCCGAAACCCAGGGATTTGCTTTACATAGCATACTTGACATGCATTGACCAAAGCAGTTCAGGATGGTTCGGCAGAGGTCTCCTCCCTCTTTGGTGCGGGATGTTAAAGAAGAGGGCAGTTTATAGTGCTTTCCTTCACTAAGGCCGTCTCTTCCTTCACAGAGAGCCGCCTTGCTGTTTGCCCCTCTTTTCAGAGCATTTGTTCCCTTCTCAGTTGGTGAAGGACATTTCACATTCGCTAACTGAGAAGGCGGACCCAAGATCTCCTCAGGCAGGTTCATCGAGAAGAATAGGCCTGTGGCCAATGAAGAGAAGAAAGGGGCTCATCCACCGCAGCAGCAGCCCTTTCGAGGAGGCCCTCCTGCTAGAACAATTTCCAAAAGAAAGACTACGGAAAGAAGAGGAAGAGCTTCCTTCCGACCCTTTAAAAAGGGGAAATGAGAAAGTGATCCTCCAAACACCAGTAGGTGCCAGGTTACAAGAATTTGCGGAAGCCTGGGCAAGCATAGGAGCCGACACATGGTCCATGTCGGTCATCAAGAAGGGATATTATATCCCATTCAAGGACAGCCCTCCCTGACATCAACACCGAGGGAAACTATCCACCAGATACAAGGACCCTGTACTGATGGATACTCTTCGTCAAATGGTGGAAACAGATGGGACAAAAGGGCAATCGAGCTGGTACTGGACCACAACTCCCCGGGGTTTTACAATCGCCTTTTTCTAGTAGCGAAAGCTTCGGGGGGGTGGAGACCAGTACTAGATGTAAGTGCGCTGAACAGATTTGTAGAGAAACAGAAGTTCAGTATGGAAACGTCTGCTTCAGTCCTTGCAGCCCTTCGCCAAGGAGATTGGATGGTGTCTCTCGATCTTCAAGACGCCTATTTCCACGTCCCGATTCATCATTCATCGAGAGGAAGTACCTTCGTTCATGATGGAGGGAAGGATCTATCAGTTCAGGGCCCTGTGGTTTGGCCTGTCCACGGCTCCTCAAGTCTTCACAAGTATAATGAAGAATGTAGCAAGACATCTACATCTGATGGGAATAAACATCTCCCTATACCTGGACGACTGGCTCATCAGGGCCAGATCGCAGAGACAGTGTTTGGAGGACCTTTCAACGACATTAGACCTGACAAAGTCGTTAGGATTGATCGTGAACCTCGAGAAATCTCAGATGATCCCCAGCCAGAACATGGTTTATCTGGGGATTCGGATGGATTCTCGGGGTTTCCGAGCGTTTCCTTCTCAAGAAAGAATATCAAAAGGTTGCGCTACAGTCTCCAGCTTCTTAGGGAAGGAGCGCAGTTCAGCGAGGGAATGGTTGAGCCTTCTGGGGACCCTTCCTCGCTGGAACAGTTCTTCCTCTAGGAAGACTGCATCTCCGTCCTCTACAGTTCTTCCTGAAAAGGAATTGGAATTGGAAGACAGGACAGCTCTCAGATACATATCCGATTCCTGTAGAGGTGAAAAATCACTTGGTGGTGGTTACCCCCTCTAGAGGAAAACAGAGGTGTGTCCCTGGAAGTTCGGAACCCGAACCTGATATTATATTCAGACTCAGACGCGTCGGAGACGGGTTGGGGTGCAACCTTAGGATCGAGAGAAGTGTCAGGCACCTGGTCAGAAGAGCAGGTGTCATGGCACATAAATTGCAAGGAGCTCTTAGCCATTCATCTTGCGCTAAAGGGCTTCGAGCAGATAGTCAGAGACGGGATAGTCCAGATAAACTCCGACAATACCACCGCTCTGGCTTATGTAAGAAAAACAAGGAGGGACTCACTAGCTCTCTCTACGAAACTGACAAGAGACCTTCTGATTTGGGCGGATCAAAGAAATATAACTCTACTGACGGTAAGGTTTGTCCAAGGGGAGAGGAACGTGAGAGCGGACAGGACTGAGCAGGAGGTTCCAGGTCCTTCCCACAGAATGGACCCTCCACTCAGAAGTGTGTCAGATCCTTTGGTCTGTTTGGGGGAAGCCTCAAATAGACCTGTTACCACGTTCCTCTCCAAGAGGATAGACACCTTTTGCTCTCTGGCAGACGACCCCAGAGCTTTTGCAGTAGATGCCCTTCTCCTAAATTGGTCCGGACTGGATGTTTACGCTTTTACCCCATTCAAGATCCTGGGGGAAGTGATCAGAAAGTTCGTGGCCTCGAAGGGGACAAGATGACTCTGATAGCCCCATATTGGCCAGCCGAGATTGGTTCACAGAGGTAATGGAGTGGACGGTGGACTTCCCAGATCTCTTCCAAACAGGACAGATCTGCTCAAACAACCCCAACACTTGAGAGGTACCATCAAAACCTCCCCGCTCTTGCTCTGACTGCCTTTCGACTATCGAAAGACTTGTCAGAGCGAGAGGGTTTTTCTGCAAGGCCGGGGTAAGCGCAATCGCTATGAGCCCGCAGATCATCTACTATGCGAGTTATACCAATCGAAGTGGAGGTGTTCAGAAGTTGGTGTAGGTCGAAGAAGCTGTCCTCCTCCAATACCTCTGTGACCGAGATTGCAGATTTCCTTCTTTTCTTGAAGGAGAAATCGCATCTTTCTGTACCAACCATCAAAGGATACGGAAGTATGCTCTCGGCCGTTTTCAGGAACCGAGGCCTAGATTTGGCCAACAATAAAGATTGCACGATCTCATTCGTTCTTTTGAAACATCCAAATCAAAAGAACCTAGAGTTCCGAGCTGGAATCTGGACGTGGTCCTAAGATTTCTGTCTTCCGAAAGGTCGAACCACCTCATAGGGCTTTCCTTTCGGGACGTTACGAGAAAGTGCCTATTTCTTTTGTCTCTCGCTACGGTGAAAAAGAATCAGTGAGCTGCACGCCCTTGAGTCAGAGTGGGCTTCAAAGGAGACTCTGCTATTTGTTCATTCCAGACTCTTTTTCTTGCAAAGAATGAGAATCCCTCGAAGCCCTGGCCCAGGAGCTTCGAGGTAAAGGGCCTGACTAGCCTAGTAGGTAGAGAGGCAGAGAGGTCTCTTTGCCCGTCAGAGCGCTTAAATTCTATCTGGACAGAAAGAACAGATGGGGGGGTTCGCAACACGGTCTATGGTGCTCGGTAGAGGACCCCAAAAGACCGATGTCGAAGAATGCCTGGCCTTCTTTGTAAGAAGCGTAATTACTGAGGCGCATAAGAACTACCCAGATGACTCTTTTAAACTCTTGAGAGTGAGAGCTCACGGAGTAAGAGCTATCGCAACGTCTATGGCCTTCCAGAGAAATATGTCGCTTAAGAATATCTTGGAAAGCAACATATTGGAGGTGGGCAACTCAGTGTTTGCATCTCATTACTTGAAGGACGTGTGTGTAACGTACGAAAAATGTTTTTCTCTAGGTCCGTTTGTGTCAGCGGATACGGTCCTGGGTATTGGAGCAAGCGCCGATCCTTAATTTTGTGTACATAACCCTCTAGTTGGATACGTTCTTGACTTCCTGCTGGAAGACGTGTCAGATGTCGCACAGGCGGCCGTCACTTCGGTTCAGTAAGGAACTCCAGTGGGTATCTGACTATCAGAGGGGTACAATTTTTTTTTTGTACTTTAGTGTGTGCGTATTGACTGTGTATTTCGAGTTATGGTTGTTTGTGAAGAGTTTAGGGGATAACTCTTGGCATCTTAGAACTAACCACAGGTGTTAGGATCGGGTGATCGGGATCGGTTTGTGTGCTCCTTAAATAAGGCATGTTGTTTTATAAGTGGATTAGCACCCATTGACTAATGCCAGTCAGGCTCTGCTGAGTAAGCGGATAAGACCCATCGACAGAACCACAAGAACTCTTGGCCACAGATCACTATCTCGCTAAGGCTCTTGAGGTGAAGCAGACTCCTAGGCAGTAGCCACGAAGTCTTCCACCTAATCAGGTAGGAACCAAGGTCTATAAATACCTACAACATATGTTGTTTACCTGTCTATTCAGTAGTTAGCTGTCTCTTACCCTCTGCCAAAGGGTGTCAATCAGCTAAGTATATATCTGACAGGGAAGTTGAATGTATGAAAATGATATTGTTATGATACAATAAAGTTTCATACATACTTACCTGGCAGATATATACGATTGATGGCCCACCCAGTCCTCCCCGCAGGAGACAGGTGGAAGAGAGAAAATCTGATAGAAAATGGGGAATGGATCCTAGTCCTGCCACCCAGAGCAGGGCGGTAGATCACCTGACCTACCTGTAGCGAGTGCCGCGAAATTTGAATTTCTGTCGGGACGACGGAGTCTATAGCTAAGTATTTATCTGCCAGGTAAGTATGTATGAAACTTTATTGTATCATAACAATATCATTTTTTTTTATGAAAATGCCATAAGAATGCAGTTTACATAGTTTTCAATGCACCCAAAGCATTTAAAAGTAAGGTTTTCTTAGGATTTTTGACGATGTCATAACCCGGTGACTGCCTGTATTCCGTTCCAATTCCTAGATCTCTTAAAAGGCCAAGCACCATTGCTGTAGCCTTTCAATCTAATAAGTCAACCTGTTTTTGTTGATTTTTCCTTTTCTGTTTTGAGCCTTTGGCTGCTTCCTCTATAAGTAGATGCCATTGTAGGCTTGTTTCCGGCACTTTTTATTTTCATTAACATGCAAATTCTCATAATTTATTGTTAACAAACAGATTTTTACTTGCGTCACAACAACTTGAATCAGATGCACCAAAGCAGTTAAAAAGTGTTGTAAGGTCCAACTTTGTATAGACAGTTTTTCTTTAAAAAAAAAAAAAAAAAAGAGTATCATACACACACATTAAATATTTATTCATGCAACAAGAAGTACTTCGGTATCACAAGTGTAATCAAAGAGAAACCTGTCAGACCCACAGGAGGAAAAGACGTAATATATTTTCGTAAACCCTTTTAGTGTTTAAAATGATGAATATACTGTACAAAATTCTAATTGTTGGATTAACTCTTATAGTCAAGTGATATCATGCAGATGTCATCCTTGAGACTATGATGTTAAATGAAATCTTAGAAATAAAAATCCTTTTTTGACAGTGGGTAGGACAGGGAGGACATCTTGGGCATTGGAGGATGGTTTAACTTGATCTCATCTGCAAATTGGACAGAGTTTAGAGAATTGTCTTTGTTGCAAGTCTGAAATATAAAAGCACAACACTTTTTTCTTTTTTTAAATATGCATTAAACTAGAACAAATAGCTATAATATATTTATCTTTGGAAGAGAAGTTTATAATTCATGTTCTTGGTGAAAAAAGAATTTGTAAAATTTTATGTTTTTATACATGCAACTTACCCGGCAGATATATACTTAGCTATAGACTCCGTCGTCCCGACAGAATTCAAAACTCGCGGCACACGCTACAGGTAGGTCATGGTGATCTACCATTCGCGCCGCTGGGGTGGGGGTATCCGGAAACCATTCCCGTTTTCTGACAGATTTTCTCTGTCGCCGGGAACGGCAACAACTGTTGTGGTTCCCTCCTGCATGGAATTCTGCTCGTTCGCCGAGAATTGTTGGATTGATTTTGGTGAAGTACTCTGTTTTTTCTCTGGCTTGGCATACGCTTGTTGTGGACTGTTTTAGGATTGGTTTAGGTATTTTCTCTCATGATGGCTGACGTTAAGGTAACACCTAAGTTTAGGGTGTGTGCAAGGGACGAATGTAGAACTAGACTTCTGAAAGCAGAGATAGATCCCCATACAATTTGTGCTAAATGTAGAGGTTCTGAGCGTTCTTTTGATAAGACTTGCGCTGAATGTGAGGGACTGACAGACACAAGGATGGAAGGATTTATCTTCTTATATCAAGAAAAGAGAGAAAGATAGAGCTAGGAAAGCTTCCGCAAGAAGCTCGAGTAGATTTTGTTCATTTGAACCTGAGTTAGAAACTAACAAGGTAGATGATAACGTTTCTCCCATAACCTCAGCCCCTTCTCCCTGTGTTGAATCTAAGGATTCGTTTTCAGAGATGGAAATCATGAGATCCTCGATCAGGGAGCTTCAGGAGCAGCTAAAAGCTATGGAGGCGAAAGGTAAGAGTGTCAGTGAGTGCAGTGACCCCAGTGCAGTGGAGGGGGCGTCTGATCGGCTCCGCATTGCTCCTAGGCCTAGACCTCTTTCAAACTCCCAGGACCAGGGGAGGAGGAAAGTCCAAAGCCGCAGGGAGGATGTGGAGCATCCCCAACGATCAGGCGCCCCTTCGGCAGATCCTGAAGTAGCGACCCAGGCTGCCCTGGATAGCCGTAGAAAAGGCATCCTGGAAGAGTGCTTTTCTGCTTTGGACTCCTCCTTGTCTAGGCGTGGATGGAGCTCTGCCTCGAAGTCTCGTCCTTTGAAGAGATCGTGGGTTTCGCCGAAAAAGACGCTCTTGATTCAAGCCCCGAGCACTTTCCTGAGGATTTTCCTTCTTGTAGTAAGAAGTCTAGAAGACTGTCTCCAGCTCCTCAAGATCCTACTAAGCTCTTCCTGCTTAACCTGCAGGAAGAGTTATCCTCCCTGGTAGGCGCTCTCCATAAGGATTCGTCGCGAAGGAAAGACGCCTCCCTTCCAGTGAAGAGAGTTGAAGTTTTCATCTCCTAGTAAGCGCTCTTCTCCTTGTAGAGGAGACGTATCTCAGTCTAGCAGGCGCTCGTCTCCTGAGAGACCCTCTCGATCTCCCTTTAGGCGCTCCCCACCTCCGTACAAGAATGCTCCGCGCAGACAGCTCGAACCCCTTAGGAGCTCTTCTCTTCGCAGTAAAGTTCCCAGCAGTAGCCGCTCTCAGAGGAGACGCTCAGCTACTTTTTTACGAAGAGAACAGGAGTCGGACTCCTCTACTGAGGATCATGGCAAGGCGTTTTTTCAAAGAGCCTATCAAGGAGCCAGGATCTTGTCAGGCGCAGGGAGTTGAGTGAGCCCAGGAGCCTTTAAGGCATCAAGAGCACCTCAGGCACCAGGAGACTAGTAGGCGCCAAGAACCTAGTAGGCGTCAAGAGCCTGCCAGGCGCCAGGAGTCGAGTGAGAGGCATCAAGAGCTTATCAGGAGCCAGGAGTAAAGCAGGCGCCAGGAGTCAAGCAAGCGCCAGGAGTCAAGCAGGCACCAGGAGTCAAGCAGGCGTCAGGAGTCAAGCAGGCGCCAGGAACCTAGCAGGCGCTTAGGTTTGAATAGGACCCCTTCGCACTTTATGAGCTCTTCAGAGAGTAGTAGCCCTTCGCCTTGTGAGAAACAGGTTACTGAGAAGAGATCTTCTACCTTTAGGAGCTCCCTCGCGCCTTGCAGTAGCAAGCATAGGTCGCATGGGAAAGCGACTCCTTCTTATGACAGAAGTCCCGCTACTTCTCAAAAGCCGCTCCCCTTCGAAGGGCTCTCCTGCAGCTGGAGGTTTAGAGGAAGTCTCGGATGAGGAATTCCCAGTTGATGTAGTAGTCTCTGACTATAAAAGACTGTCTTGCTTTTTGTTGAAGGAGTTTGGTTGATACGCTTCAACCAGCTGATCCGCCCTCTCCAGGTTCTTTGCTTTCAAGTACGAAGTCTCCGAAAGCCTCCTCATTTGTGAAAATGTGTCCTACCTTAAGTATGAAGAAGGCATCAAAGGATTTGGAGAGTGGCTTCGCACTAAAAGAGAAGCAGGCAAGACTGTTTTTCATGCCCTTCTTCCAGGCTGACGGGAAAACCTGGAAGATGGTATGATACCAAGGAGCCTATGGGCTTAGGGCTTCTTCCTCTGCAGATGCAGACTACGCTTCTCTGGTCGATTCGCAAGGAGGCGCACTCTACTCTCAGCTAAAGCTACATGGGGGATGTGCGCGAGCTAGATATCTCTCCTAAAGGGCCTCTTCAGGACACTGGAGGTGTTTAATTTTATGGACTGGTCTCTGGGAGCCCTTGCGAAGAGAGCCCAAGATCCCGAATTCGTCAGCATGGAGGAGCTCGCTAGCGTTTTAGCTTGTTTAGATAAGCGGTGATGGACGGTTCGGTTGAAGTTGCTTCCCTTTTTGGCTCGGGGGTCTTAAAGAAGAGGTCAGTGTATAGTTCTTTTCTGACCAAGTCAGTCTCTCCTCTTCAGAGGTCGGCCTTGTTATATTCACCACTCTCTAGCCACCTCTTCCCACAGGACACGGTGAGGGATATAGCGAAATCCTTAGCTGGCAAGGCTACTCAGGACCTCCTTACACAATCAGCGAAGAGGTTCAAGCCCGCTGTTCCCTTTACAAAGAAGGAGAAAGCACCTCTTCAACAACCCTTTCGAGGAGCCTCTTCTCCCTCGAGAACCCCTTTCAGAGGTAGGAGACCTGACACCAGAGGAAGACCTTCCAGGAGACCTGTCGGGAAGGCAAAATGAAAAAGAAGGTCCTCCAGATATCTGTAGGCGCCAGACTTTCGAACTTTGCCAGAGTCTGGGCGCAGAGAGGGGCGGACAGCTGGACCCTCTATCCTCGAGAGAGGATACCTGATCCCCTTCAGGGATTATCCTCCCTTAACAAAACTCCAACGAGTTGATGGCAAGATACAAAGATCCTGTCAAGAGTCAAGCTCTCCTGCAAAGCAGTAGGACCTTATGCTGCAGAAGAGGGCAATTGAACGGTTCAAGATCTCCATTCACCAGGTTTCCACAACCATCTGTTCCTGGTACCCAAAGCCTCGGGCGGGTGGAGGCCGGTTTTAGACGTAAGTGCGCTGAACTTCTTGTGATTCAGAAGAAGTTCTCGATGGGACTTCTTCCTCTGTGCTTTCTGCTCTTCGTCCAGGGGACTGGATGGTATCCCTGGACCTTCAAGATGCATATTTCCATGTGCCAATTCACCGGCATCAAGGAAATATCTCAGATTCATGTCACAGGGAAAGAGTCTTCCAATTTCGAGCACTTTGCTTCGGACTGTCGACGGCCCTCAGTCTTCACGGGCATCCTAAGGAATGTGGCACATTGGCTGCATTTGAAAGGAATCAGGATCTCGATGTATTTGGACAACTGGCTAATAAGAGCAAAGTCAAAGGTTCAGTGTCTGGAGGACCTTTCGGTAACAGTAAGAATGACACAGTCGCTGGGACTCCTAGTCAACCTCGAGAAATCCCAGCTGGATCCCCAGCAGAGCATAGTCTATCTGGGGATTCAGATGGATTCTTGGGGTTTTCTAGCGTCTCCATCAATAGAGAGGATAGAACGCTGCCTTTCGAAGGTTTCAGTTTTCATAGGGAAAGAACATTGCTCCGCGAGGGAATGGATGAGCTTGCTGGGCAACCATCTCCTCGTTGGAGCAGTTCGTTTCCTTAGGAAGACTGCACCTAAGGACCCCTTCAGTATTATCTGAAGGAGAACTGGGATCAGAGTTGCCCAGGACCTAGAAGACTCGTTTATAATCATGGACAAGATCATGCAAGGTCTATGGTGGTGGCTGGACCCGAAGAACTCAGCCAAGGAGAATCTTTACACATACAGAGCCCTCTCCGAGCGTTGTTTGCAGACGCGTCGGATTCAGGATCGAGCAACGTTGGGCTCGGAAGAAGTGTCAGGCACCTGGGAAGGAGCACAGGTGTCTGGCACAAACCAAAAGGAGTTGAAAGCCATTCACGTTAGCACTCATCCACTTTCAAAAGCAGATCTCAGGGTTGATCATTCAGGTCCAATTCGGACAACACGACAGCCTTAGCGTTTATCAGAAAACAAGGGGGAACCCATTCATTCTCCCTTTACGAGACAGCGAGGGAGTTGCTGCTTTGGGGCTCAGGAGAAAGAAATCTCTCTCCTCACCAGGTTTATTCAGGGAGAGAGAAAACGTTCGGGCGGATCTGCTAAGCAGAAAAAACTAAGTCCTCCCCACCGAATGGACCCTCAACCCTCAAGTGTGCTAACAATTATGGGGGTGTGGGGTAAGGCCGAACATAGACTTGTTCGTAACCAACTGGAACAAAAGGTTAGAGAATTATTGCTCCCCGATCGCGGATCCAGAGCGATAGCAATAGACTGGCCTCCTGATGGATTGGAAGGGCATAGACGATACGCTTTTCCCCCCCTTCAAACTAGTAGGGGAAGTAATAAGGAAGTTTGCTTCATCAGAAGGAGCGAAGCTGACTTTGATTGCTCCCTTTTGGCCAGCCCTAGACTGGGTTACAGAGTTTACTGGAGTGGATGGTGGATCTTCCCAGATCACTCCCACTAAGGAGCGATCTTCTCAAACAGCCCCACTTCGACAGGTATCACAAAAAAACCTCCCCGCTCTAAGTCTGACTGCCTTCAGACTATCGAAGGACTTGTTAGAGCGAGGGGGTTTTCTCGCGAAGCTTCGAAAGCAATCGCAAGAGCCAGGAGACCATCCACATTACGAGTGTACCAGTCACAACGTATCCTCTTCCAGTACCTCTGTAACTGACATTGCTAATTTTCTTCTTTACCTTAGAAGAAAGTGTAACCTAGCTGTCTCAACGATCAAGGGGTACAGAAGCTTGCTGGCCTCTGTTTTCAGGCATAGGGGGCTGGATTGTATCAGACAATAAGGACCTACACGATCTTATTAGGTCTTTCGAGACCTCAAAAAGCCAAAAAGCCAGAACACCAGGAATCCCAGTTGGAATTTGGATGTAGTCCTTCATTTTCTTATGTCAGATAAGTTCGTACCTGCTAATAAGGCCTCCTTTAGAGATTTGACAAGAAAGTCTCTGTTCCTTTTAGCCCTAGCAACGGCAAAAAGGGTAAGTGAACTTCAAGTGTTTAGAAGGCAGAGTGGGTTTTAAGAAGGAGGCTGCAATTTGTTCTTTTAAGCCTCTCTTCTTAGCAAAAAACGAGAATCCATCAAAACCATGGCCAAGAAGCTTCGAAGTGAAAGGGCTTTCTTCTCTTACGGGGAAGAACAAGAGAGGACTTTATGTCCGGTAAGAGCCCTTAATTTTATTGCAAAGGAAGTCTCTATTAGGAGGTACGAAGAAAGTCTTTGGTGCTCGGTCAAGGATCCGACAAGATCTATTTCGAAAACGCTCTGACGTTTTTCATTAAAGACGTGATTAAGGAAGGAAACGCACCTTTCTTGTGGTGATGAACAGTTTAAGCTCCTCAGAGTGAAGGCGCATGAAGTTGAGAGCCAATGGCGTTTCACAAGATGTGGTCTCTTCAAGCGCTAATAGAGTCCACGTATTGGAAGTGTAATTCGGTATTCGCTTCTCACTACTTAGAGATGTTAGAGTTTACTTATGAGAACTGCTTCTCACTAGGAGCTTAACGTTTCCGCAGATTCAGTGCTGGGAGGAGGAGCTGAGGTTAATCCTAATTAGTTTAGTTTATGTCTTTTTAGTGTTATGGTGTTTGGTTTTTATGGTCGATTGGAAGAGGGCATAGGAAATAACCCCTTTCAATTCCGAGATCTAACATGGTTAGGAGGTTCAGGTGGTCGGGATTAACTTGTGGTTTCCTCTTTGTGTATTGTGTAGAACCTAAAGCTCTGTCATGTAAGAGGGCTAGCCCCCAGTTGATACGATACAGGTCAAGCTCTGTCATGTAAGCGGGTAGGCCCCCATTGGCACGATCCAGATAGGCTCTGTCGCGTAAGCAGGCTAGCCCCCATTGACATGATCCAGAAGGGCTATTCGGTTATAGGTCTCTACCTCGCTGAAGCTCTTGAGGCATGCAGGCTCAATGACAGTAATCATTAAGTCTTCTGCCCAAACCAGGGTCAGAACCAAGGATTGATATCCTACAACAATTGTTGTTTTCCCGTTATTATTTTTAAATTTCTGTGTGTATTTTGCTGTCTCTTACCCTCCACCAAGGGTGCCAATCAGCTAAGTATATATCTGCCGGTAAGTTGCATGTATAAAATGATATTGTTAAGATACAATAAAGTTTTATACATACTTACCTGGCAGATATATACGATTAATGGCCCACCCAGCCTCCCCTCAGGAGACAGGTGGAAGAGAAAATCTGTCAGAAAACGGGAATGGTTCCGGATACCGCCACCCAGCGGCAGGAATGGTAGATCACCTGACCTACCTGTAGCGTGTGCCACGAGTTTTGAATTCTGTCGGGACGATGGAGTCTATAGCTAAGTATATATCTGCCAGATAAGTACATATGTATAAAACTTTATTGTATCTTAACAATATCATTTTTTAATATTTATGTATGAAGTGTAAGTTTCAAATTTGCTTATAGTTTGAAGATACCTTCTGCAAAGTACAGCTATTTGACTTCAAATTGTCGCCAAATCCAGCGTTTTATCACGATGAAAATATTCACAGTAAGCAATTAAAAAAATTATTTGCAAGCTCAAAATCAGGAAGCCATAATGGAGTTTTTATCGGTAACAAGTTTGGACCCCCAGTTTAAAAGCGTTACAGAAAACAATATTTTATTTTACGTTGAATTTTGTGTTTTACCAGTAACAAGTTTTGGACCCCAAATTTCATCAAGTAAAACCGTATTTTATTTTTACATTGAGTTTTTTGCTGCTGCAATACTGCATTTTGCATGATTCTTCTCTCTTTCTCTTCAGGATTTTTACGCAAGAAAGCTTCAGCAGCAGTTGACGCTGGTTGAGAAAGATGTAAGTACCTTATACTATAAGATGATTGTAGTTAATATTTCACTGACATTTCAGTTTATTAATCTCTTAATTTCTCTGTTTTTCCATTCACCGATCTCTCTCTCTCTATTTCCCATTGCCTTCTGTAACTTCTTGATTGAACACCTTAATATTCTTTGGAAGCTTCAATTTCAAGTCGGTGGCTCCTGTGGCTATTCCGTACGATTAGGGTTCATCTTCTGAATAATAGTGCTATAATAATTTTTCTTAATGTACTGAAAATGTTTAAAGCCTTTTTATTTTGTTGTATTAGTATCCTAACTATTACAGAACCTTTGGAGTCGTCTCTTACCTCTTGTCAATGATTTCAAGTTACTCGGTCGTCTAGATGATTTTTGGAAGTCATCTTATGGGCTTGGTGTTCTCTGATGCACTATGTTGCTGTTCACCAGAGTATGTTTTTCTGTTGATGCCTACAAGAACAGATTTAGTCTTTTCTCTCTCCAGTAAACACTTCTTACTATAGACACTGAACATGGAAGGCATACTCTTAGAGAATAGGATGCATTAGAGGGGATGTACCCTAAATACTAGGATAAAATGAAGAAAACCAGTCTCTGTATACAATTTACTTATGTATTCAAAGACAGAGGGTACATGTCTGCAAAGAAAATAAACTGGCCACTACCTCATAAAATATTGATCACAGCCATTTTGGCATAACTAAATCTTGTTTATATTAGTCGTGCTGAAGTGGGAACAGCGAAGTATACTGGAAATAGACAGGCAGCCATATTGGGGTGTACTTTTCAGTTTAATGCTGTTAAAACTGACCACTTGTTGATTTATTTATTTTGTGAATACGTATTGTTTTTGTACCCAGAAACAATAGATTACTCAAATTTAACAGGACTAAAGTCATTGTTTACTATTCAAAGGGTTTGAAATAGTAAGACTGATTTAAAATAAGTACGTAGATTAATAGTAAAGCTATTTTTGAAACAATTACAAAAATGCTATTTGAAACAAAAGGCAGAAGAGTTTGAAGTTGAACGAGCTTATTTTCTTTATAAAGTTTTCATTTTAACAAGGTATTATCAGAAAACTCAGATTAATGGGAGTGTGTGTCATTCTACAAAGAATTTGATGCACCAGTCATGTACATTATATTTGGGAATTAAGATGACTAACACTTGCAAATATATTTGTATTAAGTGCTTGATGTACCAGTCATATATATTTTATTTAGAAATTAAGATGAATAACTCTTGTGAAATATATTTCTATTTTAAGTTGTGTTCATTAAAATATTTAAAATATTCAGTTTCTTTTATCAATTCCAGTATGGTGACAGAGAGGCCCGAGAATTATGGTCCAAGCTTCAGTTGAAACTCCCGGAGTACTTCAAAGACATAGAAGTGAAGCCATCTCTTCTCCACGGTGACCTGTGGAGTGGTAATGCTTCAGAAATTGCCGACTGTCCAGGTGATGTATCAAATTTAGTGTACCCTATGAAGACCTATTGTCCTTTTACCTATTGTCCTTTTATGCTTATTCAGTTACCTCCCAAAGATTTCTTTGCGGAACTTCCATCTGATTGTTTTAAGATTCTGGCTTACTGCTGTAAGTGGAAATTGTTTGCTCTAGTGGTTTTGAAGAAATGGAAGTTATAGGTGTAAACATGTCGATGCAATGTACAGACCTTATATTTTACTGGTGTCATTCTGCCTGAACAGAAGAGCATTCAAGGGTAATATCAAGCATGAATAGTGGCTGTGATAATGTTGTACAGGAACCATATACGTAATGGGAACCTTTTCAGAAGGAGGAGGCTTGATAGGAAATTGTAAATTTCAAGATGTCATCGACATCTATGTAAACAGTGTTGTTGCTAGCAACTAGCCAGGTGGCATAACATAATATACTTCTACTTTCTATAAACTTTCTAGGAGATATACAGGTGTACATGGCTATTGCTTGCTTCATATTTACATGAAATATGGTATCAGATCATCTCTTGTGATGATGATATTAATCACTAACAGCTTAATTGAGAAGTATAAAATACATCGTTGTGTTTTTCAGGAAGAATGTAAAACAGTACAGCAACTTTCAGAGATACCGTTTAAAACACTATTTCCCTTTGGTTTGTGAACTTTCAGATACACGCTTTAAAACACTCAAGTTAATTGGTAAATGGCAAGTTAGTAATAATATATTTTACAATCCACATTTCAGTGATATTTGATCCAGCATCTTTCTACGGGCACCACGAATTCGATCTTGCGATCGCTGGCATGTTTGGAGGCTTCAGCAGGAGGTTTTGGGACGAGTACCACAAAGTTATCCCAAAGGCTCCAGGCTGGAATGAGAGGCACAAATTATATCAGCTGTTCCATAACCTGAATCATTGGTAAGGCAACTAATCTATTTATGTCCATGTTTTCAGGTGTATATTTGAGATGCGACAGATTTTATTATTTACTTCAAGTTTTCTTATGTGATCTCGCATAACAAGTCATTGTCATGGATAATCTAACTATTATTTACTTGCTTTGAACAAAATGTTCAACAAATGTCGCATAAAATACTTAGGAAAGTAAGTTTCCCTTTATGACATTCAAATACATTTGTCATTAAAAAGTCAATTAGGATTAGTGTCTGTTTCTAAAAGAATGAAAATCCTTCATCTTTTACGTGGATCATCTTCCGTGAAATCTGATCCAATCATTTTGGCACTTGGTAACAAGGTAGTTAACTAGTGTCAGGTGAGGGTCGTTAACTAACAGGCAGCCCGAAAGTGAAAGGGGGAACAGCCTACTTACTCTACTAACAGCGTCATTTATTTTTTCTTTGGCAGCTTTCCTGAACTACATCTTCCACTCTTCTTCACCATGGCTGCTTTTGAAGATTTTTTAAAAGTATTTCCTAAATTGATTGGCTGATGACTCTGGATTGTTATTTGTTTTTATTACATTCAATGACTGTTGTACAAATGATGATACCTGATGATTGCTCCTCTGGTAAAAATGATCAGCGGAGATATCCAGGGCACGAAAGCGTGTGTGCAAGATTAATGTTCTCCATTAACATTGACTCATTCTTACTGTTCTTTCTGAAGTGGTCAGGAATGTATGCCGTCTCTTAATTCTGAATTGTGGCGAGTGTCTCTTCCTTTCACCTGACCATGGGAAGAAGCTGATAAAGGGATTCTCCCTGCTCTTCTAATCTTCCCTTCTCAATTTCCATTTGTTCAATTTAAGCAATGGATGGTAATATACATGGCCTCTCTCTTTCTCTGGAGCTTCAGTTAGTGTGGTGCTTTTTCCATAAGCCTCCTGCTTTTCTTCATTCACTTATTAACTCATTTATAATGTAATTTATTTACTCTCCATTACTGCGCTGAATGGCTTCTTTGGTCCCAGTGCCTGGGCTTTTGCCCTAAAACTCATACATCCATCCAGTATCAGATCCTGCTTTTCCTGTATCTGCAGAAGATGAAAGAGCTATGTATTAGAACGTCTTGAGTCAGTAAGGATCCTCTCGGTTTCTCATTCCTGTGGGGTCAGTTAACCATGTCTTCATTCCAAGTCTCATTGTGGTTGGAACTTTGTCTTACCATCATGGCTGACTTTGAGTTTCCCTCTGGGTTTCAATTTGCTGAGGCTTAAGATGATAACTTAAGGATTTTGGCAAAGGGATTCAAGATTAACCATCTTTTGGTTATCTTGAACCCTTTGCTAATCCCTTTGGTTTATCTTTGAATCCCTTTTATTTTCCTCATCACTTGCACATGGCAAGTGATTGAGGAAAACTAAAAAACGGTTGTAATTACAAAAACATGAAAATTAAAGCACACAAATTTTACAATTATGTATGATTTGCTAACTGCTATCAACAAATCAGTGTATAATATTCATGCAAGCTTACTTTATATAAAATTCTTAGTGTGTTCTTGAACTAAATTACTCTAAAGTATTTGTATTTTTCATCTGGTAGTAAGAACAAAATTATCTTTTATCATGTGACTCATTCTGTAAAGATTAAAATGTTATGGTTAATCTGTAATGCTAGATTTTATCATTTTAGTTGCCTGAAAATTGGGTGACTGTCAATTAGTTTTGGCAGACTATCAAGATATTCGTTTTCCAGGAATCATTTCGGAACGGGATATCGCAGTGGTAGTCTGCAGTTGATGCGAACTCTCTCCAAGTAGGCTGCAGAGAATGATTCCTTGCAAGAATTGAAGCAGCATGCAGAATCTGCAAAGAAGCAATATTGTACAACTTGAAGATGAGTAAACTAATGAAGAAAGTTTTGCTCTTTGAATGCTAAAAGGAAAACAGTTTTGGACACTGAGCTATGATTAAGCTTGGAATAAATTTATATTTACTCTTGACTGCCTTTCCACCAATTGCAGTGATTTAGTCAAACCATAATCTATACAATACTTAAATCTACTGAATATTTAAGGAAGTTGGTTAGGAAAGCATTTACTTACTTGTGATGGTCTCCTCATACAGGCAGTCCCCGGGTTACGACGGGGTTCCGTTCTTGAGACGCGCTGTAACCCGAAAATCGTCGTAACCAGGAACTTCATAAAAAATCCTAAGAAAACCTTACTTTTAATGCTTAGGGTGCATTAAAAACTATGTAAACTGCATTCTTATTGCATTTTTCATCTAAAAGAACTTCAAATATTGATTATTTTGCATTTTTGGTTTCATATTTCTTCTGCCAGATCAGCATTGTAGGCGTCGTAACCCTACAAATAATTTCTGATGAGTATAATTGAAAAGCGCCTTAACCTCGGAACGTCGTAAGCCAAACCCGTCGTAACCCGGGGACTGCCTGTAGTACTCTTTTCAAGTACATACTCTATTTATACTCCATATCAAAACTTGTAAAGTATACTGTCAGTAAGATTAATTTTGAACATTTTGCATGAATGGTGCCAAACATAAGGACTTGAGTACACGTCTACCCAGCAGGCACTTTCAAAGGACTTTCAGTAAGAGATGAAGAGCGTAGTTTTCCGACGGTAAGTTTTGTATTGATATTAGGTACGTGAGATGTACCATCAGTATTATTATGGCTAAACTATCAAATAATACAGTAATACTTCTGCCAGCTAGTGATCGTTAGTCTAGTTGAATTGGAAACTCTTTTTGAAACCTGACCGCTTTCCATCATACATTCCACTTTGCTGTAACTGTGACATATTCGTTACTTGAACTGTTTTAAGAAATAAGTGTCATCCACTACATATCATAAAGAAATAATAGATCTCTATTTGTAGGTAGTATGTATACAGGACTCACGCAAATTCAAAAGCAGTCCAGTTAATTTGTCTACGTTTTGCTTGCGAAGAAAATGGGAAACTTTACACCAATACTGATCATTTGTTGAGGGCCATCATTTAATGTTACATTTGAAAGAACTTATTTTATTTTATCATCCTTTTATGAATAGACATGCAGCATTGAGTTTCTTTCAGAGGTATATAATAGTAGTTTCTTGCTTGAAAACTGGTACAGCTGCAGTATTGTGATTAAGTGTACCGTAATTTTGAGTCGCTGCACTTTATGTTCGAAGGGTAAGCACACCTAATCCAGTGAATGAACTTTTGATAAGTCTAACTTTAAGCTGAAATGTATCGAGCAAAACAATGGACATGATAGCATCATCTGGTGGAAATTTAGCTTGCAATGCATCTGGGAATTGGTGGCATGATTTTGAAAGTGGTCCAAATATGTAAGATCTACTCTTTACAAATGTGCTTTTCTCAATCTCTTACCTTAACATCCTACTGCTACTTCCCATCTTGGTAACATCTGTCCACATGACTAAAAAATCACTACAAAGTAAAAAATATATAATGTATGTAGCTTTAAAGATGTTTAATATCCCCTTTTAGAAAGGGGTTGCGTTTGTCCAGGCCTCAGTATATTACCTCACTTTCTCGATTAAAATGTTTTTTTATAAGAGTTACAGAAACAATTTACATTAATATGCATTTGGTTAAAGTCTATGCGCGATTTTGTGTATATTTCTTTATGTACACTGCATTTCTTTGGTTACCAATTATTTAAGAATAATAAAAGGTTAAGAAAATGCTCTATGTAGAGTTCTGTGAGGGAAAGTTAGGTTTGAAGTTTGTAAATTAAATAGAACTTTGATTTAACGAACAGCAAAGCATCCATGTTGGTTGAGCTGTGAAAAGGTAGACTAAGTTTGGATGGCAGATAATAGTACTAATAAGTTAAGGTAGGTTTATAAAAAGCTCCATAATATTGAAGAGTGTATGAAATATAAGAAAAAATCCCTGTATGAAATAAATTTAGTATGTTAATGTAAAGTAACTCTCAAACGCCACCCTTAATTTGAATGATGTTTCAGGCTGAATTCCCACAATATTTATTTTCTGTAATGATATTATTCTGTATTCTGTTATGTTTGTAACCTTTGTTACATGCTTTATTTCTGTAATTTTGTTACGCTGTATTTAACAGAAAACATGATTCTGTGTAAGCACACAAAACCAAAACAGTGAAAAGTGTGTAGATGATGTATATTTTAAGGTCCAAACAGTCCAGCAAATGTATAAGAGGCCTAGTCTAAGTCCCCAGTGCTTACTCTTCAAAGCCAATACTGTCAACACAGTTTAACACGAATAAAATTAGTTTTCGTAAAGATTAGTGATTAATGTTAGTACCTAACTTGCTTGTGATATTTTGGTATAGATAAAGAAATGCTGTGATAATTCATGAATGCCTGAGGTATTGAACACAAAAACTGTATGGGAACTGTATTATAATAGTTTCTCTGTATTGCATACTTCCTTTAAACAATATGCTATTGGTCATATGACCATGTTTATCCTATGTCAAGTTTTCCTAATGCTCTATTGTACTTCAAAAGTAGTTCTGTTCCTTGGTAGGTATCCTGATTCATCTTGCAACTATACAAATGTTGAAAAATGCAGCTTTTGTATGTTATAAGTGCAGTTCTTATCTATCAGTATTTTGAAGGCAGCTGCCACAACTGTACAGAACTTCCAAAAGTATTTTAAGTTTTATATGATGCTGTAAAAATGAAATGTATATGTTAGTTGTAAAATTGTAAGTATACTCTACGTATAATCCATGAAACCTAAGTGATAAGTGAAATTATAATTTGTATTAATTCTTATGTGAAGTTTTGACAGCTTAATTTTTTTGAACTATGATGTTAAACACAATGAAAACATATAAGACTAGCATGACTGTAGTGTCAGTGATGTGAAGTATTCATTAAATAAATGGTTACAAAACATTATATATATGCTAGTTTTAAAGTTCCACGCTTAATTATGAGGTCAGAAAATGCACAAATTTAGAATGAATAATAGCATCAATACATGACATTCCACTACTCAACATGCACCTCATAATCATATATTTGTTGTCTTTTCAAATTTGTGGTGATTACGTATAGGTAATACCAGCCCCTGCGATTTTGAAAACTCGCAAACTTCTGGTTTCTAAACGTAGCATTTGACCAGCCCTTAAGAGTAAGTTTGGTTAGGTTTCCAGCAATTTCAGTGATACACCAGTAAACTAAATATGGAACAACTCAGGCTAGACTGGAAATTGTTCTATCAACACCAGTAAAATTGTGTGGCACTAAAGTTGAGTTTAATTTTTGTTGACAGGACCACGTGCAAAATATTGCAAAAGACCTTAGGCTTGAAATTCTATATTAATGTGTAAACCAGCCATTATCTGTATCAAACACTTAATGGAAGTGGTTCCTTATCTAAATATTACACAAATAGTTATACTCACGAGCCGTTACGTTCCCTGACTGGGTAAAAATCTGCGTAGATAATCAGACGAAAATCCTTTTTATTGACGTCATCTAAATGGTGATCTTCGTACGATATTTATCTGCAAGTGAAGAAGATAACAGCTCACAGCTTCTTCTGAAGACGAGAATACCTTTTAATATTTAATTTCACATTTGTATTTAATAACTAGCACATTACTTTACCCGAGACACTGACGTAGGTTAAACTGCGGTGAAACCTAAAGCTATTAAAAGTGAAATTTAATTTTATATATATGTTACATTACTTAACCCATCACTTTGTTTTAGGTTGACATACATGTTAAAATGAAGACGAAGGCTTAAAAAAAAGGTAAGAATGTCTCATACATGAGATAAAGTCCACTCATACCTCATATGTTCCCTCAAATGGATGCATCTCTGCTATACCAAGTGTCAATAATATTTTGTAAAATATAAATTTTCTAACAAAATATCAAATGTTCATGCAGACTAACCATTGCCTTACTTAGTATTACGTATTGTCTTTGTCAGGTTAGCAATGCCCAATCTATTTAGCATTTTGCTCTTAACTCCATCTGCTATCATAGTAATCTGTCACAAATCAATTACTACAGTTATTGGGATTAGAAATACAACAAAGAATAATATATTACTCAGTAATTGTGACAGGAACTTGGCATGAAAAGTTTAAGTTTCACGGGTGGATGGTTCAATTTCACTTTGTACACGTGTATGTGTGTGTGAGGGAGAGAGAGTTTTCTCTAAAATTTATGTATATATATTATATATATATATATATATATATAATATCTATATATATAAATTAATATTATATATATTATATATATATATTATATATTACTTTTTTCCTCTAAAGAATTTTATTCATCAGAAACTTTTTTTCTTTTGTTTTTGACTTTTTGTTTGTTCATTTCTAAACGATGACTGATATTTTAAAAGTAAAAAAAAAAAAACTTTTATCTTAGATCAATAAGAATGAATTTTGAATGATACAAGCAAATGATAATAATAATAATAGTATAGTAATAATATAATAATAATAATATAATAATAATATAAATAATAATAATAATAATAATAATAATATTAATAATAAACCCAGCCACTTTCTTTTAAGAAATGCTTACCCCACCTCAACATCCATGTAAACAAAATAGTTCACACCCATTTTCCCATTAGACTTGTCTCGCAATAAGGCTGTTTTGGCAACTGGCCCCTTTCCTGAGTCCCATTGACGCCTCCCTAACAGCTGCAAGGACGTCTGGGGACCATAGTTCAAGATAATGTGACTTTTGTCCTACAGACGTCCTAGGGATGTGCAGGAACTTTTATTTTTATTATTGGTTTAGACTTCACAATTTCTGTAGAGACTTGACTGGCTAAGAGTCTTAGCCTAAGACTGGCGTGTTTGCTAAAAGACGTTTGGCCTTGCAAAATTAATGGTCAAGGGGAAAATGCCCCAGACCCCCAAATTAACAAAAATAAGGAAATATGGTTTCTATCAATATGAACCCATGCCCTAAAATATCTCTGTAAGTGTGGTAAGGTCATTTGAGAGAGAGAAACTGTATCAACGCAGAGAACTCCGGCCAGTAACCTTATCGTTTGTGTTGTGCCCGAGTTCAGATGTACCCAAGTTGACCATCTCTCTCACACACGGGTAGTATCTCTCTCTCTCTCTCTCTCTCTCTCTCTCTCTCTCTGACGTGACCACAGCTTTGTGTACTAGTACTACTAGCTTCGAGAACTTTTATAAAACTGTTATACTACGTAATTCTGAGATAGAAAGCTACGTATCTCTGGAGAGAGAGAGAGAAAGGTGTTTCTATCTTTACCTTTGCCTCCCTTATCAGAATGTTGGCAAAAAATTCATTGTTTTCGTGACCAAGCCTCTCTCTCTCCTCTCTTCTCTCTCCTCTCTCTCTCTCTCTCGTCTCTCTCCAAAGCTTTTAGCCTGAAACAATAAGAGGCTATATATATATCATTTACTTCGCTGACCCGTGACCTCAGAGTCTGATCTTGATCTAGCTCTCAGGGGGAGGATAGAGAGAGAGAGATAGTGTGTGTGTGTGTATAGCTTGGTCAGAACAGGTTTTTAGCCAAGGACAAGACCGATAGATAAAAGGTATCGCTCTGAAACAACCACAGTATCCCGTAATGTTAGACGGAGACACTGTGGAGCACTCAACCTTACAGACTCCTGAGAGAGAGAGAGACAGACAGACAGAAGAGAGAACGTATCAGTAACAACCAAGTACGAGAGACAGACTTACTGGCCTCTGCTAGCCATGATACCTTGCAAGAGGGGGTTAGGGGACGCCGCCCCCCACCCCCTTGGAAGTCTGAAACCCACACGCGCGTGTATCCTAATTCCTCCAGAAATGCGACCTCGTTTGGCATAACACGTGGACTAAAGGAGAATGCAACAGCAGTTAGACTCGCTTGCATGCTTTGCAAGAATGTTGCGTTTATATGCAATTACTATCTGTTGCTAGACAGTGGAGGCTGTCTAGCCCCCACCCCCCCCCAACAACAACAAAAAATAAACAAAACAATGATATGGCCAGATTAAGAAATAAACTACCAAAAACTTGTTCATTTTACTGAAGCAATTCTGTTATTTTTAATAATCTAATTGTATTTCTTTCTATTTATTCATCAATTTATCTTACTATACTTTTTAAATTCTTTATTTCTTTCTGTATCTGCTGTAACTTCCACAAACTACTTTCAAATGAATATATATTCTTTGGAAGCTTGAATTTCAAGTCATTACACGTACATTTTAACGCCTATGTGAACCGCTACACCACAGGAAATCACTTTATAGAACACACAATCTTTTTTTATATATAGGAACAAAGGGCTTATAACAATCTATAAACCATTCCACGGTATCCTATCATCTAATGTAATCTACCTATAACACCGAAATATGGAAATAATTGAGCTAAATAATTATAGCTTCATAAGACTATAATTATACATGATTTTTACACCTTAATTACCAATTCATAAACAGCAATTTACAGCCTGATTTGGTGGTATAATTACGAGCACAACTACCCCGTTACGTCATGCGAGTTATATGACGACAGGTACGTATTTTCGATATCAGTGGAATTACGCAATTTCCTCTGGATGTGACGTCATTCGATCTCGGTTTATCTACAGACAATTCTACAGAATGGTTGTACTACAGAATCTACGAGAAGAGTTTAGGCATTTTGCAATCGACTCTCTCTCTCTCTCTCTCTCTCCTCTCTGCATAACTAATATAGAACATTCTCTCTCTTTGTTTGTTTGTTTGTCTGTCTGTCTGTCTCTCTCCATACACAACTGTTAAAGAACATTCTCTCTCTCTCTCTGTCTCTGTCTGTCTCTCTTTCTCTCTCAAAAACCCCACAACCAGCAAACACAATCCCAAATAAAACATTTACGGTCCACACACAAACCTCTGGCATGACGTGACGTCACGACCGGCGCATGCGCAGACCGAAAACAGTTCAGTAAACAACCCCTTAGACAAGAATAAGAGAACGATTACCAAAAGAAGTCCCGTTGCTGAATAACCACTGGTTCCATGCAAGGTAAAAGTACCATACAAACAAACAAAGAAACAGCAGCAGATCTTGCTTGCTTGCTTGCTTAATCTGAAGTGCTTGCGCGTGCATGCCAAACAGAAGACGAAGACAAAAGAAGAGCGATAAGAGGAGAAGCCATGTTGCACACTTCCACACCAGAGATGTTTAGTTTGGTTTATGTTATATTTGATGGTTTTGTGGGTCTTCTTTTCAGCTGCTGGGTGGGTGTAGTAAGAGGTAGGGGGTGTGGGTGTTAGGTGTAGGTTGCGAAGTGTCAGATGTGTGTATATTATGCATTTCTCTGCGCGTGTGTGTGTGTGTATTTTTAACGATTATTTTTGAGTGAAATTCTTTGTGCATTTGTGATTTGTTTGCGTATTTTCTGTTTATGCCTTATGTTTATTTCTGTGTATGCTTGTGTATATTTTTTGTGTGATAGTACATTTGTTGTGTATTTTTTGTGTATTTTTGTGTAATCTCACGTCCATTTCTGTTCATCTTTGCGAGTATTTTATTAAAAGTGTATTTATGATTCCTGTATTAAATATTTCTATATTTGTATATATATATAAATATATTACGTGTATTTTTTATGCAGTTCAGTGCTCTCTCTCTCGCATTCTTCGCTGTGCCCCACGAAATTCCATTTAAATTCCAACGTTAGTTTTCAAACTGTGATTCATAGCAAGTCTGGATGTGTTTAGGGCTTAGTGGGATGCGTAGAAATGAGTAGACAACATTCGCCCGAATCTAGGTGCGTTTAGGGTTTATAGTAGGACGTTTAGAATCGTGTAGAAATGCGTAGGAACGTGTTAAAAAAAAAAAAACACTCTCCCTCTCGATGGATCTTAAACCAGAGAGGCCGATCATGTGGTCTTCTTTTTGTGTGTGTGTACATGCGGAGATGTAATTCCACCTCTCTCTCTCTCTCTCTCTCTCTCTCTCTCTCTCTCTCTCTCTCTCTCTCTCTCTCCTCAGGGAGGACATTTGGTGAGGAAACTTCGGTGGTGTGAAGGGTGTAGGTTTTCAAGGCGATAGGTCACTTCCTGATGATTATGTGTCTATGTTGTTGTTTTTTTTTATGAGGGTGTTTCCATGTGGGTTGTGAAGGAGATGAGATGGGTATGATTTGTTTTGCATATTGCTTTAGTGTAAGGTTGTATCAAGTATCTGCCTGTGGTAATAATAATGATAATAATAACAGAGGCCTGTAAAGGTATCGGGTGAATAAGTCAAGAGACTGAATATAATAATAATAATCAATAATAATAATAATAATAATAATAATATAATAATAATAATATAATAATAACAATAATAATAATAATACACTTACACTGACTTCCAATAATGTTTTTTCACTTCACCAACAGAAGTTTTAACACATGGAGAACCATTACAAGCCATGAACCACGAGGGAAAATGAAAACGTCTGTAACTGTATACCTAACTGTATACCTCGTCATTCAGGGCAGCACTGTAACTCACTGTATCTCACTGTAATCTGTTCACATTATGGAAAGGTCTGTCTACAAGTTATGTAAGGAAGAATGGCATTGGTTCTAAATGCTAGTCTGTTGAGGCTTTGAAATTACCAGTGAATTGTGACTCACTGTACCTCACTGTATCTCACTATATCTGTCACATTATAAAAAGGTCTGTCCACAACTAAGGTAAGGAAGAATGACAATAATTCTGAGGTTTTGAAAATAGGAGAAAAACTTGAACCTTTAACGCCTACTGTTTTCAAGATCGTGAGAAGGAAGTTTGATTTAAAAAGAAAGAAAGAAAAAAAAATTGGTACATTTATTATGTACGTGACTTTGTTTGGGGGGATGGTGATTTGGGGAGGAAGTGAAACGTAAATGGGATGGTTTCCATGGTAACAGATACTGAACACAATCAACAACTGAGGGAAATGAAAAGGCATACCACAAGGTGATCATCTCTCACTAAACCTTCTCCAATCTTATGCAAGGAAGTTGGGTGGGGGTTGGGGGTTGTGGGTATTTGTTTGTCTAAAGCTATTTGCTGACACTTGAATGGGTGGAGGAGTGGAATGGGTGAGAGGAGGGAAGCTCTTAAAGGGTATACTCTTGATGTAGAGAGATAGAGAGAGAGAGAGAGAGATCTGGTTCTACATTGCACAAGAGAGAGGGTTTTTCTTGACGTCAAACATGAGAGAGAGAGAGAGAGAGACATATAAAAAAGCTAATAATACATAATATTACTTGCAGACAAGGCTAATATAAATAATAATGCAGAATTGATATACAAGTAAATACTATGCTAAGTGTTTTAATCCAAATACGTACTGGTTACTATGCTATATGTATATATACATATACAAACCTCTAGACATCAAGACTTCGAAGCCCACCCCCGTCAGCCAACCCTGACCTTGGTCAACGAACTTGTCGGTAGGGATGTCCCCGGTAAAAGGATTGACTCCAATCTCACTTCAGATGTGATTCAGAAGGGCCCTCCTCCACTTTATGCCAAAAGCCCCTCCATGGAGTCGCAGCAGACACTGAAGGAGGAGGAGGAGGAGGAGGAGGAGGAGGAAAGCTTTCGTCAAGAGGAGGAGGAGGAGGAGAGAGACAGGGAGAGTTCCCCCCAAGGGGAGATCCAAGGGCCACTTCACTTCAAATGCCTGTGAGGTGGCTGCTGTCATTCCTTGTAAGTCGAGGAGGACTGGGGAGAGAGAGAGAGAGAGAGAAGTTGGTGGCAATGACCTCACCACTCGACAGTCACAAAGTTTGGCGTTGTAACAAGCATTGGAAGCAAAGATGAAACAGGAATGGGTGGAAGCCTGGAATATTCCCGTTTGGGGGGGGGGGGGGGCGCGGCGTTCGGGGGTTGTGGGCGTGGCCTATGATCAAGACGAGAGT
The DNA here is from genome assembly GCF_015104395.2 of Macrobrachium nipponense. Taxonomy (NCBI): domain Eukaryota; kingdom Metazoa; phylum Arthropoda; class Malacostraca; order Decapoda; family Palaemonidae; genus Macrobrachium; species Macrobrachium nipponense. Next base: position 26,574,929 of record NC_087222.1, read on the forward strand.
GACCTACGAATAAGGGGGAACTCTAAAATAATAATAATAATAATATTCTGCAGCTCCAATCTCAGGCTGTTGGTTACTGTCGTTGTGGTGGTCAGTTTCTGGATGAACGACCTCCAAGTACCTGACCGTCTTCCTCTTCAATTGGGTTGAATACCTGGCTGCCGGACGAAGCTCCTCTGTTGCCAGAGGTTCCATTTACGTCGTTGTCGTTTATTCCTTCATTTCTTTCCATCATTGCTGAGTTTTGCTATTTAACCCATAGCTGGACCCTACCCATCAGGGATAGGTACTCATTTACAGCTGAGTAGACTGAGGAAATTATGGTAAAGATCCTTTCCCAAGGAAATCAACGCCGAGGAGAGCGGTCACCCATCCAACGACTGACCAGCCCCAATGTTGCTTAACCAGTCCATTGACGACCTAACCCACTCTGCCACGGCACCACAAGGCACCATCCCAAGATCCCTGAAAAGGAATCTAGAAAAACTAGACGCTGAAGTAGCTCCAGGACTCATGCAGAAGAGTGTGATCCTAGAAACGGCGCTCATAGTAAGAAAAGTGATGGACTCTAAGGAGGCAGGATGCAACCCGGAACCCCCAACATTACAAATACCATCCAGTCGAATTGGAGGACTGTGATAGAGCAAAAAAAAAAAAAATATAATAATAATAATGATAATAATATAGTAATGATTCTCTCTCTCTCTCTCTCTCTCTCTCTCTCTCTCTCTAAACCATTCACAAACAATTCCAGACAATAATAAACCTATATAAAAAATCTTCCAAAAAAAACCTTTCAAACCAAAATTAACCCAAAACAGCCAATTGTCAAAAATGTCCAACAGCCTAAAACAGCCAATCTGTCAGCACAGAATTTGCCAGAACTTAGAAATAGAAGAAGGAAACATTTGCCAAGAGAGAGAGAGAGAGAGAGAGAGAGAGAGAGAGATGAGAGAGAGAGAGAGAGAGAGAGAGAGAGATTTCTCTCGCTGAACTAAGCAAGGAAAAGGCATGGTCACCATTTTGACACAGAAATGACGAAATGTAAAGATGGAAACCACTATCAGCTAAGCTAACCTTTCTGACTCAGGGGAACTAACCTAGGTGTAAGGGCGGGGGATGGGGGGTTATTCAGTATACCCTATTGGGCATACTGAACATTTTCAGTGGGGATACTGACCACTTTCAATCGAAATTAATATAAAATTCTCCAAAATAACAGTAAACAATAACATGTTTCATATTCCACCTTCTTTTTACCTGAGATACCCACTGGGTATGTGTGGCAAGGTGAGGTAAAGGGAAGGGAAGACGTTCAGTGGTCAATGATGGGGTACGTGTAAGGGGGGGGGGGACTGACCTCATACCCAGTTGGACCCAGGGGACGAATATCAGTAACTAATATGAATTATGGTGCCCCAGGTCAGGTCAGAATGGTTGGGGGTCAAGTGCCCCTCTATGCTAATATGACCTATAGTGTCTTATGTCAGGATGGCGGGACTTGGGTGGGTGAGGGCATGAGGGAAAGGTTCCATACCATGATGCCCTAGGCAGGTTAAGACAGGCTTAAGGCAGGCAGAGTGGAGAAGGGGGTTGTACAGGCCCCTACCCAGATAAGGATTACGATGGCCCAGGGTAAAGGGGGTTAAGGAGGAGGGGGCTAAGAACCCCCTACCCGCTAAGGACGACAAACGGGGATACTAATGCATTTCCGTATAGGCCTATTACTCGGTTAAGTTGTAACAATGCCCCAGGTTAGGTTAGGTTATGGGGGAGTATATAATGGGTCCCCACTCACCCTGGCTAGGCTTATTATTATAAGGCAGCTAAGCCTAATCCTCTTGAAAAATAGGCCTAGTAACTAGACCTCTGACCTACAACGACCTATAAAATCAATTCTTTTGACCCAACCAAGCTAAAATCTAATTAAAAAATACATTAGAATATTAAGATATTGGAGATAGGCTACTATAATAAAGCATCTAGGCCTTAAAATCGTTAAAAAGTCTACTTGAGCTTTGACTGACACGAGTTAAAAATGATGATAGACCTGGTTTGACCCCAATTGACGATATTTCACCTTCCCATTAAATGACAGGTTGGAAATGTCGTAGCTTTTGGTGATAAATAAATAAAAAACACCAATATACAATAAACAACCAATAAACAACAACAAAAAACAACCATAAATTCACTCTAGAAACTTAAAACTGTCAACAATCAAAAGTCGAAAATATATCTCTTCTCTGTAACGGCTCATCCTAGATTTTTTTTCTTTGAACTTGTTTGTTTTATATTTACCATTTTCTTCCTTTTCTCTGCTTCTTCTATATTCTTTATCATACCCTTTATTTATATATTTATTCATTAAATAGTACCCCTTCTTTATATATATATAATATCTATATATTATATATATCTATATATATATTATATATATTATAATATTAATATATTAATATAAATGTATTTTTTTTTAATTTTTTTTAAAGAAATTCCTTAAAAAACTCACTTTTCTAGGACTTATCATTTCCCCCCCCGACTTTATTATTCCATCTTTAAAATATTCTTTACGTTCAAATATTCTAATTATTCTTTATTTTCTTAAGTTGCAAATGTCTTTGTTTATTATAAATGGATGATAATTATTATTCATTGTCAGATTTTTCTCTCTGGAGCGAGAGATAAAATAACTTTTATCTTACTGAGTTTAAAGGCTAATAATAATAATAATAATAATAATAATAATAATAATATAATAATATAAATAATAATATCAATAATAATATAATAATGGAGATAAGGAATAATTAAGAAAACGGACCACCAGCATCTCAGGAGAGAGAGAGAGAGAGAGAGAGAGAGAAGAGAGAGAGAGAGAGAGAGAGAGAGAGGTATCTTGGCGACAACACTGCCCCGTAACCGTAGAAGAAGAAGAAGAAGAAGAAGAAGAAGAACGAAGAAGAAGAAGAAGAAGAAGAAGATGGAGGATAATAACCGAGAATAAGGAATTCATCCATCCTACCCATTGTCTTTTGGGGGGGGGGGGGGCTGGCGAAGGGTGGAAGGGGGGGGGGGGATGGGGGGGGGGCCAATGGCAGGGGGCGCGTCCTGACATCCTCGTACACATACCGTTAGGACTAGACCTACGAAGGAATGTAGGATATACTACAAGGAGATGCACTACAGCCTACAGGGCATTTGTTAATGGGTATTTTCCAACGAAGATGATGGATGCCCTTAGGGGGTGGCATAAGGCCTCCATGGCATCAGTTTATCGACATAATGTAGCGACTAATTTTTTTTAATGGCCATGATTTTTTGAAATTCCAGAAGGTCTGTCGGTGTAGATATGAATGTAGAGTGACTATTTATCTTCTTGATTAATAATTCTGATAATAATAATTTTAACAATCGTAATCATTGATTATTATAATGGCAGTTCAATGGACATTTTTGAGTCGAAGCCAAGTTCAGGTGAGTCTAGGCCTAGAATCACATCACAAATTACTATCATTAAATTGATAATAGACAAAATGTCTAAACATTTCTAACTTGTGGTAGAAAGAGGATGAAGATTATGGAGTTAATGATGATGATGGTGATGATATTATGAAGAAGAAGAAGGAGAAGAGAAGGAGAAGAAGAAGAAGGGGAGAGAGAGAGAGAGAATAAGAGAATTGCTACATCTTTCGTAGGCCGATCTCCCATCTTTCCCAAACACTACGAAGAAAGTGGCTGAAGATTTTAATAGTTTAATGATGATTAATATTAAAAGGAACAAGAAGAAAGAGGAGGAGGGGAGGAACAACAAGAGGAAACATAAGCAAAAACAAGAAGTGTCATAAGCCATGATGCCCCCAAAATATATACCCGGCCGAGTTGCTAAGCCACTAACGACCTCCTCGAAGCACCAGCCCTTTTGTTTCTTTCCCATCCCCCTTTTTTTTTTTTTTTTTTTTTTTTTTGTTTTTTTTTCGTCGTTTTCTGTCGTTTCTCGCCTTTGTATGTCCGTCTTCGTGTCTTTGCATCTTCGTTGTTTTTGTCTGCGTCTTCCTAGTCTGCCCTCGGCCCCCGACTGACGAAAGTGGAGCCTTATTTAGACGCGAAAGTGTTTACGTCATTGGCGCCGAGTCTACGGGCAGGGCGGGAGCCATTATACTCAATGCGTCTAAAGTTAGCGTTGCTGTCACTTTTATTTATTATGAATGACGGGCTTCCACGACTTGTGTATAACCCAGAGATAAAGGTCTATATCTTATCTTCTTACGTATTATAACGGTCAAGCCAAAATAAAGCGTGAAATAGCGTTATATATGAAGATTTATAACAGCATATGAGTCTCTAGGGGTAGCTGCTGCTATAGCTAGCAATGACCGCTGGCGTCTGAGGTTATTACCATTAATCATTATAAACGACAGGCTTCCAAGATTAATACATAACCCAGAAATAAAAGTCCATATATCTATCTATTCACATGTATACGGTCTACCCAAACCAACTCTTAAATGATATAATATATATGAAGATTTATGTCGCTAAAGCCGAGCTGAAAATTCGGGTAGGGTGCACGACGAATCTGCCCTCTTGAATTCGGGGAATGGGGAATGGGGGAGAGGGTTAGACCCATAAACGAATTGATATCTATGTCGGTACGGAGAATATACCCGGGCTTCTATTGAGTGCAAGTCAGATATATGCGCAGTTAATGGCGAGGGTTTTTGAGGCGCGCGAACGCGTAGAAGCTCACGTATGTTGAGTATAATGGGAGCCAATGTGTTAACGTATTACGGGGTTGGACTCCTATGCAGTCAAGTGGAGGGGTTATTTCTACGGCATTGTAGCATTTTTGTGGGGTATAAACGTACGTTCGTGTAAGTAGATACACGAATTTATGATGTATTATAAATCCGTCCCCTTTCCGTTAAAAAAATAAAACATAAACAAAGTTGGAGTTTTCAGGATAGAATCCGCCCAAATATTGACACTAGTACCACCCAACTGTCCATGAATACAGCTATATTTAAACAGTACCGCATTATTATTTATGATTATAAACACTAATTTATTCGTATAAACACATCAACTTACGATGTATCATAACTCAGTCCCATTTTCTGCCCAAAACGAAAACATAAAAAAGATTTAACCCAACAGAACTCTCCCTGAATCGATTATGTCTATCAAATCAAGACCAACCCAAACTTTTAGAAGATTGTTGTTGAGGGGGAGGGGGGTTAGGAGGTGGGCCAAAGAAGGCACCCCCGCCAATTTAAGGACGGCCCTATCCTTAAGAGGAATGGCGTAACAAGAGAAAAGGGCAAAATAAGAGCTTTTTGGTTGGGTTATGCAAGAGTTCAAAACCTCCCAGATGAAAGATGTCTGGTTCTATTTTATGGTATATACATTATCTTTTTATCGCCTGGACTTATCAGCAGATATCTCGTTTTATCACTAAATTCACCTTGATCTTTTGGACGCTGGGTAATGGGTGTGTAATCTGGTCGCCAGTCGCTACCGAGATTTTTATCATTAGTATAGGGGTATTTTTTTACGCGCGATAAAAGACTTCGTAACTTGGTTGAGGTCATCGCAATTGAGTGTAACAATATATATATATATATATATATATATATAGATATATTTGATGTTATATATAATATATACATATATATATGTGTGTATGTGAAATTTTTAAAATTCACTAGAAGCCTTAAATCCAGAAGAGGAATCAAATTGAGAAAACTGGCGCCCATTCTCTCTCTTGCTCGCGATACGAGTATCGCGATCATTAGACCATGAGGTGTTTGTGTGTGTGTGTGTATGTGTGTGAGAGACGAGATAGAGAGAGGAGAGAGAGAGAGAGAGAGGGAAAAAGTGAGAAAATGCACAATCGTCACAAATCGTGACCAGCAAAATCATGATATTAACCCCCGAATCAGCCCAGTCATGATAGCGATCCCCACATTACCTCACTGATCCTGCTCTGTTCAACTTCTTCCATCCTGAACTCTTTAGTGAGTTCATCAGCAATTCTTTAAAGAGCAGGAAAGTTTTGGACGGAGTTAATTTTAAAAGCGTCGCATTCCCGGTCGAGCGGGACACCTGGCGAGTTACGGCCCCTTGCCACACCTGTGTGCAGAGGGCAGGTGTGTAGCCTTTGTCGCTTCCATATGTCCTCCTGCGCACCTGTGGGTCCATAGACTTAGAAGACACGGTAAGGTTTATCGTCTATCAATCAATCTAGACTTATCTTACTTGGGTTCCTAAGCGCAGCGTTCGATGGGTGGGGCAACTTGGTGTCTTTTAGTAGCCATGGTACTAAACAGAATTCCAAAGTCTGGCTACATAGCAAAATGTCTATTGACAGACTAGACTCTTCAGAAGA
>NC_087222.1:26581816-26646235 GCF_015104395.2 Macrobrachium nipponense
TCTTCTGAAGAGTCTAGTCTGTCAATAGACATTTTGCTTTGTAGCCAGACTTTGGAATTCTGTTTTAGTAGCCATGGCTACTAAAAGACACCAAGTTGCCCCCACCCATCGAACGCTGCGCTTAGGAACCCAAGTAAGATAAGTCTAGATTGATTGATAGACGATAAACCTTACCGTGTCTTCTAAGTCTATGGACCCACAGGTGCGCAGGAGGACATATGGAAGCGACAAAGGCCACACACCTGCCCTCTGCACACAGGTGTGGCAAGGGGCCGTAACTCGCCAGGTGTCCGCTCGACCGGAATGCGACGCTTTTAAAATTAACTCCGTCCAAAACTTTCCTGCTCTTTAAAGAATTGCTGATGAACTCACTAAAGAGTTCAGGATGGAAGAAGTTGAACAGAGCAGGATCAGTGAGGTAATGTGAGGATCGCTATCATGACTGGGCTGATTCGGGGGTTAATATCATGATTTTGCTGGTCACGATTTGTGACGATTGTGCATTTTCTCACTTTTTCCCTCTCTCTCTCTCCTCTCTGCACACACACACACATACACACACACACACACACACAAACACAAACACCTCATAGTCTAATGATCGCGATACGAGTATCGCGAGCAAGAGAGAGAATGGGCGCCAGTTTTCTCAATTTGATTCCTCTTCTGGATTTAAGGCTTCTAGTGAATTTTAAAATTTCACATACACACACATATATATGTATATATTTATATATAACATCAATAATCTATATATATATATATATATATATATATATATATATATATATATATATATATTGTTACACTCAATTGCGATGACCCAAGTTACGAAGTCTTTATCGCGCGTAATACTTATACTAATGATAAAAATCTCGGTAGCGACTGGCGACCAGATTACACACCCATTACCCAGCGTCCAAAAGATCAAGGTGAATTTAGTGATAAAACGAGATATCTGCTGATAAGTCTAGGCGATAAAAAGATAATGTATATACCATAAAATAGAACCAGACATCTTTCATCTGGGAGGTTTTGAACTCTTGCATAACCCAACCAAAAAGCTCTTATTTTGCCCTTTTCTCTTGTTACGCCATTCCTCTTAAGGATAGGGCCGTCCTTAAATTGGCGGGGGTGCCTTCTTTGGCCCACCTCCTAACCCCCCTCCCCCTCAACAACAATCTTCTAAAAGTTTGGGTTGGTCTTGATTTGATAGACATAATCGATTCAGGGAGAGTTCTGTTGGGTTAAATCTTTTTTATGTTTTCGTTTTGGGCAAAGAAGAAAAATGGGACTGAGTTATGATACATCGTAAGTTGATGTCTTTATACGAATAAATTAGTGTTTATAATCATAAATAATAATGCGGTACTGTTTAAATATAGCTGTATTCATGGACAGTTGGGTGGTACTAGTGTCAATATTTGGGCGGATTCTATCCTGAAAACTCCAACTTTGTTTATGTTTATTTTTTTAACGGAAAGGGGACGGACGGTTTATAATACATCATAAAATTCGTGTATCTACTTACACGAACGTACGTTTATACCCCACAAAAATGCTACAATGCCGTAGAAATAACCCCTCCACTTGACTGCATAGGAGTCCAACCCCGTAATACGTTAACACATTGGCTCCCATTATACTCAACATACGTGAGCTTCTACGCGTTCGCGCGCCTCAAAAACCCTCGCCATTAACTGCGCATATATCTGACTTGCACTCAATAGAAGCCCCTGGGTATATTCTCCGTACCGACATAGATATCAATTCGTTTATGGGTCTAACCCTCTCCCCCATTCCCCGAATTCAAGAGGGCAGATTCGTCGTGCACCCTACCCGAATTTTCAGCTCGGCTTTAGCGACATAAATCTTCATATATATTATATCATTTAAGAGTTGGTTTGGGTAGACCGTATACATGTGAATAGATAGATATATGGACTTTTATTTCTGGGTTATGTATTAATCTTGGAAGCCTGTCGTTTATAATGATTAATGGTAATAACCTCAGACGCCAGCGGTCATTGCTAGCTATAGCAGCAGCTACCCCTAGAGACTCATATGCTGTTATAAATCTTCATATATAACGCTATTCACGCGTTATTTTGGCTTGACCGTATATATACGTAAGAAGATAAAGATATAGACCTTTATCTCTGGGTTATACACAAGTCGTGGAAGCCCGTCATTCATAATAAATAAAAGTGACAGCAACGCTAACTTTAGACGCATTGAGTATAATGGCTCCCGCCCTGCCCGTAGACTTGGCGCCAATGACGTAAACACTTTCGCGTCTAAATAAGGCTCCACTTTCGTCAGTCGGGGGCCGAGGGCAGACTAGGAAGACGCAGACAAAAACAACGAAGATGCAAAGACACGAAGACGGACATACAAAGGCGAGAAACGACAGAAAAAGACGAAAAAAAAAAGGGATGGGAAAGAAACAAAAGGGTTGGTGCTTCGAGGAGGTCGTTAGTGGCTTAGCAACTCGGCCGGGTATATATTTTGGGGGCATCATGGCTTATGACACTTCTTGTTTTTGCTTATGTTTCCTCTTGTTGTTCTTCTCCTCCTCTTTCTTCTTTTTCCTTTTATTATTAATCATCATAAAAGTATTAAAATCTTCAGCCACTTTCTTCGTAGTGTTTGGGAAACATGGGAGATCGGCCTACGAAAGATGAAGCAATTCTCTTATTCTCTCTCTCTCTCTCTCCTAGTCTTCTTCTTCTCCTCCTTCTTCTTCTTCTTCTCCTCTCCTTCTCTTCTCCTTCTTCTTCTTCATAATATCATCACCATCATCATCATTAACTCCTATAATCTTCATCCTCTTTCTACCACAAGTTAGAAATGTTTAGACATTTTGTCTATTATCAATTTAATGATAGTAATTTGTGATGTGATTCTAGGCCTAGACTCACCTGAACTTGGCTTCGACTCAAAAATGTCCATTGAACTGTGTGATGGCTGGCTTGACCACCACACAAAACACTAAACTTTTATCAAATAGTATTCACCAAAATACCATACTAAGTCCACAAAAGGTGGAATAGTATCCAACTTCAATAAGAGTGCAAAGTCAATTCAAGGGGACAAAGAAAATACTTCAAAAATATACTTAATTTTAATACACAACCTTCAGATAGAAATAACACCTGAACCTCAACAATACAATAATTAATGAGAAACACTCACTCTTAAACTCCCTGCAAAAGAAAACAATTACACGATTAAAGAAAGGTCATCAACACATACATACTAAAAGGGGAGAGGGTCCAGAAAGGAGGAGGCAAGCGAAAAGTAAGAATATCCTAACAAATACAATCTAAATATCCCTAACAAGTTCCTCAAACGACTTTATAGGTCTCCTCTTAGAGGACAATAAACTCCACGTCTGGAGGCTTAATCTGGGTGGCAGGGAAAACTGATCCGAAACTATGGATGATGGAAGGCTTTCACAAGCTCCACAATGACGTCAGCAGAGGATCACAGGTCGTGACCTCGATAAATAATTATAGGTATAAATATTATTACCTTGGGACAGAGAGGTCCCCTTGGCTTTTACTGAACCAAGGCAGTACACAAAATGCAGAAAAAAGGTCCTTGCTGCAGAGTAAGGATATCCAGCTTCAAAACGTAGCTCTGCAATGTGGCGAGGAATAAATATAGTTCCAACAGCAATAATCGTGCCCTTCAAGGTTGGAGGCTCAGAAACACACTGAGGCAAAAACCTCCAAGCGTAAACCTCCATCCCTCGGATAACGAAGGATCGCCGCCACGTAACCAACACAACTTGAAAATATAAAACAGTCGTTAGCCAATAATAAACACCAAGATAACCACCGGTGAGGAGACAAAAAACTAATAAAGAAAGAATACAACACTTCCATACTTAACATTAAAAATCTAAAAACTTAAATAATTTAGAAATTAATGACAACTAAGTTACACCTCCTCACCCGACCAAAAAAATTTTTTTTTCCAAAAAATTTTTTTTTTTTTTTTATAAAGTACGTTAACATCTAACTACAATATATATGTTATAACATACTGAAATAATAAAATAACATTCAAAAATAGTCATTAAACAAACTACAAAGAGCAAAATATTCTCATCAAAAACATGACCTAAACAAACGGAAAGTGGGTGGCAAGTACCAAGGATAGCAGCTCACCAAGAAATAGCAGTATATAAGGATAGCAGCATATAACAAATACCAACAACCTCATAAGCTTAATACTATTCACAGGAAAAGTTTCCAAAACCAGAAACTCTCAACATCACCATTCGATAAATAAATACCCAACCTAAGAGTTTCACATCACTCACACCATTACTAAACTTAAGAGCGAGTCATGGCTCTAACAACCGGATTCTGTTTATATAGTCCAAAGGCAATAACCTTTTCCACACTCAATACACTGTTCAATTTCAGGGATACCTTCACTCACTATCAATAAATGTTGGGTCAAAAACCACTGTCTATTTCAGTGTTATATCACACTTATCACCATAGTGTCCAATACATACACACACACCGAACGACACAGAGAAGACCACCACAAGACTCCCCTGCGCAAACACACACACAAAATCGATGAAGCGTAATTATTAGCCTGAAAATACAGAATAACCGGATTAGTGCCTATCTCTTTTCTTAGCTTATTATAAACCTTATCGTACCTGACACCTCAAAACCTTAGACCACCTATTTAATAAACCATTAGCAAATACCAGTGATCACCCTCACTTTTTAACCTTAAATATCCCGTATATTACACCTAAAACATTATCGTCCTCTGTAAAGAAACCATGATTAATAAATCTTAAATATACATTTAGTTTCTAGCTTCACTACGTTGCACCCACTTCAACAGCACACACCATAATTAGAACGATACAGATACTACCTTTAATAACTGCATAGCCCTCTGCCAATAACCACTATTCAACGCTGCGAGAGAGAAAATCGGCAACAATATTATCTTTTCCTGGGATGTGGGAAAATTCTAAATTCCACTCTTGCAGCATGAGACTCCACCTCATCAATCGTTGATTTTGTATTCTTGTATCTGCTGATGAAGGTCAGGGGATTATGATCCGTCAAGACCTTAATAGGTGTATCTGTGGAGGAGAGATAAACCTGAAAATGGTTAATAGCAAATACTAAAGCAAGAGTCTCTTTCTCCACAGTGGAATACCTACGTTGGGCGGAGGACAACTTTTTTGAAAAGAATGCGACAGGATGAGAAAACTCCCTGTTCGTCATTCTGCAACAGCACCGCTCCTACACCACGTCACTTGCATCCGTGGCAAGAGAAAAAGTACGTTCAAAATCAGGAGCCCTCAAGACAGGGAAATTAATTAGTACTCTTTTCAAATTATCAAATGCCCTTTGTGTTTCATCAGTCCAGACAAAAGCTACCTTCTTTCTTAAGAGATTAGTCAAAGGATCGGCGATGTCAGAAAATTTCTAACAAAACCTTCGGTAGTAGCCACCCAACCCAAGGAATTTTCTGACATCCCTCCTGCACTTAGGGACTAACATTTTTTCAATACATTCGATATTTTGCTTGCTTAGGAGCAACTTTACCATTACCAACTTCATGACCCAAATATACAACCCTCGCCTTTGCGAATTCAATTTTCTTTAAATTAATTTACTTACCTAAACCGCTTTTCTTCAAAACCTCAAACAGTGCCATAATACGTTTTAAATGTGTTTCCCATCATTACTATAAATAACAATATCATCAATATAAACAACACACCCTTCTAAACCATAGACTAAGTATTCATTAACCTCTGAAAGGTGGCAGCCGCGTTCTTCATACCAAACGGCATCACTTTACATTGAAACAGTCCCTGTGGTGTTACGAAAGCAGACAAGGCCCTTGCCCGCTTCCGAAAGAGGAACCTGCCAATAACCTTTCAGCAAATCGAATTTACTAATGTATTTGGCCTTACCCATACGATCAATACAATCCTCAATTCGAGGTAATGGATAACAATCAGACTTAAGACAATTCATTCAATTTACGGTAATCAAAACATAACCTGAAATCCCCGTCGGGTTTCTTTACCAATACAACAGGCGATGACCAAGGACTTTGACTAGGTTCAATTAGGTCATGTTTTAGCATATAATCAACTTCCTTCGCTACAACCTCATTTTTTAAGGGATTCAACCTGTAAGGAGATCGTTTCACAGGAGTGGCGCTACCTACGTCCACGTCATGCGTCAATGGACAGGAAGTCATTCCCGGTACATCCGAAAATAATTCCTTATAATTAAATACCAATTTCTTTAAAGACCTTTGTTCTTCATTACTTAAATGAGAAACCATTCCAGAAAAATTTGTCAACGAATTCTTATTATCCGAACGCCATTCATTTCCATTAAAACAATTATCATCAATACTTTCATTCCCCTCTGAACAAAAAGAAAAATGGTTATCGTTCTCGGAAACTACAGCATTCCCTATGGTTGCCACGGGAATGACTTTCTTTCTCCCGTCCCCTATATGCCTTCAACATAATTACGTGACAAAGCTGAAAAGGTTTCCTTCTCTTAGGAGTCTCTACTCGGTAATTAACCTCACTAATTTTTTTCAAAATCTTCCAAGGACCTGAAAAAGAAGCTTTCAATGGATTTCCTGGAATGGGTAACAAAACCAAAACTTTGTCGCCTACCGCAAAGTCACGGACTTTAGACCTTCTGTCAAAAAAGTACTTCATTCTTTTTTGGCTACACAATAAATTTTCACCTGCAAATTTCCAAGCCTTGGTTAACTTATCGCCTAGATTAGACACATAATCTAATAAATTGATCTTAGGGACGTCTCCCTCCCAGGACTCTCGAACAACATCGAGAGGACCTCGAACACAATGACCAAATACAAGGCTGAAAAACGAAAAACCTAAAGACTGACTAGGGACAGAACGAAAAGCGAGCAACAAATAAGGTAATTCCTTATCCCATTCAGAACCATTGATCAAACAATACTTCTTTACCATAGATTTCAGGGTTTGATGAAATCTCTCCAGAGCTCCCTGACTTTCTGGATGATATGGAGAAGAGGTCACATGTTTTATATTTAACTCTGCCATTTTATCCCTGAAATATCTGCTAACAAAATTAGAACCACAATCAGACTGAATTATTTTAGGCATCCCAAACCTGGTGAAAATGTCAATTAGTACATCAACAATTTTAACACTTTTTATAGTACGCAGTGGTATGCCTCGGGATATCGAGACATTCTATCCATGATAGTCAAAATATATTCATTTCCACTACGAGTCCTTGGTAATGGTCCAACAATATCAATAATGACCTCCTTGAAAGGTTCGGAAACCACTGGAATAGGACATAGAGGCGCTTTTGGAATAAGCTGATTGGGTTTACCGACCTTCTGACAGACATCACAGCTATTGACAAATTTCTTTACGTCCGCCTTCAACTTCGCCAATAATAATTCATTAGCAACTTGCCGGAAGTCTTATGAATGCCAAATGTCCGGCCAAACCACTTTCATGCGCCACCAATGATATCAACTCATTCCTGTAAACAAATGGAACCATTATCTGTTTCAAAATTTCATAATCAATATTATCAGCCTCCATAGGCCTACTCAACCTATATAAAATATTATTAATTATCTTAAATTTGGGACCAGTTATATCAGAAACCTCACCTGACTCAATAGGGAGATCCCGAAAATCCTTTTTCTGAGCTTTGATAAGCTCTTCAGTAGTCCAATTCAGTTTTTTTGTCCCTTCAAAATCCAAGATCTACAACTACGCTATCACTACGTTCTAAACTACTTAAATCTAGATCAATTGTTGACTCTGCAGCGTCAACAATTCTAGCACTAGAACGAGTAACTGCTGCTACCTCACAATCAGGATTTATCAATATGGGATAGGTATTATTCTTAAGAGCAACATCATTCCCTATCACAACATCAACATCTTTAACAGGAAATTTATCAACAATGGCCAATTTCAAATTCCCTGCAAAGGAAGGGCAAATTAAATTAAAATTTTCAATAGCAAGAAGACTTTACCGTATCAGGAAAACCAGACAATAACACGAATTCCTCACTTTCAGGAACAAAACTTACACGGGCACAATGCTCCCCCTAAGGATCAAAGACTGAGATGAATCCAGTTATCACACGCAAAATACGTACTCGTCTTTCTCGGACGAATTTGGGGATGAGGGACACTACCGAAGGACAAATACTTTCAAAACAGCCATGTAGTCATTGGTCAGCGGACCTTGTTGGGATAGGTTCTCTCTCTCTCTTTTCCACACCCATCACTGGCCTACCATTAGCATTTTGCGATTTTCTAAACGCATAACACAAGCTCTTTACGTGCCCCTTCTTATTGCAAAAGATGCACGTCAATGTCTTCAATTTCTCTGGATGTATATATTAGGTCTATTACCTCTGTTAGGAGAAAAATAATATTAGTATTAGCATTACCCTGATTATTTCCTCTATAATTATTTCTAGTAAACATCCTAGCATTATTATTGTTGTAGAATTATTATTCCTACCTACTTTAACCCAACTAGACTTCACATTTGTCGTTACTTCCCCTAACTCACTCTTATGAGGACACAAAAATAATATTCATCACTAGCGATGGCTACCTCCTGAACGGTCTCGAGTTTTAACTCTTCGAGGTGGACATTCAGTTTATCCGGGACACACCTCTTAAACTCCTCCACCAACATTAATTCCTTCAATTTTTCAAATCTACCACTTCCTTGGACTTGAGCCAATCACTAGCATATTGTTGCTTCGACCTTGCAAATTCCCAACAACAAAAGTTTGTTCCTTACTTTTTTCTAAGTTCCTGAAGCGTTGCCTATAGGCTTCAGGGACTAACTCATAGGCCTTCAAGACAATAGCCCTTCACACTCTCATAATCTGATGACAGATCCTCCTCCAAAGTTACATACACCCTCTGAGCTCTTCCAACCAATTACTTTGTATAAGAGTGGTCCAATACTCTTGGGGCCACTCCAACCTTGCTGCAATCCTCTCAAACGATACAAAAAACTCTGCTACATTATTTTCCTCAAATTTAGGCACAAATTTGAGAGCCTGCGCTAAATTAATAGCAGGCGTTACTGACCTATTTGGGAAAGGGGGAGGGGAAGATGAGGAACCTGTGTCTCTCATGGCAATCTCATGCTGCCCTCTCTTTTTCTCTTTCCTCTGCCTTAAACTTTTCTATTTCAAACTCCATCTGCCTCAGAGCAATTTGCCTATCCAAAATTTCTACAGACAACAGTCCTTTATCAGGTTTCACTTCTTGTTCCCCACCTGCCTTTACAGTTTTAACATATTCATAAATTTGCAATAGCAATACTTTCTTTCTTATGGACACTTCATATTCCAATTCAAAATGCTGCGCTACAATTTCCAAGTCTTCCCTATTCAACTCTGCAAGCCTCTCTTGCTACCCCTCTCCGCTAAGGAGTTCTAATACATTAACACCATAATGACCACTATTATTCACACAGAATACTAAATTTACACAAGACAACCACGAGGAGGTGAAATATGCTGCCTGAAAAATAACCCCAAGAATTAACTTTGCACATACACCGGTGAATACTTAGGAACGAAAGATCCTGTCAAAACGGTCGCCACTTGTGATGGCTGGCTTGACCACCACACAAAACACTAAACTTTTATCAAATAGTATTCACCAAAATACCATACTAAGTCCACAAAAAGGTGGAATAGTATCCAACTTCAATAAGAGTGCAAAGTCAATTCAAGGGGACAAAGAAAATACTTCAAAAATATACTTAATTTTAATACACAACCTTCAGATAGAAATAACACCTGAACCTCAACAATACAATAATTAATGAGAAACACTCACTCTTAAACTCCCTGCAAAAGAAAACAATTACACGATTAAAGAAAGGTCATCAACACATACATACTAAAAGGGGAGAGGGTCCAGAAAGGAGGAGGCAAGCGAAAAGTAAGAATATCCTAACAAATACAATCTAAATATCCCTAACAAGTTCCTCAAACGACTTTATAGGTCTCCTCTTAGAGGACAATAAACTCCACGTCTGGAGGCTTAATCTGGGTGGCAGGGAAAACTGATCCGAAACTATGGTGATGGAAGGCTTTCACAAGCTCCACTAATGACGTCAGCAGAGGATCACAGGTCGTGACCTCGATAAATAATATAGGTATAAATATTATTACCTTGGGACAGAGAGGTCCCCTTGGCTTTTACTGAACCAAGGCAGTACACAAATGCAGAAAAAAGGTCCTTGCTGCAGAGTAAGGATATCCAGCTTCAAAACGTAGCTCTGCAATGTGGCGAGGAATAAATATAGTTCCAACAGCAATAATCGTGCCCTTCAAGGTTGGAGGCTCAGAAACACACTGAGGCAAAAACCTCCAAGCGTAAACCTCCATCCCTCGGATAACGAAGGATCGCCGCCACGTAACCAACACAACTTGAAAATATAAAACAGTCGTTAGCCAATAATAAACACCAAGATAACCACCGGTGAGGAGACAAAAAACTAATAAAGAAAGAATACAACACTTCCATACTTAACATTAAAAATCTAAAAACTTAAATAATTTAGAAATTAATGACAACTAAGTTACAACTGCCATTATAATAATCAATTATTACGATTGTTAAAATTATCATTATCAGAATTATTAATCAAGAAGATAAATAGTGACTCTACATTCATATCTACACCGACAGACCTTCTGGAATTTCAAAAATCATGGCCATTAAAAAAAAAATGAGTCGCTACATTTATGTCGATAATGGTGCCATGGAGGCCTTATGCCACCCCCTAAGGGCATCCATCATCTTCGTTGGAAAATACCCATTAACAAATGCCCTGTAGCCTGTAGTGCATATCCTTGTAGTATATCCTATATTCCTTCGTAGGTCTAGTCCTAACGGTATGTGTACGAGGATGTCAGGAGGCGCCCCCTGCCGTTCGCCCCCCCCCCATTTTCCCCCCCCCCCCTTTCCCCTTCGCCACCCCCCCCCCCCACCCAGAAGACAATGGGTAGGATGGATTGAATTCCTTATTCTCGGTATTATCCTCCATCTTCTTCTTCTTCTTCTTCTTCTTCTTCTTCTTCTTCTTCGTACGGGGCAGTGTTGTCGCCAAGATACCTCTCTCTCTCTCTCTCTCTTCTCTCTCTCTCTCTCTCTCTCTCTCTCTCTCTCTCCTGAGATGCTGGGTGGTCCTTTTTCTTTATTATCTTCCATATTATTATTATTATTATTATTATTATTATTATTATTATTATTATTATTATTAGCCTTTAAACTCAGTAAGATAAAAGTATTTTATCTCTCGCTCCAGAGAGAGAAATCTGACAATGAATAATAATTATCATCCATTTATAATAAACAAAGACATTTGCAACTTAAGAAAATAAAGAATAATTACGAATAATACGTAAAGAATATTTTAAAGAATAAATGAATAGGGAGAGAGATGGAATAATAGAATATTTTCGAAATGATAAGTCTAGAGAAGTGAGTTTTTTAAGGAATTTCTTTAAAAAAAATATAAAAAATACATTTATATATATATATATATATATAATATATATATATATATATATATATATATATATATAAAGAATAGGTACTATTAATGAATAAATGTTATAATAAAGGGTTGATAAAGAATATATAAGAAGCAGAGAAAATGGAAGAAAATGGAAATAAACAAACAAGTTCAAAGAAAAAAATCTAGGATGAGCCGTTACAGAGAAGAGATATATTTTCGACTTTTATTGTTGACAGTTTTAAGTTTCTAGAGTGAATTTATGGTTGTTTTTTTGTTGTTTATTGGTTGTTTATTGTATATTGGTGTTTTTTCTTTATTTATCACCAAAGCTACGACATTTCCAACCTGTCATTTAATGGGAAGGTGAAATATCGTCAATTGGGGTCAAACAAGGTCTATCATCATTCTACTCGTGTCAGGTCAAAGCTCAAGTAGACCTATTTTTTAACGATTTTAAGGCCTAGATGCTTTATTATAGTAGGCCTATCTCCAATATCTTAATATTCTAATGTATTTTTTAATTAGATTTTAGCTTGGTTGGGTCAAAAGAATTGATTTTATAGGTCGTTTTAGGTCAGAGGTCTAGTTACTAGGCCTATTTTTCAAGAGGATTAGGCTTAGCTGCCTTATAATAATAAGCCTAGCCAGGGTGAGTGGGGACCCATTATATACTCCCCCATAACCCTAACCTAACCTGGGGCATTGTTACAACTTACCCGAGTAATAGGCCTATACGGAAATGCATTAGTATGCCCTGTTTGTCGTCCTTAGCCGGGTAGGGGGTTCTTAACCCCCTCCTTACCCTGGGCCATCGTAATCCTTATCTGGGTAGGGGCCTGTTCAACCCCCTTCTCCACTCTGCCTGCCTTAAGCCTGTCTTAACCTGCCTAGGGCATCATGGTATGGAACCTTTCCCTCATGCCCTCAGCCACCCACCTCCCGCCATCCTGACATAAGACACTGTAGATCATATTAGCATAGAGGGGCACTTGGCCCCCAACCATTCTGACCTGACCTGGGACACCATAATTCATATTAGTTACAGATATTCGTCCCCTGGGTCCAACTGGGTATGGGGTCAGTCCCCCCCGCCCCCCCCCCCTTTACACATACCCCATCATTGACCATTGACGTCTTCCCTTCCCTTTACCTCACCTTGCCACACATACCCAGTGGGTATCTCAGGTAAAAAGAAGGTGGAATATGAAACATGTTATTGTTTACTGTTACTTTGGAGAATTTTATATTAATTTCGATTGAAAGTGATCAGTATCCCCACTGAAAATGTTCAGTATGCCCAATAGGGTATGCTGAATAACCCCCCTTCCCCCCCCCTATCCCCCTTACACCCTAGGTTAGTTCCCCTGAGTCAGAAAGGTTAGCTTAGCTGATAGTGGTTTTCATCTTTACATTTCGTCATTTTTCAAGATGGTGACCATGCCTTTTCCTTGCTTAGTTCAGCGAGAGAATCTCTCTCTCTCTCTCCTCTCTTTCTCTCTCTCTCTCTCTCTCGCTCTCTCTCTTCTCTCTCTCTTGGCAAATGTTTCCTTCTTCTATTTCTAAGTTCTGGCAAATTCTTGCTGACAGATTGGCTGTTGGACATTTTTGACAATTGGCTGTTTTGGGTTAATTTTGGTTTGAAAGGTTTTTTGGATGATTTTTTTCTATATAGGTTTATTATTGTCTGGAATTGTTTGTGCCTGGTTTAGAGAGAGAGAGAGAGAATCATTTCTATATTATTATCATTATTATTATTATATAATTTTTTTTTTTTTTGCTCTATCACAGTCCTCCAATTCGACTGGATGGTATTTATAATGTTGGGGGGTTCCGGTTGCATCCTGCCTCCTTAGGAGTCCATCACTTTTCTTACTATGCGCGCCGTTTCTAGGATCACACTCTTCTGCATGAGTCCTGGAGCTACTTCAGCGTCTAGTTTTTCTAGATTCCTTTTCAGGGATCTTGGGATGGTGCCTTGTGGTGCCGTGGCAGAGTGGGTTAGGTCGTCAATGGACTGGTTAAGCACATTGGGGCTGGTCAGTCGTTGGATGGGTGACCGCTCTCCTCGGCGTTGATTCCTTGGGAAAGGATCTTTACCATAATTTTCTCAGTCTACTCAGCTATGGGTTAAATAGCAAAACTCAGCAATGATGGAAAGAAATGAAGGAATAAACGACAACGACGTAAATGGAACCTCTGGCAACAGAGGAGCTTCGTCCGGCAGCCAGGTATTCAACCCAATTGAAGGGGAAGACGGTCAGGTACTTGGAGGTCGTCATCCAGAAACTGACCACCACAACGACAATAACCAACAGCCTGAGATTGGAGCTACAGAATATTATTAATATTATTATTATTATTATTATTATTATTTTAGAGTTACCCCCTTATACGTGGGTCACTCTGCTTGATCATAGGCCGCGCCCACACCCACCCCCGCTCCCCACAACCCCCGAACGCCCCCCCCCCGCCCCCCCCCCCCCACCCCCCCCCCCCCCCAAACGGGAATATTCCAGGCTTCCACCCATTCCTGTTTCATCTTTGCTTCCAATGCTTGTTACCAACGCCAAACTTTGTGACTGTCGAGTGGGTGAGGTCATTGCCACCAACTCTCTCTCTCTCTCTCTCTCTCTCCCCAGTCCTCCTCGACTTACAAGGAATGACAGCAGCCACCTCACAGGCATTGAAGTGAAGTGGCCCTTGGATCTCCCCTTGGGGGAACTCTCCCTGTCTCTCTCCTCCTCCTCCTCCTCTTGACGAAAGCTTTCCTCCTCCTCCTCCTCCAGTGTCTGCTGCGACTCCATGAGGGGCCTTTGGCATAAAGTGGAGGAGGGCCCTTCTGAATCACATCTGAAGGGGACATCCCTACCGACAAGTTCGTTGACCAAGGTCAGGGTTGGCTGACGGGGGTGGGCTTCGAAGTCTTGATGTCTAGAGGTTTATTTGTGTATAAATATAGCTATAGTAACCAGTACGTATTTGGGATTAAAACACTTAAGCATAGTATTTACTTGTATATCAATTCTGCATTATTATATATATTTTCCTTGTCTGCAAGTAATATTATGTATTAGCTTTTTGATATGTCTCTCTCTCTCTCTCTCTCTCTCTCATGTTTGACGTCAAGAAAAACCCTCTCTCTTGTGCAATGTAGAACCAGATCTCTCTCTCTCTCTCTCTCTATCTCTCTACATCAAGAGTATACCCTTTAAGAGCTTCCCTCCTCTCACCCATTCCACTCCTCCACCCATTCAAGTGTCAGCAAATAGCTTTAGACAAACAAATACCCCCAACCCCCAACCCCAACCCAACTTCCTTGCATAAGATTGGAGAAGGTTTAGTGAGAGATGATCACCTTGTGGTATGCCTTTTTATTTCCCTCAGTTGTTGATTGTGTTCAGTATCTGTTACCATGGAAACCATCCCATTTACGTTTCACTTCCTCCCCAAATCACCATCCCAACGAGGTCACGTACATAATAAATGTACCTTTTTTTTTCTTTCTTTTTTTTTTAATCAAACTTCCTTCTCACGATCTTGAAACAGTAGGTTAAAGGTTCAAGTTTTTCTCCTATTTTCAAAACCTCAGAATTATTGTCATTCTTCCTTACCTTAGTTGTGGACAGACCTTTTTATAATGTGACAGATATAGTGAGATACAGTGAGGTACAGTGAGTCACAATTCACTGGTAATTTCAAAGCCTCAACAGACTAGCATTTAGAACCAATGCCATTCTTCCTTACATAACTTGTAGACAGACCTTCCATAATGTGACAGATACAGTGAGATACAGTGAGTTACAGTGCTGCCCTGAATGACAAGGTATACAGTTAGGTATACAGTTACAGACGTTTTCCCTCGTGGTTCATGGCTTGTAATGGTTCTCATGTGTTAAAACTTCTGTTGGTGAAGTGAAAAAACATTATTGGAAGTCAGTGTAAAGTGTATTATTATTATTATTATTATTATTATTATTATTATTATTATTATTATTATTATTATTATTTAGTCTCTTGACTCATTCACCCGATACCTTTACAGGCCTCTGTTATTATCATCATTATTATTACCACAGGCAGATACTTGATACAACCTTAACTTTACAGTAAAGCAATATGCAAAACAAATCATACCCATCGCATCTCCTTCACAACCCACATGGAAACACCCTCATAAAAAAAACAACAACAACATAGACAACATAATCATCAGGAAGTGACCTATCGCCTTGAAAACCTACACCCCTTCACACCACCGAAGTTTCCTCACCAAAGGTCCTCCTGAAGAGAGAGAGATATGAGAGAGAGAGAGAGGGGTGGAATTACATCTCCGCATGTACACACACACAAAAAGAAGACCACACGATCGGCCTCTCTGGTTTAAGATCACATCGAGAGGGAAAGTGTTTTTTTTTTTTTTACACGTTCCTACGCATTTCTACACGATTCTAAACGTCCTACTAAACCCTAAAACGCATCTAGATTCGGGTGAATGTTGTCTACACATTTCTACGCATCCCACTAATCCCTAAACACATCCAGACTTGTTATGAATCACAGTTTGAAAACTAACGTTGGAATTTAAATGGAATTTCGTGGGGCGCAGCGAAGAATGCGAGAGAGAGAGAGAGAGAGAGCACTGAACTGCATAAAAAATACACGTATATATATATATATACAAATATAGTAATATTTAATACAGGAATCATAAATACACATTTAATAAAATACTCGCAAAGATGAACAGAAATGGACGTGAGATTACACAAAAATACACAAAAAATACACAACAAATGTACTATCACACAAAAAATATACACAAGCATACACAGAAATAAACATAAGGCATAAACAGAAAATACGCAAACAAATCACAAATGCACAAAGAATTTCACTCAAAAATAATCGTTAAAAATACATACACACACACACACGCAGAGAAATGCATAATATACACACGTCTGACACTTCGCAACCCTACACCTAACACCCACACCCCCTACCTCTTACTACACCCACCCACAGCAGCTGAAAAGAAGACCCACAAACCATCTAAATATAACATAAACCAAACTAAACATCTCTGGTGTGGAAGTGTGCAACATGGCTTCTCCTCTTATCGCTCTTCTTTTGTCTTCGTCTTCTGTTTGGCATGCACGCGCAAGCACTACAGATTAAGCAAGCAAGCAAGCAAGATCTGCTGCTGCTGTTATTTTGTTTGTTTTTATGGTGCTTTTACGTTCTTTTGGGGGCGTTATTGGCTACTAAGAAACAAGTTAGTAATCGTTCTCTCATTCTTGTCTAAGGGGTTGTTTACTGAACTGTTTTCGGTCTGCGCATGCGCCGGCCGTGACGTCACGTCATGCCAGAGGTTTGTGGTGTGGACCGTGAATGTTTTATTTGGGATTGTGTTTGCTGGTTGTGGGGTTTTTGAGAGAGAGAGAGACAGACAGACAGAGACAGAGAGACTGTTCTTTAACAGTTGTGTATGGAGAGACACAGACAGACAGACAAACAAACAAACAGAAATAGAGAGAATGTTCTATATTAGTTATGCAGAGAGAGAAAGAGAGAGAATGTTCTATATTAGTTATGCAGAGAGAGAGAGAGATAGAAAGAGAGAGAGAGAGAGAATGTCTTAACAGTTGTGGAGAGAGAGAGAGAGAGAGAGAGAGAGAGAGCGAGAGAGAGAGAGAGAGAGAGAGAGAGAGTCGATTGCAAATGCCTAAACTCTTCTCGTAGATTCTGTAGTACCTACAACCGTTCTGTAGAATTGTCTGTAGATAAACCGAGATCGAATGACGTCACATCCAGAGGAAATTGCGTAATTCCACTGATATCAGAATTACGTACCTGTCGTCATATAACTCGCATGACGTAACGGGGTAGTTGTGCTCGTAATTATACCACCAAATCAGGCTGTAAATTGCTGTTTATGAATTGGTAATTAAGGTGTAAATCATGTATAATTATAGTCTTATGAAGCTATAATTATTTAGCTCAATTATTCCCATATTTCGGTGTTATAGGTAGATTACATTGGATGATAGGATACCGTGGAATGGTTTATAGATTGCTATAAGCCCTCTGTTTCTATATATAAAAAAAGATTGTGTGTTCTATAAGGTGATTTCCTGTGGTGTAGCGGTTCATATAGGCGTTAAAATGTACGTGTAATGACTTGAAATTCAAGCTTCCAAAGAATATATATTCATTTGAAAGTAGTTTGTGGAAGTAACAGCAAATACAGAAAGAAATAAAGAATTTAAAAAGTATAGTAAGATAAATTGATGAATAAATAGAAAGAAATACAATTAGATTATTACAAATATCAGAATTGCTGTGTAAAATGCTCAGTTGGAAGTATAAGTAGTTAGTGGAAGTAACAGCAAATACAGAATGAAATAAAGAATTTAAAAAGTGTAATAAGATAAATTGATGAATAAATAGAAAGAAATACAATTAGATTATTACAAATATCAGAATTGCTTCAGTAAAATGAACGGTTGGAAGTTTATTTCTAAATCTGGCTATATCATAGTTTTGTTTATTTTTTGTTGTTGTTGGGGGTGGGGGCTAGACAGCCTCCACTGTCTAGCAACAGATAGTAATTGCATATAAACGCAACGTTCTTGCAAAGCATGCAAGCGAGTCTAACTGCTGTTGCATTCTCCTTTAGTCCACGTGTTATGCCAAACGAGGTCGCATTTCTGAAGGAATTAGGATACACGCGCGTGTGGGTTTCAGTCATCCAGGGGGGTGGGGGGGCGTCCCCCAGCCCCCCCTTGCAAGGTATCATGGCTAGCAAAGGCCAGTAAGTCTGTCTCTCGTACTTGGTTGTTACTGATACGTTCTCTCTTCTGTCTGTCTCTCTCAGGAGTCTGTAAGGTTGAGTGCTCCACAGTGTCTCCGGTCTACCATTACCTGATACTGTGGTTGTTTCAGAGCGATACCTTTTATCTATCGGTCTTGTCCTTGGCTAAAAACCTGTTCTGACCAAGCTATACACACACACACACACACACTCTCTCTCTCTCTCTATCCTCCTCCTGAGAGCTAGATCAAGATCAGACTCTGAGGTCACGGGTCAGCGAAGTAAATATATATATATATATAGCCTCTTATTGTTTCAGGCTAAAAGCTTTGAGAGAGAGGGAGAGAGAGAGAGAGCTTGTCACGAAAACAATGAATTTGCCAACATCTGATAAGGGGAGGCAAAGGTAAAGATGGAAAAACCTCTTTCTCTCTCTCCAGAGATACGTAGCTTTCTATCTCAGAATTACGTAGTATAACAGTTTTATAAAAGTTCTCGAAGCTAGTAGTACTAGTACACAAAGCTGTGGTCACGTCAGAGAGAGAGAGAGAGAGAGATACTACCCGTGTGAGTGAGATGGTCAACTTGGGTACATCTGAACTCGGGCACGAACACAAACGATAAGGTTACTGGCTGGAGTTCTCTGCGTTGATACAGTTTTTCTCTCTCTCAAATGACCTTACCACACTTACAGAGATATTTTGGGGCATGAGTTCATATTGATAGAAACCATATTTCCTTATTTTTGTTAATTTGGGGGGGCGGGGGCATTTTCCCCTTGACCATTAATTTTGCAAGGCCAAACGTCTTAGCAAACACGCCAGTCTTAGGCTAAGACTCTTAGCCAGTCAGTTTCTACAGAACTTGTGAAGTCTAAACCAATAATAAAAATAAAAGTTCCTGCACATCCCTAGGACGTCTGTAGGACAAAAGTCACATTATCTTGAACTATGCGTCCCCAGACGTCCTTGCAGCTGTTTGGGAGGCGTCAATGGACTCAGGAAAGGGGCCAGTTGACAAAACAGCCTTATTGCGAGACAAGTCTTATGGGAAAATGGGTGTGAACCATTTTGTTTACATGTTGAGGTGGGGTAAGCATTTCTTAAAAGAAAGTGGCTGGGTTTATTATTATTATTATTATTATTATTATTATTATTATTATTATTATTATTATTCTTGTATATTCAAAATTCATTCTTATTGATCTAAGATAAAAGTTCTTTTTTTTTTTTTTACTTTTAAAATATCAGTCATCGTTTAGAAATGAACAAACAAAAAGTCAAAAACAAAAGAAAAAAAATTTCTGAATAAAATTCTTTAGAGGAAAAAAGTATAATATATATATATATATATATATATATATATATATATATATATATATATACATAAATTTTAAAGAAAACTCTCTCTCTCTCCCTCACACACACATAGGTACACGTGTACAAAGTGAAATTGAACCCATCCACCAGTGAAACTTAAACTTTTCATGCCAAGTTCCTGTCACAATTACCGAGAAATATATTATTCTTTGCTGTATTTCTAATCCCATTAACTGTTGTAATTGATTTGTGACTATATTATGATAGCAGATGGAGTTAAGAGCAAAATGCTAAATAGATTGGGCATTGCTAACCTGACAAAGACAATACGTACTAGCTACTACGTAAGGCAATGGTTAGTCTGCATGAACATTTGCTATTTTGTTAGAAAATTTATATTTTACAAAATATTATTGACACTTGGTATAGCAGAGATGCATCCATTTGAGGGAACATATGAGGTATGAGTGGACTTTATCTCATGTATGAGACATTCTTACCTTTTTCTTTTAACCTTCGTCTTCATTTTAACATGTATGTCAACCTAAAACAAAGTGATGGGTTAAGCAATGTAACATATTATATATAAAATTAAATTTCACTTTTAATAGCTTTTAGTTTCACCGCAGTTTAACCTACGTCAGTGTCTTAGGTAAAGTAATATGCTAGTTATTAAATACAAAAGTGAAATTAAATATTAAAAGGTATTCTCGTCTTCAGAAGAAGCTGTGAGCTGTTATCTTCTTCACTTGCAGCTAAATATCATACGAAGATCACCATTTAGATGACGTCAATAAAAAGGATTTTCGTCTGATTATCTACACAGACTTTTACCCAATCAAGGAACGTAATGGCTCGTAAGTATAACTATTTGTGTAATATCTAGATAAGGAACCACTTCCATAAGTGTTTGATACAGATAATGGCTGGTTTACACATTAATATAGAATTTCAAGCCTAAGGTCTTTTGCAATATTTTGCACGTGGTCCTGTCAACAAAAATTAATTCCAACTTTAACGCCACACAGTTTTACTGGTGTTAACAGAACAATTTCCTGTCTAGCCTGAGTTGTTCCTTATTCAGTTCACTGGTGTATCACTGAAATTGCTGGAAACCTAACCAAGCTTACTCTTAAGAGCTGGTCAAATGGTATGTTTAGAAACCAGAAGTTTGCGAGTTTTCAAAATCGCAGGGGCTGGTACTACCTATATGTAATCCCCACAAATTTGAAAAGACAACAAATATATGATTATGAGGTGCATGTTGAGTAGTGGAATGTCATGTATTGATGCTATTATTCATTCTAAATTTGTGCATTTTCTTGACCTCATAATTAAGCATGGAACTTTAAAACTAGCATATATATAATGTTTTGTAACCATTTATTTAATGAATACTTCACATCACTGACACTACAGTCATGCTAGTCTTATATGTTTTCATTGTGTTTAACATCATAGTTAAAAAAAAATTAAGCTGTCAAAACTTCACATAAGAATTAATAGAAATTATAATTTCACTTATCACTTAGGTTTCATGGAATATACGTAGAGTATACTTATAATTTTACAACTAACATATACATTTCATTTTTACAGCATCATATAAAACTTAAAATACTTTTGGAAGTTCTGTACAGTTGTGGCAGCTGCCTTCAAAATACTGATAGATAAGAACTGCACTTATAACATACCAAAGCTGCATTTTTCAACATTTGTATATAGTTGCAAGATGAATCAGGATACCTACCAAGGAACATAACTACTTTGAAGTACAATAGTACAGCATTAGGAAAACTTGACATAGGATAAACATGGTCATATGACCAATAGCATATTGTTTAAAGGAAGTATGCAATACAGAGAAACTAATATAATACAGTTCCCATACAGTTTTTGTGTTCAATACCTCAGGCATTCATGAATTATCACAGCATTTCTTTATCTATACCAAAATATCACAAGCAAGTTAGGTACTAACATTAATCACTAATCTTTACGAAAACTAATTTTATGTGTTCAACTGTATTGACAGTATTGGCATTGAAGAGTAAGCACTGGGGACTTAGACTAGGCCTCTTATACATTTGCTGGACTGTTTGGACCTTAAAATATACATCATCTACACACTTTTCACTGTTTTGGTTTTGTGTGCTTACACAGAATCATGTTTTCTGTTAAATAAAGCATAACACAATTACAGAAATAAAGCATGTAACAAAGGTTACAAACATAACAGAATAATATCATTACAGAAAATAAATATTTTGGGAATTCAGCCTGAAACATCATTCTAATTAAGGGTGGCGTTTGAGAGTTACTTTACATTAACATACTAAATTTATTTCATGCAGGGATTTTTTCTTATATTTCATACACTCTTCAATATTATGGAGCTTTTTATAAACCTACCTTAACTTATTAGTACTATTATCTGCCATCCAAACTTAGTCGGCCTTTTCACAGCTCAACCAATATGGATGCTTTGCTGTTCGTTAAATCAAAGTTCTATTCAATTTACAAACTTCAAACCTAACTTTTCCTCACAGAACTCTACATAGAGCATTTTCTTAACCTTTTATTATTCTTAAATAACTGGTAACCAAAGAAATGCAGTGTACGTAATAAAGAAATATACACAAAATCGCGCATAGACTTTAACCAAATGCATATTAATGTAAATTGTTTCTGTACCTCTTATAAAAAACATTTTCATCAAGAGAGTGAGGTAATATACTGGGGCCTGGACAAACATCTTTAAGGCTAAATACATTAGTATATATTTTTTACATAGTAATTTTTTTGTCATGTGGACAGATGTTACCAAGATGGGAAGCAGCAGTAGGATGTTAAGGTAAGAGATTGAGAAAAGCACATTTGTAAAGAGTAGATCTTACATATTTGGACCACTTTCAAAATCATGGCGTGACACCTCCAATTCCCAGATGCATTGCAAGCTAAATTTCCACCAGATGATGCTACCATGTCCATTGTTTTGCTCGATACATTTCAGCTTAAAGTTCGACTTATCAAAAGTTTATTCACTGGATTTAGGTGTGCTTACCCTTCGAACATAAAAGTGCAGCGACTCAAAATTACGGTACATTTAATCACAACACTGCAGCTGTACCAGTTTTCAAGCAAGAAACTACTATTATATACCTCTGAAAGAAACTCAATGCTGCATGTCTATTCATAAAAGGATGATAAAATAAAACAAGTTCTTTCAAATGTAACATTAAATGATGGCCCTCAACAAATGATCAGTATTGGCGTAAAGTTTCCCATTTTCTTCGCAAGCAAAACGGAGACAAATTAACCGGACTGCTTTTGAATTTGCGTGAGTCCTGTATACATACTACCTACAAATAGAGATCTAATATTTCTTTATGATATGTAGTGGATGACACTTATTTCTTAAAACAGTTCAGTAACGAATACGTCACAGTTACAGCAAAGTGGAATGTATGATGGAAAGCGGTCAGGTTTCAATAACAGTTTCCAATTCAACTAGACTAACGATCAATAGCTGGCAGTAGTATTACTGTATTATTTGATAGTTTAGCCATAATAATACTGATGGTACATCTCACGTACCTAATATCAATACAAAACTTACCGTCAGAAAACTACGCTCTTCATTTCTTACTGAAAGTCCTTTGAATGTGCCTGCTGGATAGACGTGTACTAAAGTCCTTACGTTTGGCACCATTCATGCAAAATATTCAAAATTAATCTTACTGACAGTATACTTTACAAGTTATGATATGGAGTATAAATAGAGTATGTACTTGAAAAGAGTACTACAGGCAGTCCCCGGGTTACGACGGGTTCGGCTTACGACGTTCCGAGGTTAAGGCGCTTTTCAATTATACTCGTCAGAAATTATTTGTAGGGTTACGACGCATGTTCCAGGGTTACGACGACGCCTACAATGCTGATCTGGCACAAGAAATATGAAACCAAAAATGCAAAATAATCAATATTTGAAGATCTTTTAGATGAAAAATGAAATAAGAATGCAGTTTACATAGTTTTTAATGCACCCAAAGCATTAAAAGTAAGGTTTCCTTAGGATTTTTTATGATGTTTCGGCTTACGACGATTTTCGGGTTACAAGGCGTCTCAAGAACGGAACAACGTCGTAACCCGGGGACTGCCTGTATGAGGAGACCATCACAAGTAAGTAAATGCTTTCCTAACCAACTTCCTTAAATATTCAGTAGATTTAAGTATTGTATAGATTATGGTTTGACTAAATCACTGCATTTGGTGGAAAGGCAGTCAAGAGTAAATATAAATTTATTCCAAGCTTAATCATAGCTCAGTGTCCAAAACTGTTTTCCTTTTAGCATTCAAAGAGCGAAACTTTCTTCATTAGATTACTCATCTTCAAGTTGTACAATATTGCTTCTTTGCAGATTCTGCATGCTGCTTCAATTCTTGCAAGGAATCATTCTCTGCAGCCTACTTGGAGAGAGTTCGCATCAACTGCAGACTACCACTGCGATATCCCGTTCCGAAATGATTCCTGGAAAACTAATATCTTGATAGTCTGCCAAAACTAATTGACAGTCACCCAATTTTCAGGCAACTAAAATGATAAAATCTAGCATTACAGATTAACCATAACATTTTAATCTTTACAGAATGAGTAACATGATAAAAGATAATTTTGTTCTTACTACCAGGAGATGAAAAATACAAATACTTTAGAGTAATTTAGTTCAAGAACACACTAAGAATTTTATATAAAGTAAGCTGGCATGAATAGTATACACTGATTTGTTGATAGGCAGTTAGCAAATCATACATAATTGTAAAATTTGTGCTAATTTTCATGTTTTGTAATTACACACCTTTTATTTTCCTCATCACTTGCCATGTGCAGGTTAGCCAAAAGATGGTTAATCTTGAATCCCTTTGCCAAAATCCTTAAGTTATCTTCTTAAGCCTCAGCAAATTGAAACCCAGAGGGAAACTCAAAGTCAGCCATGATGGTAAGACAAAGTTCCAACCACAATGAGACTTGGAATGAAGACATGGTTAACTGACCCCACAGGACTGAGAAACCAAGAGGATCCTTACTGACTCAAGACGTTCTAATATATAGCTCTTTCATCTTCTGCAGATACAGGAAAGGCAGGATCTGATACTGGAAGCAGGAAGCTTAAGGAAAAAGCACCGCACTAACTGAAGCTCCAGAGAAAGAGAGAGGCCATGTATATTACCATCCATTGCTTAAATTGAACAAATGGAAATTGAGAAGGGAAGATTAGAAGAGCAGGGAGAATCCCTTTATCAGTTTCTTCCAATGGTCAGGCGGCCAGAGGAGACACTCGCCACAATTCAGAATTAAGAGACAGCATACATTCCTGACCACTGCAGAAAGAACAGTAAGAATGAGTCAATGTTAATGGAGAACATTAATCTTGCACACACGATTTCGTGCCCTGGATATCTCCGCTGATCATTTTTACCAGAGGAGCAATCATCAGGCGTCATCATTTGTACGACAGTCATTGAACGTAATAAAAAACAAATAAACAATCCAGAGTCATCAGCCAATCAATTTAAGAAATACTTTTAAAAAATCTTCAAAAGCAGCCATGGTGAAGACAAGCGGAAGATGTATGTTCAGGAAAGCTGCAAAAGAAAAAATGATGCTGTTAGTAGAGTAAGTAGGCTGTTCCCCCTTTCACTTTCGGGCTGCCTGTTAGTTAACGACCCTCACCTGACACTAGTTAACTACCTTGTTACCAGTGCCAATGATTGGATCAGATTTCACGGAAGATGATCCATGTAAAAGATGAAGGATTTTCATTCTTTTAGGAACAGACACTAATCCTAATATGATATTGTTAGTATACAATAAAGTTTTGTACATACTTACCTGGCAGATATATACTTAGCTTAGGTCTCTGACGTCACGACAGAAAATTCAAAACTCGCGGCACACGCTACCGGTAGGTCAGGTGATCTACCTTACCCGCCGCTGGGAGGCGGGTGTAAGAACCAGTCCCCCTTTCTTGTCAGGTTATTTTCTTCCACCTGTCTCCTGAGGGGAGGCTGGGCGGGCCATCAATCGTATATATCTGCCAGGTAAGTATGTACAAAACTTTATTGTATACTAACAATATCATTTTTGTACATGAACTTCCCTGCCAGATATATACTTAGCTGATTGACACCCTTGGTGGAGGGAAAGAGACACATACTTACTTAGAAAGTGGGGACAACACATGTTAAAGGAATACATAATATAAACCTCTGGTTCTTACCTGATTTAGGCAGAAGACTTGATAGTTACTGTCTATTAGTCTGCGTTGCCTAAAGAGTCTCAGCGAGGGCGTGACCTATGGCTGAAGAACTCTTTGGGTCTACCAATGGGAACTGAGTCCACTTACTTGGCAGAATCCAAGCAGGATCTGGTCAATGGGGATCAACCCGCTTACATGCCAGAGCCTATCACTACCAATTGCAAGGAGCCTCAAGCACAACCGATCACACCTAACAAATACTAACATTAGTATACGAAAGAAGGAGCTGCCTCCTGCAACCTCCTTCGTACAACCAAAAAAACTCAAACTTAAAACTAACAGGGAAAAGGATTAAAAAGGATGTGTTTCAGCTCCCTGCCCCAGCACTGAATCCGCCGATACGTAAGGGCCTAGCCCAAAACACTTATCATACGTAATCGATACGTCCCTTAGGTAGTGATTAGAGAAGACTGATTCACACCTCCAAAAAGTGGCCTTCATAAGGTTTTGTAATGACAAATTCTTCTTGAAAGCCAAAGACGTCGCGATGGCCCGTACTTCGTGCGCCTTGACTTTCAGAAGGTTAAACTGTTGCTGATTGCAAGAAGTGTGTGCTTCTCTAATAATATTCCTGATAAAGAATGAGAGTGCATTTTTAGATAAGGGCCTACTGGGGTCCCTTACAGAGCACCAGAGATTGCTCTCATTAGCGGCAAGTCTTTTCTTCCTCTGAAGATAATATTTCAGGCTTCTCACCGGGCAAAGAGATCTCTCCTCTTCTGTCCCAACTAAGGAGGATAAGCTTTTGATTTCGAAGCTCCTGGGCCACGGCGAAGAAGGGTTTTCATTCTTGGCTAGGAAAGCCGGAAGAAAAGAGCAAACCGCGGAGCCTCCTTGGAAACCTACCTCACCTTCTAGAGCCTGCAGCTCGCTGACCCTCTTCGCTGACGCTAACGCACAGAGAAAAAGAGTCTTCATCGAAAGGTCTCTGAACGAAGCAGCATGGGGAGGTTCGAACCTTGAGGACCTCAGGAAGAGCAGCACGACATCAAGATTCCAGCTAGGCACTAAGGAGGAGGTTCTTTTAACCGTTTCAAACGATCTGATTAAATCATGGAGGTCCTTGTCCTCAGATATGTTTAATCCTCTATGACGAAAAAACTGAGGAAAGCATGCTCCTGTATCCCTTGATGGTGGAGACAACCAACCCGCATTTTTCCCTCAGGAAGATAAGGAAATCTGCAATCTGAGTCACAGAGGTACTGGAGGAGGAAACTTTATGAGTCCTGCACCAGCGTCGAAAAACATCCCACTTCGACTGGTAGACTCTAGATGTGGAAGGTCTACGTGCATTGGCAATAGCCCTTGCAGACTTTGCCGAAAAGCCCTTAGCTCTGACGAGACTCTTGATAGTTCTGAATCCAGTCAGACTGAGAGCGGGGAGGTTTTTGTGAAACCTGTCGAAGTGGGGCTGTTTGAGCAGATCGACTCTTAGAGGTAGGATCTTGGGACATCCACCAGCCATTCCAGTACCTCTGTGAACCAGTCGTGGGCGGGCCAGAACGGAGCTATCAACGTCATCCTTGTTCCCTCTGACGCTGCGAATTTCCTTAACGTTTCCCCTATAATCTTGAAAGGCGGGAAGCGCGTAAAGATCCAGATTCCTCCAATCCATCAGGAATGCATCTATTGCCACTGCTCTTGGGGGGTCTGCAATAGGGGAGCAGTATAGATCTATCCGCGCATTCCTGGAGGTCGCAAATAGATCGAGATGGGGCCTGCCCCACGTCCTCCACAGCTCCTGGCATACGTCCGCGTGCAGAGTCCACTCTGAGGGAAGGACTTGATTCCTTCTGCTTAGCAGATCCGCTCTGACATTTCTTTCTCCCTGTACGAACCTGGTGAGAAGCCTTATGTTCCTTTCCTCTGACCACAAGAGGAGCGATCTCGCTGTCTCGTACAGGGAGAAAGAGTGAGTCCCCCCCTGTTTCCGAATGTAAGCCAGGGCTGTAGTGTTGTCGGAGTTGATCTGAACATATTTCCCTTTTACGAGGGGTTCGAAGGTCTTGAGAGCTAACCAAATCGCTGTTAGCTCCTTCTTGTTGATGTGCCAGGACACCTGATCCCCCATCCAGGTGCCTGACACTTCTCTCGACCCGAGAGTAGCTCCTCAAACCTTTGTCCGAAGCGTCTGCATACAACACTAGGTTGGGGTTCCGAACCTGCAAGGAAAGGCCTTCCTTGAACAATAGAGGGTCTAGCCACCAACGTAGATCCTCCTTTATCTCTTGCGAAATCTTGAACACAAAGTCCAGACCTTGAGATTTCCGATCCCAGTTCCTCGTCAGGAAGAACTGTAGGGGTCTGAGGTGCAACCTTCCTAGAGAAACGAATTGCTCCAGCGAGGAGAGTGTCCCCAACAGACTCATCCACTCCCTCGCTGTGCATACATCTTTCTCTAGAAAGATTGCTACCTTCTCCAAACCTCGGGTTATCCTCTCTGGGGACGGATACGCCCGAAAAACCTGAGAATTGGCATCAGAATCCCCAGATAGATACGCTCTTGACTGGGGATTAGCTGTGACTTCTCGAAATTCACTAGCAAACCCAGAGAAGCTGCTAGATCCAACGTCACTCGTAAGTCCTCCAGACATTTCTCCTTGGATTTGGCCCTGATAAGCCAATCGTCCAAGTAGAGGGAAATCCTCACTCCCTCGAGATGAAGCCACTAGGCAACGTTCTTCATCAGTCCTGTGAATACTTGGGGGCCGTGGAAAGGCCGAAGCATAGGGCCCTGAACTGAAAAACGTTCCCTCCCCACATGAATCTGAGATATTTGCGAGAAGAAGGATGGATCGGCACATGGAAGTAAGCGTCCTGAAGGTCCAGCGACACCATCCAGTCCCCGGGACGAAGAGCTGCTAAGACTGATGACGTCGTCTCCATAGCGAACTTCCTCTTCTTCACAAAGACATTCAGGGCGCTTGCGTCCAGAACCGGTCTCCATCCTCCTGAGTTCTTGGGAACTAGGAACAGACGGTTGTAGAACCCCGCTGAAAGAGGGTCCTGAACCATCTCTATTGCCTCTTTCTCTAACATCAGCTCTACCGCTAGAGCGAGGGCTTGATTCATTAGTGGGGTCTTTGTATTTGGCCACCAGTGCCCTTGGGGTGGTGGTCAAGGGTGGTCTCGAAATAAAGGGAATGAGGTATCCCCTCTTGATGATCGCGAGGGACCAGTTGTCCGCCCCTTTCGTGCCCAGACATCTGCAAAGTTCAGAAGTCTGGCACCCACAGTTGTCTGGAGGACCCCCGAACTATTTCTTGGCCCTAATAGACCGGGAGAAGGTCCTTCCTCTTCTAGGTGGTCTCGAACCTCTGGAGGAAGAAGAGCGAGACGAAGGTCCTCCTCGAAAGGGTTCTTGCCTACTTTGAGCCTCTTTCTTCGTCTTCTGCTGAAACGAAGGTTTCGGAATTCTAGCCGAGCGAGCTAGCATATCCTGCGTCGCTTTTGCTGATAACGAGCTGGAGATATCGTTAATAGTCTTCTTGGGGAAGAGTTGCGGGGAAAGCTGTGAATACAGCAAGGAAGCTCTCTGTGCGTGAGAAACCGCCTTGGTAAGAAAAGAGCAGAAAACGGCCCTCTTCTTTACCACTCCTGCACCAAAAAGTGAAGCAATTTCCCCGGAACCGTCTCTCACTGCCTTGTCCATGCAAGACAGAACTGCGTGGAGGTCTTCGGGCGAAAGAGTGTCTTGCTCTTGAGTCCTCTTAGCCAACACTCCCAGGGTCCAGTCAAGAAAGTTAAAAACTTCTAAGACTCGGAACATTCCCTTCAGAAGGTGATCCAACTCGCTCATACCCCACGTCGTCTTCGCAGAATTCAGCGCCGAGCGACGTGCGGAATCGACCAACGAAGAGAAGTCCGAGTCTGCAGAAGAGGGAAGAGTTAGACCCAAGGGCTCTCCTGACTCGTACCAGAACCCCATCTTACCCGTCAGCTTGGAAGGGGGAAAAGAAAAAACTGTCTGCCCCCCTTCTCTTCTTTTGAAAGCAACCAGTCGTCAAAGTTCTTCATAGCCTTCTTCATAGACACTGTAGGCTTCATCTTAACGACTGAAGACTTCTTAGCCGTATTGGTCGTTGAAAATAAGGACGGAGGAGACGGAGGAGCAACGGCCGAAAGAGACTCCCCAAAATCTTGCAAGAGGAGGTCTGTAAGTCTCTTATACGAAGAAACCGAAGCATCCTTGGGCAAATCTTCCTCCGAATCAGCAACAAATTCTACCGAAGAATGACGTCTACCAAGATGACGTAAAGCTCTACTGCCCGGAGGAGAGCTAATCCTTGAGAGCGCCTGTTCGGAGAGCGCCTACTAGGCGAGCGCCTACTGGAAGAAAAACCACCGGGAGAGCGCTTACACGGGGAGCGCCTACCAGGAGAGCGCCTACTTTGAGAGCGCCTCCCAGGAGAGAGCCTACTAGGAGAGCGCCTAGTTGGAGAGCGCCTACTAGGAGAGCGCCTACTTTGAGAGCGCCTCCCAGGAGAGAGCCTACTTGGTGAGCGCCTGCTAGGAGAGCGCCTACTTGGGGAGCGCCTACTAGGAGAGCGCCTACAAGTGGAGGCCCGACTGTCGGAAACAGATTCTAACTCCACAGAAGAGCGTCTGATAAGGGAGAGCGCCTATCAGGCTCTCTGCGCCTGCTAGGCTCTTGGCGCCTGCCATCCTCAATACGCCTGCCAGGCTCTTGACGCCTGCCACGGGGAGAGAAAACATCCACAGATGAATCCCTGTCAGAAGCGCGGCGCTTACAAGGCTCTGAGCGCCTATCCAATCGGGAGTGATCTAACGGAGGAGAAAACTTCCGTTGCCGCCTACCAGGCTCTTGGCGCCTACTAGGCTC
This sequence comes from Macrobrachium nipponense, assembly GCF_015104395.2. Classification (NCBI taxonomy): domain Eukaryota; kingdom Metazoa; phylum Arthropoda; class Malacostraca; order Decapoda; family Palaemonidae; genus Macrobrachium; species Macrobrachium nipponense. Next base: position 26,612,713 of record NC_087222.1, read on the forward strand.
TTGGCGCCTACTAGGCTCTTGATGCCTACTAGGCTCCGAGCGTCCGTCAAAAGGAGAGTGGCCACCAGGCGAAGAACTCTTCCTTCGCTCCTGACGAAAACGAGGCTCTTTGACGTCTGTCAAGCTCTTGACGCCTAACTGAAGAGGAGCGGAAATCCTGAGGAGAGAGCCGTCTGGCTCCTTACGCCTTACATGCTCACAACTCTTGCTGGGAAGAGAGGAGAGCCTACTCGGAGAAAGATCCCGAGCTCCAGCCTGCACTTCTGACCTCCTACTAACAGGCTCAAAAGCTCCTCTAGCCAAAGGAGATTTAGCCGAAGGAACGTTCTTAGACTTCTTCACCGGAAGTGAGGCGTCCTTCCGACGATGAGAAGTCCCGGCAATAGACTCCGCTAAAGCCGCAATCTGCGCCTGCAGACCCGCCAGGATACGCGCAGGAGATCTCTTAAACTCCTCTACAGGGGACGAAGTCCGAGAGCGAACAGGAGAAGCGTAACCGGACGAAATCTTGGTTCTCTTGCGTTCCACTTCTGGCTCTTCCGCGAAGGATTCGGGGCTGGAAGGAAGGGCGCAAGGATCCTTCCAGGGCCTCTTGAGAGGGCGAGACGACTCCGATGCGCTCCATCTACGCTGAGGAGAAGGCGACGAAGATGACGAGAAGCACTGGCGCAATAACTCCTTCTTGGTTCGATCCAAGGCAGCCTGGGAACGAGCAACAGGAACTGCCGAGGGGACGCCTGACCGGTGGGGGTTCTCCCTAACCTTCCTGCGGCTTTCGACTTTCCTCCTCCACTGGGTCTGGGAGTCTGGAAGAGGTCTAGGCCTGGAAGCGTTAGTGAGCCGGTCAGACGCACCCTCCACTGCACTAGGGGCACTGCACTGATCACTTGCACTATCATCACTCTTACCTTGTCGAGAGCGAGCGAGGCTCTCCTTACTCCTGATCGAGGCTCTCCCAGAAGCAACTTCCGAAAACGAATCTTCGGGTTCAAAGCTGGGCGCAGGGGCTGAAACTGGAGAAGGAACTACTTCTACTACAGGATTCTCAGCGTCAACTTCACTCACCCTCGATCTACTAGAACTCTTTGAAGAAGCCTTGCGCACCCTATCCTTCTCTAACTTTCTCACATAAGAAGAGAGAGCCTTCCAACCATCCTCATCCAAATTCTCACACTCTTTGCAAGGGTTAATAAAAGAGCATTCATTCCCTCTACACGACTCACATACCGAGTGAGGATCTAATGCAGCTTTAGGAAGCCTAACTTTACATACCTTCTCTGAACAAACCCTAAATAAACTAGGTTTCTTAACTTCAGAATCATCCATGATTATAGATATGTAAGAGAAATCCAAAAGAAAAATCCAAAACACAGTCCAAAAAGCGTATGCCAAGCCAACAAACAAAGGGTACTTCACTAAATCCAAATCGTCAGCAACGAGAACGAATTTTAACTATCGTAAGGACTGAACAACAGGTGTTGTCCAGCCGGCGACAGAAAATAATCTGACAAGAAAGGGGGACTGGTTCTTACACCCGCCTCCCAGCGGCGGGTAAGGTAGATCACCTGACCTACCGGTAGCGTGTGCCGCGAGTTTTGAATTTTCTGTCGTGACGTCAGAGACCTAAGCTAAGTATATATCTGGCAGGGAAGTTCATGTACAAAATGACTTTTTAATGACAAATGTATTTGAATGTCATAAAGGGGAAACTAACTTTTCAAAGTATTTTATGCGACATTTGTTAAACATTTTTTTTGAAGCATGTAAATAATAGTTAGATTTATCCATGACAATGATTTGTTATGCGAGATCACATCAGAAAACTTGAAGTAAATAATAAAATCTGTCGCATCTCAAATATACACCTGAAAACATGGACATAAATAGATTAAGTTGCCTTACCAATGATTCAGGTTATGGAACAGCTGATATAATTTGTGCCTCTCATTCCAGCCTGGAGCCTTTGGGATAACTTTGTGGTACTCGTCCCAAAACCTCCTGCTGAAGCCTCCAAACATGCCAGCGATCGCAAGATCGAATTCGTGGTGCCCGTAGAAAGATGCTGGATCAAATATCACTGAAATGTGGATTATAAAATATCATTACTAACTTGCCATTTACCAATTAACTTGAGTGTTTTAAAGCGTGTATCTGAAACTTCACAAACCAAAGGGAAATAGTGTTTTAAACGGTACATCTGAAAGTTGCTGTACTGTTTTACATTCTTCCTGAAAAACACAACGATGTATTTTATACTTCTCAATTAAGCTGTTAGTGATTAATATCATCATCACAAGAGATGATCTGATACCATATTTCATGTAAATATGAAGCTAGCAATAGCCATGTACACCTGTATATCTACTAAGAAGTTTATAGAAAGTAAAAGTATATTATGTTATGCCACCTGGCTAGTTGCTAGCAACAACACTGTTTACATAGATGTCAAGGCCATCTTGAAATTTACAATTTCCTATCAAGCCTCCTCCTTCTGAAAAGGGTTCCCATTATATGGTTCCTGTACAACATTATCACAGCCACTATTCATGCTTGATATTACCCTTGAATGCTCTTCTGTTCAGGCAGAATGACACCAGTAAAATATAAGGTCTGTACATTGCATCGACATGTTTACACCTATAACTTCCATTTCTTCAAAACCACTAGAGCAAATACTTTCCACTTACAGCAGTAAGCCAGAATCTTAAAACAATCAGATGGACGTTCCACAAAGAAATCTTTGGGAGGTAACTGAATATGCATAAAAGGACAATAGGTCTTCATAGAGTACACTAAATTTGATACATCACCTGGACAGTCGGCAATTTCTGAAGCATTACCACTCCACAGGTCACCGTGGAGAAGAGACGGCTTCACTTCTATGTCTTTGAAGTACTCCGGGAGTTTCAACTGAAGCTTGGACCATAATTCTCGGGCCTCTCTGTCACCATACTGGAATTGATAAAAGAAACTGGATATTTTAAAGATTTTGATGAACACAACTTAAAATACAAATATATTTCACAAGAGTTATTCATCTTAATTTCTAAATAAAATATATATGACTGGTACATCAAGCACTTAATACAAATATATTTGCATGAGTTACTCCTCTTAATTCCCAAATATGATGTATATGACTGGTGCATCAAATTCTTTGTAGAATGACATACACTCCCATTAATCTGAGGTTTCTGATAATACCTTGTTAAAATGAAAACTCTATAAAGAAAATAATCTCGTTCAACTTCAAACTCTTCTGCCTTTTGTTTCAAATAGCATTATTGTAATTGTTTCCAAAATAGCATTCACTATTAGTCTACAAACTTATTTTAAATCAAACTCTTCTGCCTTTTGTTTCAAATAGCATTATTGTAATTGTTTCCAAAATAGCATTCACTATTAGTCTACGAACTTATTTTAAATCGGTCTTACTATTTCAAACCCTTTGAATATTAAGCAATGACTTTAGTCCTGTTAAATTTGAGTAATCTATTGTTTCTGGGTACAAAAACAATACATATTCACAAAATAAATAAATCAACAAGTGGTCAGTTTTAATGTCAGTAAACTGAAAAGCACACTTCAATATGCCTGTCCATTCTAGTATGCTTCGTTGTTCCCACTTCAGCACGACTAATATAAACAAGATTTAGTTATGCCAAAATGGCTGTGATCAATATTTTATGAGGTAGTGACCAGTTTATTTTCTTTGCAGACATGTACCCTCTGTCTTTGAATACATAAGTAAATTGTATACACAGACTGGTTTTCTTCATTTTATCATAGTATTTGGGGTACGTCCCCTCTAATGCATCCAAATTTAATATTCTCTGAGAGTATGCCTTCCATGTTCAGTGTCTATAGTAAGAAGTGTTTACTGGAGAAAGAAAAGACTAAATCTGTTCTTGTAGGCATCAACAGAAAACATACTCTGGTGAACAGCAACATAGTGCATCAGAGAACACCAAGCCCATAAGATGACTTCCAAAAATCATCTAGACGACCGAGTAACTTGAAATCATTGACAAGAGGTAAGAGACGACTCCAAAGGTTCTGTAATAGTTAGGATACTAATACAACAAAATAAAAAGGTTTTAAACGTTTTCAGTACATTAAGAAAACTTATTATTATAACACTATTATTCAGAAGATGAACCCTAATCGTACGGAATAGCCACAGGGGCCACCGACTTGAAATTGAAGCTTCCAAAGAATATGGTGTTCATTCAAGAAGTTACAGAAGGCAATATGAAATAGAGAGAGAGATCGGTGATTGGAAAAGCAGAGAAATTAAGAGATTAACAAACAAAAATGTTAGTGAAATATTAACTACAATCATCTTAGTATAAGGTACTTACATCTTTCTCAACCAGCGTCAACTGCTGCTGAAGCTTTCTTGCGTAAAAATCCTGAAGAGAAAGAGAGAAGAATCATGCAAAATGCAGTATTGAAGCAGCAAAACTCAATGTAAAAATAAAATACTGTTTTACTTAACTCGTTGAAATTTGGGGTCCAAAACTTGTTACTGGTAAAACACACAAAATTCAACGTAAAATAAAATATTGTTTTCTTTAACTCTTCGAAACTGGGGTCCAAAACTTGTTACCAATAAAACACACTCCATTATGGCTTCCTGATTTTGAGCTTGCAAATAATTTTTTTTAATTGCTTACTGTGAATATTTTCATCGTGATAAAACACTGGAGTTGGTGACAATTTGAAGTCAAATAGCTGTACTTTGCAGAGAGTATCTTCAAACTATAAGCAAATTTGAAACTTACACTTCATACATAAATATTAAAAAAATGACAATTTGTCGAAAATTGCATTTTTCCTAACTATACAAACCTGAGGTCCTTTAACAATAGGAAGGTAACTAGCGGCAGCTGGGACGGTCGTAAGCTTCGAACAAGGGGAGAACGGTAGTTAACTGCTTGTCCGGTCGTGCGCGCGCCGCTCGCCCGGGCGGTGAAGAATCACTTTTGCTTTAGGCCCATGCAAAAAGTTGCAGAGTGAGGGGTGGTATGAGGTGGGACTATATGTAAAGGACGCTCCCAAGGGTTTGTATAGTTAGGAAAAATGCAATTTTCGACAAATTGTCATTTGTTCCGATACGTAATACAAACCCTCGGTCCTTTAACAATAGGAAGACTCACTTCTTGGTGGGTGGAATCTGAGTCTTTTTGGTGAACAGACTGGTGTTCGTCCAACCTTGGAATGCCTCCCTGGTCGTAAGAGCAAGGGAGGGATCCAAACCTCTGTCCGATTGATCGGGGTGTGCACCGCAGGATCAATGGTCAGACCTCTGAGCCAAGTACTAAGAGAGAGGCAAGCGTATCTCTTCGTACCAGCATTGCAAGAACTTGTTCCTGTACAGGAGCCAACATAAAGTTATGGGTTTGTCTCAAGTAGGCATCCACTCCTTCCCCCTTGTTGGAGGGAGTGGAGGATATTTGCTTCTATCCCTAACTAAAGGGATAGATTGGGGCTCGGTTGAGTAGCTTACCTGCATCGGATTCCTTTCCAGCATGGGGACGACCGTGACCCTCTGCCCACAGGTAGAGAGAGAGAAAGATGGAGAAGAGAAGCCAGTCGCACTCTCATTCAACCATTCATTCCTACAGTCACACCAGGAATCGATGCTGTTCTGCCTGCTCGGGTGCTGGGTAAGCTTACACAACGTGTTGAGTAGCCACCACAGGTCCCAAGGAAAAAGTATCCAAGGACTTGTGGGCAATATCCCGAAGGTAGAAGGACGTGAAGGTAGTCTGGTTGGCCCAGACACCTGCCTTCAGGACCTGCGCCACGGAGAAGTTCTTGCGGAACGCCAAAGAGGGTCCAATACCTCTGACTTCGTGGGCTCTCGGTCGGAGCGTACGGATGTCGTCACTACCATCAGCCTCGTACGCTCTCCTGATCACCTCACGCAGCCAGAAAGAAAGCGTGTTCTTGGATACTTCTTTCTTGGTAACCCCAGTGCTAACGAAGAGGCGTCGACACTCAGGCCTGAGGTGTCGAGTTTTCTTCAGATAGCGCCGTAGCGCCCTCACAGGACAAAGCAGCATCTCATCCGTATCGTTGTCGGTGAAATCCATTAGGGAGGGGATTGTGAAAGACTCGAACCTGTCGTCAGGGATCGACGGATTCTGAGTCTTAGCTACGAAATTCGGGACGAAATCGAGCGTCACAGATCCCCAGCCCCTGGAATGTTTAACATTGAAGGACAGACCATGAAGTTCCCCTACTCTCTTCGCCGATGCCAGGGCCAGCAAGAAGAGGGTCTTGAGGGTCAGATCCCTGTCTGACGACTCTCGGAGTGGCTCGAATGGTCTTCGAGTCAAACTCCTAAGGACGAGAGTCACATCCCACTCAGGTGGCCTGAGCTCCCTGGGTGGGCAAGACCTTTCGAAGCTCCTCATTAGCAAGGAGATCTCGAACGAGTTCGAGATGTCCAGTCCCCCTCAGTTTTAGGACGAGTGCCAGTGCAGCTCTATATCCTTTAACTGTGGGTACTGAGAGGAGCTTCTCTCGGCGAAGAAATACGAGGAAATCCGCTACCTGCTGAAGAGTGGCTCTGAGAGGAGATAGACCCCGTCTACGACACCAACCACAGAAGACGGCCCACTTCCCCTGGTACAGGGCACAGCTGCAGAGGACTGTCTGACGTGTCCAGCCATCTCTGTTGCTGCGCTGCGAGAAAAGCCTCTCGTTCGCAAGAGATGGTGGATAACAGCCAGCCGTGAAGTTGTAGGGACTGGACTGCTCGGTGGTACCGCTCTACGTGTGGCTGGGCTAGAAGGTGTGCCAGTGGGGCATCTCTCTCGGTTCTTCTGCAAGAAGAGCCAGCAGGTCCGGATACCAAACGGCTTGAGGTCGTTTGGGAGCCACCAGGATCATCCTGAGATTGGGAGTGACCAGCGCTCGGCTGATCACTTTCCGAATCAGACAAAAGGGAGGAAAGGCGTAGACGAGAGGTTGTCCCGGGGAGTTGAAGAGCGTCCTCTGCAGCTGCCCATGGGTCCGGCACGGCTGAGCAAAAAACTTGAAGTTTTTTGTTGTGCCGGGTGGCGAACAGGTCTATGACTGGACGCCCCCACAGGTTGAGAGCCTTTCCGCCACTTTCTGGGTGTAGGGTACCACTCGGTCCCTATTACCTGGATCCCGACGGCTGAGCTTGTCCGCTACTACATTCCTCTTGCCTGGAATGTAGCGTGCTGACAGCTCTATCGAATGAGCCGTGGCCCACTCGTGCACCTGCACCGTCAACTGGTGTAGCGGGAGAGACACTAGGCCCCCCCTGCTTGTTGACGTATGCCACTACCGTGGTGTTGTCGCACATCAACACCACTGAGTGTCCCATCAAGCGGTCTTGGAACTCTTGGAGAGCGTAAAACGCCGCCTTGAGTTCCAGGACATTGATGTGAAGGTGCTTGTCGTGATGGTCCCACACACCTGCAGCCAGCAACTCCTCCAGGTGTGCGCCCCATCCCTCCTCGGTCGATGCGTCTGAGAACAGCAGCATCTCCGGGGGGGGGAGTGCGTAGGGGCACTCCTCTTAAGAGGTTCCTGTCGTCGAGCCACCAGGCTAGGTCCTGCCTCACCTTCTCCGTGATGGACACGGGGAAGTAAGGTGGATCCTTTACCTGTGACCAACTCTCCCTTAGTCTCCACTGGAGAGACCGCAGGTGAAGACGTCCGTGAGGACTAACTTCTCGAGTGACGACAGGTGGCCGATCACGACTTGCCATTGCTGAGCTGCCTGTTCCTGCCGAGACAGGAACCGGCCGGCTGCCTCCCTGAATTTGCTGATCCTCAAGTCTGCGGGGCGGACTTGAGCTGCTACCGTATCGATCAGCATACCCAGGTACTTCATCTTCTGCTTGGGTTCGAGATCGGACTTCTCGTAGTTTATCACGATCCCCAGATCGCGACAAAACTTTAGAAGTCGATCCCTGTCCTGCAGCAACTGCGAGCGGGAGCTCGCCAGGACCAGCCAATCGTCGAGATACCTCAGAAGACGTATCCCGTGCGAATGGGCCCAAGCAGACACCAGCGTGAACACTCTCGTGAACACCTGTGGGGCGGTTGAGAGACCGAAGCAGAGTGCCCTGAATTGGTAACACCGTCCCGTCGAAGATGAAGCGGAGGTGGGACTTTCTGGAGGACTGATGGATGGGTATTTGGAAATACGCATCCTTCAGGTCCACTGAAAGCATGAAGTCGTTCTCCCTGATGGAGTCCACACGGAACGTGCCGTCTCCATCTTGAACCGAGTCTGGCGAACAAATCGGTTCAGGGGAGAGAGATCTATCACCGGGCGCCAGCCCCCCGATGCCTTTTCCACTAAGAAAAGGCGGCTGTAAAAGCCCGGTGACCGATCCACTACGACTTCTACAGCTCGTTTGGGTCAGCATGGTCTTGATCTCCTGCCGAAAGAGCGTCGTCCTTTGAGGATCCCAGAAACATATGTCTGCAGATGGACCGGGTTGGAGGTGAGGGGTGGCCGAGATTCGAAGGGTAGTAGATATCCCTCCCGAAGGACGTCTACTATCCAGGTCTCGGCACCGTAGCGCTGCCAAGTTGCCCAATGGCTCGCCAGGCACCCCCCCACATTCCGGCAGCTGGTGAGGGGGAACGCCGTCCCTAGCGTTTCCCACCTCGCTTCGACTTCTTCCCAGCACCTCCTCGGGGAAAGGAGGGCTGGGAGGAGGGCTGGTTACGGCCTCCTTTACTAGAAGTTGAAGCAGGAAGAGTCTTTCCTCGGGCTTCGATGGAGCAGCCGTCTTAGCAGCCGAGGAAGCGCTAGCTAAACTCTTAGGCTTAGCCGCAGATGTACGAGGTTGCCCAGAAACCTTCGTAACTGCCTGGTGAACCAGACGGTCACTGTCATCAGTGCGCCGTCTTTCCACCGCAGCGTCCACCATCTCTCCGGGAAAGAGAGCGGAGGAACTCTTCATTGGTCCGTTACGTAGTCCATTTACCGCGCTTCACGCCCGGCCCCCTTGGCTACTCGTGTAAGGACAGCGTCCCTACGACGGAGAACCAAGTTGGCCCACAGGTTTGCCGTCTGATGGGCGAGGTAGGAATAAATGGCACTACCTCCAGACTGGCACAGTCTCCTGAAGTCGGGGTCGTCTTCGAGGGCAGCGCCCCCGGCGTCGGCCGCGACCTTGGATACTGTGAGGGACCACAGATCCAACCAAGAGACTGCCTGGAAAGCTGCCATAAGCGGTAGCTTCCAGGCCCAGTGCCTCCTGCTGCGAGAACCATAGGTTCTCTGACAGGAGCTGCTGCAGGGACACACCTGGAGTTAGCCTAGCTAGCTCCGGGTTAACCTGTTTGGGCGGTATTGGATCTACTGATGGCACGTAGAACTTCCGCTGTCGCTGCAGAGGAGGAGGAAGTAGCTTGGAAGACCGTCCTGACTTAAGTGAGTCCTCTCGTCCTGAGACGAAATACTCCACCTGGTCAAGGACTGAGTCTGCAAGCTCCGATCGCGGCAGTCCCACCGTCAATTTGGGTTCCCTCTTCGGGCCCCAAAAATGACTCGAGCCGGGACGTGGGCTCAGATGGTGGTAGCGGCGATCCTTCCCCCAGGTCGTTGTGCTGACGAATCAGCGCAATAACTGGGCAAAGTTCCTCTGGATCTCAGGAGTTACAGCGTCCTGAGGAGTAGGACCGTCCAGTCCCTCCAACAGGAGCAGCTCTCGAGACCCTCCTCCTTCAGAAGGAGGAACAGCAACAGACCCCCTGACGGTCGCCTCCAACCACTTGCGCGTACGACCTGGCTGGTCCTACAACCATGCCTGGTTCGTGCGGCGTCGTGGCGGGATCGTGAGCGGCGCACCTCTCACGATCACTCCTGGGTACCTCGCTCTTCCCGGTGTAGCCCGAGGAAGTTGAAGGTATAGGAGAGACAGACCTGACGCTCCCCCCCCGTTCGCTGGCAGGACCAGCGTACGTGGGGGGCTGCAGCCGATCACCAACCCGCGGTGGGGATCGTGCTGCAGGCCTGGTCGTGCCGCTCACCTGTGGCGAGCGGCTCGACTGAGCACGTCGACCCCGATCTCGTGCGTCAGACGAGCTGCTGCTGGCCACCGTCTCCGTCCGGCCCTGTGGGAGCGGCGGTCAGGTGATCTGCAGAGCTCGCTTCGCGGTGAGACCGTGACCGTTCGTCTCACGGCACGTCAAACCGCTGGTACCAGCCGAAGCTGGTGCCGTTGTCGAGGGGACCTCTTCTCAGCCTCAACCCGTGGCCGGTCAGAGACCGTCACGTCAACCCGAGTTACCGGCTGGTCGCTACGAGAGCGGCCGCTGGCCTGGCGAGCGTCACTTGCGCGACTCTCGACAGTCTTCTGCTCCGTGCCTCTGTCGTGACGGTGAGCAAGCTCAGGCGTCTTGACATTGGCTGCACGGTCGCCCGAAGAAGGAGACCGTACACTCGGACCTTCTCGCGAACGAGAAGTCGAGCCGGTACCTGACTTAGCAGCAGTGCTACTAAGACCAGGCGCGGATGTACCAGCAGTAGCCAGCACATCCTTGGTCCCCGTCTTCTTCTTCTTCTCAGAAGAGGAGACGGGCCCCCGTTTCCCGAGGGAACAGGAGACCAGCAGAAGCACCCCCCGTCACGCCAGAGCGAGACGGGCCCTTCGAAGGTCCCGTAGGAGCCTTCTTAGGGGGGGAGGAGGCAGCCTTCTTCTTCTTCGGCTTGGAAGCCTTAGAAGTCGAAGGGGAAGAGGCGGCAACAGACGACGAAGAAGACGATGAAGACGACGACGACATCTTCCTCTTCTTCTTCCCCTCTTCTTCGTCAGCTCTCTCAGGACGGACGTCAGGTCTTCCATCCACGGAAAAGTCGGGCCAATTGCCGAAGCAACACGCCCCGACTGATCCTGTCCGGAAAGACCTGAGACCGGTGCAGCACCTCCATGACGAGACGCGACGTGGGCAGGGGCAGGCACGGCAGGAGCGGCAGGAACATCACAGCAGGACCAGCACCATCAGGACCAGCACCAGCAGGACCAGCACCAGCAGGACCAGCAGCAGCAGGACCAGCACCAATAGGACCAGCACCAGGGCAGGACCAGCAGGGACCAGCACCAGCAGCAACATCAACATTAGAGTCCCGCCACACCGCGCGCTTCGTAGGAGCGGCGCGAGGGGCTGGGCCAGCAACACTCGCTGCAGGTACGGCAGGTACGGCAGAATAATCCGGTGTCACAGACCTCTCCATCTCAGCCAAACTCATCATTGGGACGGGCGGTAGATCCAGGGGCGAACTTTTGGGGCAGCGAAAGTCGGGCGTCGGCAGCACATAAAACCCAGGTGGCGGCGGCACGCCCCTCTTAGGCACGGCAGCGATCGGCATTTGAATTGACGCCGTTGGAGTCACTGACGCAATGTGTTGCGTATACACCACATGAGGAGGGGCGGCGTACGCTGGTGTTGACACCGTATTGGTCGTAGTTGTAACCACACCATGAGTTACCACTGCCGACCCCGCTAGCCGTTGAATCAAGCCCTGGATACTGGGGGCGCCCTGCAGTCCCAACGACGCCCACACCTGTCCAAGGTCGTCACTCACAGAAGGCACACCTGAGGGAGGAACAGTCGGGTCAGTTAGAGGGGCACCCTCACGCCTGGGGGAGGACGAACCCCACCCAGAGCGGACGGAAGACCCCGAATACAATTGCACATCCGGGTATCGGGCACCCTCCTCCACACTCGACGGATCGAGTGAGGAGAAGGACTCCGAAACCCCCCCCGCAGGGGAAGGCGCAAATCGTGGGGGCTGAGCTGGAGGCAGGAAGGATGACGAGGTATCCGTAACCAAAGGAGTCGCTGGAGAGCTTTCCGACGACTCCTTGGTCAACCTACGCCTCTTCCTACCCTCGTACAGCACCCACTGCGCCTCGGACCAATTTACACATACATCACATGGTTCGGTTCGGGAGCATTCTCGCCCCCGACACCGAAAACATAACTCATGAGGATCAATATCTGGGTAAGAGCGGAATCCGCCGCATTTACGCCCCTCCAACCCGGGACACACTCTACGGGCAGTTGGTGGGCGCGGCGAAAGCTCTTCTTGATCCATGATTAATTAATCTTCACTCAATGAAAAATGAAAACAAGTACTTACAATTTCATTCAAGACCACACACAAACCAGTCAGAAGAAATTGTAACATCCAAAGCACACGACGAAAATAGCGGGCAGAGCGATGACGAACACGTCCTGTCACACCACGGCCGAAAGCAAAAGTGATTCTTCACCGCCCGGGCGCGCGCACGACCGGACAAGCAGTTAACTACCGTTCTCCCCTTGTTCGAAGCTTACGACCGTCCCAGCTGCCGCTAGTTACCTTCCTATTGTTAAAGGACCGAGGGTTTGTATTACGTATCGGAACAACATAAAATTTTACAAATTATTTTTTCACCAAGAGCATGAATTACAAGCGTCTCTTCCAAAAATAAATATATTATAGCTATTTGTTCTAGTTTAATGCATATTTAAAAAAAGAGAAAAGTTTTGTGCTTTTCTATTTCAGACTTGCAAAAAAGATAATTTTATAAGCTCTGTCCAGTTTGCAAATGAGATCAAGTTAAACCATCCCCCAATGCCCAAGATGTCTTCCCTATCCTACCCACTGTCAAAAAATGATTGTTTTATTTTCTAAAGATTTCATTCAACATCACAGTCTCAAGGGATGACATCTGCATGATATCACTTGACTATCAGAGTTAATCCAACAAATAGAATTTTGTACAGTATATTCATCATTTTAAACACTAAAAGTGTTTACGAAAATATATTATGTCTTTTCCTCCTGTGGGTCTGAACAGGTTTCTCTTTGATTACACTTGTGATACCAAAGTACTTCTTGTTGCATGAATAAATATTTAATGTGTGTGTATGATACTCTTTTTTTAAAAAAGAAAAACCTGTCTAATACAAAGTTGGACCTTACACCACTTTTAACTGCTTTGGTGCATCTGATTCAAGTTGTTGTGATGCAAGTAAAAAATTTGTTTATTAACAATAAATTATGAGAATTTGCATGTTCATGAAAATAAAAAGTGCCGGAAACAAGCCTACAATGGCATCTACTTATAGAGGAAGCAGCCAAAGGCTCAAAACAGAAAAGGAAAAACCAACAGAAACAGGTTGACTTATAAGATAGAAAGGCTACGGCAATGGTGCTTGGCCTCTTAAAGAACTAGGAATTGGAACTGGAATATAGGCAGTCCCCGGGTTATGACGGGGGTTCCGTTCTTGAGACGCGTCGTAAGCCGAAAATCGTCGTAAGCCAGAACATCGTCAAAAATCCTACAAAAACCTTACTTTTAATGCTTTGGGTGCATTGAAAACTATGTAAACTGCATTCTTATGGTATTTTTCATCAAAAAACCCTCAAATATTGATTTTTTTGTATTTTTGGTGTCATATTTCATCTGCCAGATGAGCGTTGTAGGCGTCATAACCCTGGAAATAATGTCTGATGAATATAATTGAAAAGCGTCGTAACCTCGGAACGTCGTAAGCCGAGACCATCGTAACCCGGGGACTGCCTGTACAGTAATTAGGCCTAGGGTCAAGCACAGAGACCTACGAGGTCACTCAGCGCAAAAAAATGCTGAAATAATTGTTAGGAGAGAGTGGAAAGTAAGATGGAAGAATGAGAATGTGAAAGGAAGTAGAGGACTGTAAAATGGAAGAGAGTTTGCAGTTAGGGGCAAGTAATGTCTACAGTGTACTGTGTGAGGCACACTGCTGACACTAATCCCTTACATGGGGGAGGAACCACAGTTTCTCTTGAGCACCGACATCTACCACACTGCCACGTAAATAGTTTTTCTGCGGAGGGGTTGACACAATCTTGGTGCCAGGCAGTAAGACGACAATGTGTCACCTGGACAGAATATGGATACTGGTATTCTACAGAGCTGGTAACACCTATCATTTCATGGGGCAGAAGCACTGAAAAATTCTAATGGAAATCCCTACTACAAAAAAAACAAAAAAAACTACTGTACTTTCATCAATCTAACCTAAAAGATCCCAGAGAGCTACTGGCATCCAGAGAGAGGAGCAACATTACAAAACTGTTATTGTACAGCCAAACTTCAAAAGGACTGGGAATTAATACATCCATTTCTGTGTGCATAGGAAGCCACATGAAGATTGCCCAACTTTTAGAAAGCATTAGCTGATTTCATTTTTGAGCAATGTGAAAAAATGTGAAGGCGAAGGTATCATCATCCACATACTGTACTATCTTATTTCCTGGATCAATATTCATATCACTAAGATAGGCTAAAAACAACAAAAGTCCCGGAACACTGTGGAATGGCAATCAAGGCAAAGCCTAGACTCACAAAAACCTTCAACAACGACAGCTCTCATTTGTCGGTTACTTACAAAACCATGAACGTGTATATATAGAAAGTTTAGTACATGTTCTCAAAACCAGATACGTACTGTATCGTGATGCAATCATAAAAATTTTATAACTCTTGCTTCAGATTGTCAAAATTCCCTTATGCAATAATTACAGTATAATGGAGCAAAACTAATAGTGAATTACTTCAAATCAGGACAACCATTAAAGTCTAAATGACTTTGCAAAACAAACCACAAGATTGCTATTAATGGTAGGAGTATGACAGAAGACAAAAGAAGTGCTCTGGGCATAGCAATGGTCACTGAACAGTCCTCTAGGTCCAAGAGATTACTGAACCACTAAAGAATTCAAAAAACATTTAAAACTCAATATCATGCCAACATTGACATAAAAAAAGGTCCAATTCCTAACTAATGAATACTAGTTGAACATAACAGCTGTTCAAAATGAAAATACAGTGAACAGCAGCAGTAATCAACTAAAGAAATCAGAGGACTAGTCAAGTTCTGGCACCCAAAATAAATACTAGGTCAGTTTGGACTGACAGACACACATGATATAATCGCTGGCTTCTTCTTCTTTTGAATGTATCTGGAGAAGAACCAGATGCACCTTATGGCTGCCATAAAGTAATGGGTTTTTATTGTCAGAGTAAATACAAACTGGACTGCTATCACAAAATTACACAAACTGTAACGTACGAGAGCACGGACAATGAGGGGCAAAAGCACGAGCACTTACAACCCAGTCATCGCACCAGCTGTTCTCTTGGGGGATGTACCCACAGCATGTGGTGATGTGGAAGCCAAACTGCGATGTGTACTGCTGGCACTCTTTCTCACCTTGACCGACGTAGCTGTCGTTCGACTCTGCTTTCTTTCCTTCTTCGATGTTGTACAGATGGAGCCTGAGGGGAAGGTACTAGTTATTCCATTACAGATATAGGTACACTACTTAGTTAACACTCGTTATCGTTTCCAAAACATGCTACATAATTGGAAAAAAAGGACTTAACTAAAATTAACCACCTTAAACGAATCACCTAGATTACCTATAAACACCTCATATAACATCATGAATAGCGTCATCACATACGAAATACAAAGAACCTTTCGGTAACTCAACCTTTTTGCAATCTGAATAAAAATATTCAATTTCCTTTGCAGTGACGTAATTCATTTTATAACCTAGTAAAACTACAGTTAAAAACTGCTAATAAAAATAGCTTTTAAATAACAGCATTGTTGATGCTTTACAAAAGAAATTAACCGAAAAAGTATCTTGCAGAATTCTCCAAAGAAATCTAACATACAAATTACTGGCATATACATCCCTAGACTTAACTTGATTATCATAAAATAAAACCTTAATCAGAAATGCATTTTAACTATTTCATTATAACTGCTAGGTTTGACCGAGAAGACTTGCTGCTGTACAAGGAGAAAATGAGAGCAGGAGGAAGTTGAGAGGTTAGAGAGCTAAGGAAATATGAGACTCAATGCTATTAGTACAGAATTTATAGTCAAATGGCACTGTGAATAACTATGCAAAACAGAATCCACCTTGAAACCTCAGCAAACTTGGAGGTGCTTGGTAGTGGCAAACATTAAATATGAGGTTTGTAATCATGAAACTGAATTTAAAATGTTCTGCATCCCTACAGCACACACAATTCTTATCAACGACACAAAAGCATATCACACGCAATTCTTGCGAGTACAGTGATAAAAAAGAATGCTGAAGATGGTGAAGATGGGTATTATTCTGGGCTGTAAAGAAATTAGACAATGATCAATTCACGAAAGCTGCAACACAGATTAAGGCAATGCCTTTTCACATAAGGACATGACAGAAATGAAATTTTCATTATTAAAATGAAGTTTTTATTGTATACTTACCGAACAATTATAGAGCGTGATTTCCACGAGCGGCAGGATACTAATTCAAATTTAGCGCGTCGGCGTCGCCAACACTGGTGGTGATGACGTCATCTCCCTCCACTCGCGGGAGAACCAGGTACAACTGCCCAGGTGAATCCAATTCTTTCTGCCCGTCCGTCCACCTAAGGGGAGGAGGGTGGGTATAATCATAATTGTTCGGTAAGTATACAATAAAACTTCATTTTAATAATGAAAATTTCATTTTTATTGTAGTGTCTTACCGAACAATTATAGAGCTGATTACACATTTATGGGAAGGTGGGATTCAGTGGACCACTAGTATTTTTAAATGGTTACATTTATTGCAATACCAGTAAACACTCAAGGTGTCTGTTGTACCTTACCTTGTAAGAGAGCTACAGCAGACTGTTACTGCCTCTGGTCGGTGCTCTTCTTACTATTGTAGAGGAATTGGAATTTGCCCAAAGTTAGCCTCTACAGGAGTGGAATCCTTCCGTAGTTCAAGCGAGTCAAGGCTGACTGACGGAGGATAGTAACAACAAAGATTGCCCTTGCCCTGGGCTAAGACCAGAAATTCAATCATACAAAACATTGTCACCAACACCAGATTTAAAAACATATATACCCAACCATTGTAAAATCTGACCTAACAGACTGGTGCAGTTATCCGCCAGGTACTCAGTACCCCCAGCTTCCCTTGAACTCGACAACCTATTCAATGTGAAAAGTTAGCATAGAGGTGACGACCCCTGTGCCGTTTCTCCCAACACCATGCCAGAAACCGCCACCGGACCTAACGTTTTACAATTCTCGAAAACCGTTTCTATCTCTTTGAGATAATGACTCGCAAAAACCGAATTCGATCTCCAGAACGTGCTCTGAAGAATCGAAGCTAAAGATAAATTCTTTCTGAATGCTAAAGAAGTTGCCACTGCTCTAACCTCGTGAGCTTTAACTCTCAGAAACGGAAAGATTGTCGTTCTCGGACTGCGAGTGAGCTTCCCTGATAAGCTCTCTAATAAAGAACGATATAGCATTCTTAGAAAGAGGACGAGAGGGATTTTGAACCGAGGTCCAGAGCTTAGAAGATTGTCCTCTGATACCCTTAGTGGCAAACAGATACTGCTTAATAGCCCTGACTGGACATAAGAGCCTTTCTTCCTCCTCATGTCCAACCAAATCAGATAAGTTCCTTACCACAAAACTCCTCGGCCAAGGATTAGAAGGATTCTCATTTTTGGCTAGAAAGGTCAAAGATACCGAAATACAGCATTGCCTTGAGAGAAACCGACTCTTTTGTCTATAGCGTGCAATTCGCTGACACGCTTAGCAGAAGCTAGTGCAATAAGAAAGAGTGCCTTCTTAGTCAAGTTCCTGAGTGAAGCCGACTTCAAAGGCTCAAACGGTGGCCCATGAGGAACTTAAGCACCACATCTAAGTTCCAAGCCACTGTATCTTGCGGGAGCTTAGTGGTTTCGAAAGACCTAATGAGGTCCGACAGATCTGAATTGGAGGAAATATCCAAACCTCGATGTCGAAAAACCGAAGAGAGCATGGCTCTATATCCTCTGATCGTCGAAGGAGCCAGTTTCTTAGAGTTCCTAAGAAATAGAAGAAAATCTGCTATTTCTGTTAAAGAGGTCGCAGAAGTAGAGACTTTAGCACTTCTACACCACTCTCTGAAGATTCTCCACTTCCCTTGATAGAGTTTGTTAGAAGACTCTCTCCTACAACGAGCGATAGCTTCTGCAGCTCTTCTTGAAAATCCTTTCGCTCTGACAAGATTCCGGACAGTCTGAACCCTGTCAGAGCTAGAGCGGACAAGTTTTGGTGGAACCTCTTGAAGTGAGGTTGTTTGAGAAGCCACTTCTCTGGAGGAAGAAGTCTGGGGAAGTCTACTAACAACTGGAGAAGGTCCGGGAACCACTCTTTCCTGGGCCAAAAGGGAGCGATTAACGTTAGCGTTACATTGCTGTGCGACATGAACTTGTTCAGCACCTCTCTTATTAGACCGAACGGAGGGAATGCATAAGCTTCCAGACCCGACCAATCCAACAGCATTGCGTCCACCGACCAAGCTAGAGGATCTGGGACTGGAGAACAAAAGAGAGGAAGACGGTTTGTTCCTCGATGTCGCGAACAGGTCTATTGACGGTCGTCCCCAAAGGCGCCAAAGTTTCTGACAAATCTTGTTGTCCAAAGTCCACTCCAGAGGTAACACTTGCTGTTGACGACTTAACTCGTCGCCAGGACGTTCATCTTTCCCGGAACAAATCTCGGGACTAGCTGAACCTTCGCTTCGTTTGACCACAGGAGGAGATCCTTGGCTACTTCGTACAGAGAGAAAGACTGAGTCCCCCCCTGTTTCCGCACGTACGAGAGAGCCGTGGAGTTGTCGGAATGCACTGCCACTACTCGGCCTTCTACTACGCTCCGAAAAACTGTCTGAGCCCTAAGAAAATTGCTAACAGTTCCTTTACATTTATGTGGAACTTCTTCTCCTTCTCCGACCAAGCTCCTGAAGTCCGTTGATTTCCCAGTAGGGCTCCCCAACCTGTGTCCGATGCGTCGGAAAAGAACTGTAGGTTCGGGAGGATGGGTCGTAAATCTAACCCTTCTTCCACCTTGCTCGAGAGAGCCACCACCTTAGGTCCTCTTTTTATTTGATCTGTGACAGGAAAGGTAATCGAGTCTGGTTGTGTCTTCCTGCACCAAGAGGCTCTCAGGAAAAACTGCAGAGGTCTCATGTGCAGTCTTCCCAACGTCACAAATTTCTCCACTGACGTCAATTTGCCCAGGAGCCTCATCCACTGATTGGCAGAACTTACCTTTTTGTCCAAGAACTCCTGAACTGTCTCCAGACAGCCTTGAACCCTCTTCGGGGACAGAAAAGCCCGAAAAACTTGAGCATTCAGAATCATCCCCAAATAAAGGATGCTCTGAGATGGAACCAACTGGGACTTCTGTTTGTTGACCAGAATTCCTAACTTTCTGGCAAGATCCAGAGTTGTTCCAAGGTCCTTCATGCACCGACTCTCTGATTCCGACCGGAGAAGCCAATCGTCCAGATAGAGGGAGATTCTTACTCCCAATATGTGTAGCCAGCTTCCTATCGGGGATAGAACCCTGGTGAAAACTTGAGGAGCGGTCGCTAGTCCGAAGCAAAGCGCCCGAAATTGAAACACCTTGCCTTCGAACATGAACCTCAGGTACTTCCGAGATTCGCGGATGTATCGGAATGTGAAAATAAGCGTCTTGCATGTCCAGAGAGACCATCCAATCCCCCTGTCTGATGGACTCCAGAACTGACCGAGTGGTCTCCATATGAAATTTTGTTTTCTGGACATGCAAGTTCAGGGCGCTCACATCCAAAACCGGCCTCCAGCCCCCTGATGACTTGGGAACTACAAAAAGGCGATTGTAAAAGCCTGGAGGAAAATCCCCTTCTATCTGTTCTATCGCTTCTTTGAGAACAAGCGCTTCCACTTCTGCGGCTAGCGCCAGAAATTTGTCTGAGCCCGGAGAGTATGCCTGGAATGGAATTGGCACAGGTGAGAGCGAGGGAGGTGAAACGAGAGGAATACGATAGCCGAACTTGAGTACTTGCACTACCCCAGGCTTCTGCTCCTCTGTTTTCCCATTCTCCCAAAACAGAGCCAGCCTGGCTCCCACTGGTGCATGAAGAACCGAGCTTTCATTTGGAAGGTTTGTTAACCTTGGCCGAGGCCTTAGACTGAGGTCGCAAAATTCGATTTCGGCCGAAAGAAGCGCTTGGGTTTTTCTCCCTCGAAAAGGCGCTTGGGCCAGAGGAGAAACCGAAGGAACAGTCTCCACAGGAGCTTTAGGTCTTAGTAGACTGTGCCAGTAAATCCGAAGTAGATTTCTTATCTAGCGCAGACGAAATTGACAACACTACATCGTCTGGAAAGAGGTTATCTTTCACAAAAGGAGCAACAAGAGAGCAGACTTCTGTTGGGACGTAACCCTTTTAGAAGCAAAGGAGCACCAAAGTTGCCTTTTCTTAAGGGTACCAAAGGCGATGAGCGAAGCTAACTCATCACATCCATCCCTAATGGATTTGTCCGCACAGGACAGAACACCAATCCAATCCTCCGCTAACTCCTGGGAAAGAGAAGGACAGTCTTCGATCTTGGCCGCTAAAGCGCCAATAGTCCAATCAAGGAAGCTAAAGACTTCCAAAAGTTTAAATTGATTCTTTACAACGTGGTCCAACTCAGCGCTGTAAAGAAAACTTTCGCTGCGGCGAAAGCAGATCTTCTAGAGGTAGTCGATTAAACTGGAGAAGTCTCCCTGGGAGGAGGCAGAAACTCCCAGAGAAGGAGCTTCCCCAGTTACATAAAACCTATACCTCTTACGAAGCAACTTAGAGGGAGGGTAAGCAAAAAGAGCCTTCCCTAAGTCTCTTTTCATAGACATCCATTTCTCCGTCTCTTTCAACGAATGTCTAACCGCTTTAGATAGAACAAGTTTTGGGAGGAGAGGGTCTGAAGTTTTCCTCCTCATCAAAAAAGTCGAAGTTGGGGAGCGCGGAGCCGCTTTCTCAAATAATCTGGATAAGATACCAGAAGAAATCTAAGGAGACGTGAATAACACGAGAGGTGATGTGAATCCTCCTCCTCTACTTCTTCTTCATTCTCCGATACCGCCGAAGAAGTAGACGGAACTACAACCGGATCTGAAGGTTTCGAACCACCCTTGGACTCATTCATCCAGTTGGTTAACATCTCTAACTGCTTGCGCAAAGGCGCCAGAGACGAATCAAAAACAGTTAACGAAGGCTTGGAAGAGCCTAAATGTTCCAGCAGGAGGCGGAAAAACTACTTGCGCCTCGCTCGGAGCCGCCGAAATTCGAGGCGAAACAGGCGCATCAGGCGTAACAGACGAAAAAGCGCCTAAAGAAACACCCTTAGAACTGCTAGCTACAGCGCTAAAACCACAATCTCTACTAGTAGATGGAGCCGAAAAAGGCACAGATTGAGGCGACGAACGAGCCGCTAACGGCCGCGGCGCAACCCTACTCTCAGGCTCCTTATACCGCTTGACTGGAGGAGGCGAAGAATCGGCGCCTGAACGCCTCTTTAAGGGACGCGAAACGGGCGAATCTCGCCAAGAGCGCCGCGCGACCGGAGACGAATCGCTTGAATCATTCGAAAGGCGTCTGACCGCAACACCTTTCCAACGCTTAACCGAGCCCTGTTGAGGCGCAACAGGCTCAACAAGAGAGGCGCCTGTCTGTGGGCAAATCCCGATCGACTCCCTTGGACTTCCGGTATGTCTTCTCCCCGGTGCGGGGGAGCTGGACAGTGACCTTTGTCTAGGAGACGTGTCAGGACAGACAGACGCACCCTCAACTACACTCTTACCTGAGGCCGCTTTCTCCAAAAACGTCTTAACTGAATTACCAAGTTGCAAACCGTATTCGCTAGTACGAAAATTTCTGATCTAACCTCGATTCCAGACTGGCAATGGTGTCGGAAGAAACTACACGGGAAGCCGGAGAGTGGGATTAGTAGGAGGAATAGGAGGTGTAGTTAAAGGAGACATAACAATTTGAGGAGAAACAGAAGGAACAGATGCATCGCAAGACGAAGCAGAGCTAAGTCTACTTTCCCTAAGCGCTGCTTTTCTAATTCTGTCTTTAGCTAATTTCTCCGAGTATGAACTAAAAAACTTCCATTGAGAATCAGTCCAATCACTACACTCGTTACATGTTCGATCTGCTGAACAAACCTGTCCCCTACACTTAACACATTTAGTGTGAGAATCATTATTCTAACTTGGATAATCTAGTTTTACATCCTGAGATGCAAAACCTAACTCCCGACGGACTAGAATCCGACATGGCAACGCCTAAATAAAAAGCAAAATAACAACAACGCCAAAAAAGAGTACTTCACCAATTCCGAAGATCAATTCCACCAGAAAAAAAAGCGAAGCAAAGTCATCCAACCGCACCGACCACCGATGTTCACCGGACGCCGGCAGGAAAAGAATTGGATTCACCTGGGCAGTTGTACCTGGTTCTCCCGCGAGTGGGAGGGAGATGACGTCATCACCACCAGTGTTGGCGACGCCGACGCGCTAAATTTGAATTTAGTATCCTGCCGCTCGTGGAAATCACGGCTCTATAATTGTTCGGTAAGACACTACAATAAAAATGCACTTTATCAAGGTGACCCTTTGGTCTTCCTCATACATAAACGTAAGTTACATCCCCCAAAGTTTGCTTCAGCTGCGCATTACTAAACAGAACACACTTTTGGCCCTCTCATCCATACAATCAATATATCAATCGTAGACACCAAACTCCCCATCTACAGGTAGATTACTGATTCCTCGAATCTGCATCAGGAGTAAAACATTAATTTGTTTCTGTGGAAAAATATATCACAAAAAATCTATAAGGGGTTCATATGGCTCAATGAATATTTACACCAATTGAGGTCAAGACTACTATGAACATGCTAATCAATCTATAACTTGCAATTGATAATTATCTACTTTCTTCTATATATTTTCAGTCAAGCATCAAAAAACTACCTCTCAAGTTTCAAGAATTATAAAGCACATAACATTTTAATACATTAGAGGACCACTATGTTGTAAGTACTCACTCTGCTAGCTGTTTCCCAAGGCTTCCAGAATGACGATTTAAACTGCGCATGTCAAGGTATTCCATGCATAACACAGCTCCACCGGTGGGGTTGTCTACGACTATGTGTGGGGTAGGAACCTTCACCGTTCCTGTTGCTTTCAAGGCCTTTAGACTTTCAAACTCTCCATCAAACATATCCCTTGCCTGCCGGAAATGAAATTAATGAAATTAGCAAGAAATGAAAACATAAAGATCCTATTGAAGTACTTCCTTTCAATGACAGTAAGTGATGGAGTCAAAAGCTGCAAGATGCAATAATCAGGATTTGAAATACTGGAAGATACAAGTATCAGAATTCACAGTTTCCATAAAGACAATTTCTAACGACTAATACCTGACATACAGTAAACACATCTGATATATAATAATGTAAATGCTATCTCACATATAGATTAGTAGCTCACAGCATTATGAAGAATATTCTACGACTCAGTCTGCCAACACAGATTAAAAACTGCAAGAGGTTCTGAAGTTCAAGACCTTGGTAGTTCATGAAATGGTAATCATATAAGTGCTATTACATCAACTGGATAGAGAATCATTTTTCTTTTTGACATTAATTTTTTGTAATTTCACTGATGCATTAACTCACCTTTTTTATTTCTATTACTCTAAAAAATCTTACTGTGGCAACCCAAAATGTTGTTTACTTACTAAACATCCACAGACCAAAAAACATGCAATACAGATAATTACAAATGAAAATAATATACATAAATATGTTACCGAGATCTCAGTGACTGAAATGATTTGGAAGAGAAATGAAAAGGAGAGAAGGACATCCAGAAACCAGTGGAAAGGAGACGAAATACCTTACATGTAACCAATGTATATCTGAGCTTAGATACCTTTTCCTTTGAACTTCTCTTCAGATAAACCTTCCCGTTATCCACCTCATAAACTTCGCCTTCATTGATGCAACCGCCGCCCATCTGACCAGTGGCAATGAAACGCGTCGTTCCAAGTGCTTCATGTATGGCTTTGTACATTTCAGATGTCATGGTGAAAGGGCCTGAAATTTCAATAAGACTTTTCAGCATATTGCATAAAACCTGTGTTAACCAACACTTAAAATATCTATACCATTCATGCATCTAAAAGGAGTAATGTATATTACATATCAATAGTGTAAATATAAAAAAAAATGCTATGATTTGTAGGGTAAAAAACTGCATGATACAGGGGTGGACCATGTACGATCAATGTGTACAACCCCAAGAAAAGTAGTACATTATAACGCGTCCTGACACCGGAGTAGAGGTCTTTAGCTCCGTTTCTCACCAACAAGTCGCGTCTGATGCCCATCTCCGATGTCAGGACGTGTTATAATGTACTTTTTTTGGGGTTGTACACATTGATCGTACATGGTCCACCCCTGTACCATGCGGTTTTTTACCCTATATCATAAACAAAAAGCTCTCATTTCCTTTACAGGTAACCATCACAGCATAACAGTTAAGAAGGCAGTGGACGTATTCTTTCGAGATGAAAAAGCTTTTATCTCCTGCAATTTTGGTACAGAAGCCCAGATGGTAAGTTTGATGGAAATATTCTTTAATCTGAGTAAATATGGCATGCCAAATAGCCCTTCTGCCCTTATTGCATATTTACTTTGTAACTAATGTGTCCTATCTTTCTCCATAATGTATAAGAGATAAATATCACATCACTGTGTTTCTTTTGACATATAATGGCATTTGGCAGTTTGACTAACAGAAAGAGTGTATGGTAACATCAAGTCTTTGTTATCATAATAGATAACTTCGACCAAAGGCCCAACCTGGCCTAAACAGCACCATAATTGACTGGGTTAGGAAGCAGTGTCTCATTCTCTCTCTCTCTCTTGATCACTCTTTGCCTCCCTCAACCTCTCTTTCTCTTTCTTGCCCTCAATCTCAATCTCTCTCTCTCTTTTTTTCTCCATCAATATGTCTTTTTCTCTCTCCTTCTCTGCTACTTCCTCTTCCTCTCTTCTAATTTCTCTCTAGCTATCCCTGGTTCTTTCTCTCTCTCTCAATTTCTCTCCATCAGTCTCTGTCTCTCTCCTTCTTTCTCCCTCAATCTTTCTCTCTCGTCCTCCCTTGATCTCTCTCTCACCCTCAATTTTTCTCCCTCGATCTTTCTCTCTTTCGCCCTTGATCTCTCTCTCTCTCTTTCTCCTTCAATCTCTCTCTCTCTCTCTCTCTTCATAGTTTGGGTACTCCTACGTCAGGTTAGGACGCTGCAGCCTATAGTAGTGGGCTAGGTTACGACATATCGTAGACGAAGACGATCACAAACATGATAAATAACTATATATACAAACCTAAACTTATAAATTATATATTTCTGTCCATTTTGGGTGAATCTGACGAGAAAAAAGACAAATATAGTAATTAATAGTAAAGCTAAAAGGTTGTTCATAAACCAGGCGTTGCCTCACCGACGAAACCAATTATCGTCCATAAGTCTCTATTAAAACGACATTTTTGAACTTTTTCTTTGAGTATGAACTGAATTAACTTGTTTTAATCTTATTTTGAAGACTTAAACACGTGACATACTTGTTTCGTGGAGTTATAAGGCGATAAATAAGGTCAGGGTCGGGTTGACATCTGACGAAGAAGACGCAGTTTGTTGACAAAAGCTTCCTCTTCGATTTCGGGTTCAGGATTTTGAGGCTGGATTTGGCACCAGATTTGGGTTTTTTTTTTGGGGGGGGGGGCGAATTTGTGATGGTTTTAGAGCTTGTTTGTGGTGTAGATGGCTTCCACATGGGTTATAAGGATATCTGCTTTTATTTTTACTATAAAAAGCATAGCTGACTGCTTTAAAACATTGAATTATTGACATATAACTTCAAGCAAATCTACGTTAGGTCCTAAGTTGGGTATAAAATTTGACTTTTCTGGGCGAATTTGTGATGGTTTTAGGGCTTGTTTGTGGTGTAGACGGCTTTCACATGAATTATAAGGATATCTGCTTTTATTTGAAAGGGGAAAATCATGGCTAGCCGTTTTAAAACATTGAAATATTAATACATAAGTTTCACCTTTTATTTATGATGATTTTAGGGCGTGTGAGTGGTATAGATGGCTTCCAGATGGATGATAAGGATGTCTGCTTTTATTTGGACTATAAAAAGCATGGTTAACCGCTTTAAAACATCGAAACATTAATGTAGCCTATATAGGTCAATCAAATCTGTTTGTTTGGTCATAAGTTGGGTATCAAATTTTACTTTTTTGGGCGAATTTATGATGGTTTCAGGGCATGTGGGTGGTATAGATGGTTTCCACATGGATTATGATGATGTCTGCTTTTATTTGGACTGGAAAAATTACGGATAGCCGTTTTAAAACATTGAAATATTAATATGTAACTTCAAGCAAATCCGTTTACGTTAGGTCACAAGTTGGGTATCAAATTTGAGTTTTTTGGGGGGCGAATTTGTGATGATTTTAGGGCATGTGGGTGGTATAGATGGTTTCTGTATGGATTATAAGGATGTCTGCTTTTACTTGGACTATAAATAGTACAGCTGGCCGCTTTAAAACATTTAATTATTGTTACATAACTTCAACCAAATATTTTTGTTTGTTCATAAGTTGGGTATCAAATTTGACTATTTTTGGGGGAGTTCATAGTGATTTTAGGGCTCTTATGTTGTATAGATGAATTCTAAATGAAACATAATCAAATATGCTTTTATTTAACACATCTTAAGTACAAGTGTCCGATTTGAAATATTTAAATATTAATATACATAATCAACTATTTTTTTAGCTGACGTTGGCATCAAATTAATTTTATTTGCTTTTTACACAGATTTATAAGGATATTAGGCAGTGTATGTTGTATAGAATACATCTACATACAATATAATGTATTTTGCCTTTTATTTATCTGTCAAAATTACAGTTTTTCACTTTAAAACTTCAAAATATCAATATATAATAATAACTGCGACGAGATCTGTTTGCATTAACCATAGAGTAACTATAAAATTTCATTTTGTTCACTTGAATCAATATAAAACAGAATATATCTTCAATTAATACACAAGAACAAAGCGAAAACTGAAATAATTTTAATATTTTCACGTTGTTGAAACGATCGCCATATCGTATCGGGTTAAAAATGTCAAAAAAAAAAAAAAATAGTGGTGGATAATTAATTTTGGGACTCGTGAAGTCGAAAAACTTAAAAAAAAGTTCGTTTACTTACGGTCTAAATTCTTCCATGTGCCAGACTTGCGCTGAGATTGGGTTGGAAATAACGCCATATTTTTAAATTCCTTTAACTGCCTGGTGTAGTACAATGGCGTCACTATTTACCGGGAACCTTCTGGTACGAGAGACAAGATAGGAATCAGTTAGGAATCAGTTCGACTGTCTGGTGCAACGTGAGAGCTGCTACTGGAATGTTTTACGTTTGAGATATTGCCTGAAGTTATGAATCTGCTGGTTATTAATTTGCGTGGCTTGCAAAGATGGACTGTTGAAAGGGTCATATTGGTCTAATTAAATTGACCCTTAAGAATCTCGCTTGACCCGGTGGCATTTTAATAACTATAGTACTACACCAAGTGTTCCGAGTAGCTAGTTCATCAGAAATACTTGACTTTTTGTCCTTAATATTCATTCCTTGCAATAATCCTTTGACATACAGAGAGAGAGAGAGAGAGAGAGAGAGAGAGAGAGAGAGAGAGAGAGAGCCAAGACCTCCTCCAATTTATAAAAACACGGTTTCAATATTAATGGACGCCCGAACAAGGGCTGACTTACGCTTCGGAGACATATGAAGACACTTAAGCCAGCTCTCTCTCTCTCTCTCCTCTCTCTCTCTCTCTCTCTCTCTCTCTCTCTGTGAGAGACGTCAGTGAGACGGGTTTTAGACCCAAACTCTTCCAGAAAGCTAAAGCGATTAAGTTCATAGTCATGATTTTAAGAATAAGATTACTATAGGCCTATTCTATAGATGAATGACCAAGCTACGTAATTTCAAGCTGAAACCAACGAATGGAAGCTGGAATTTCACGGAATTCTGTCCATACATAATAGATTTAACGAATGGAAGCTGGAATTTCTCGTAATTCTGTCAATACATAATAGATATAGTGAATGAAAGCTGGAATTTCTTGGAATTCTGTCCATATATGATAGATTTAACGAATGAAAGCTGGAATTTTGTGGAATTCTGTCCATACATGATAGATTTGAGAGGAATAGTGTAAGTATATAGGCCTACGACTGAAACAATCTTAAAAATGGAGTTTAAATTCGAGTGGAATATAGGCCTATACGAATGCATTTAATGCATTTTACTCTCGTAATCAGCGTGAGTAGTATATAGGCCTACGAGTGAATGCAGGTTCTCATTATAACAAAACGTAAACCTGAAACTTGGAATTACTCCATAATATCCTGTCTACTTCGAGAACAGAGCAGAGTCGTTATGTAAAAGACCGCTAATGGATTTTTCCCATTACCAGCTGCTGGCTGCCTTGGCTCTTAAACTAATGGTGGATTTTTCTTTTCCCTTTTTCTTTCTTTTTTTTTTATTACAATGCAACTTGGCGTTACGAACGGCTCTCTCTCTCTCTCTCTCTCTCTCTCTCTCTCTCTCTCTCTCTCTCTCTCTCTCTCTCTCATGACTCAATGTGTCACATGTTTGGAAACCGCAGCCAAAACAAGTTAAGCAAAACAGACCTGGAAAAAAAAAAATGGCCCGCGTCAGCCATAACACCTTAGTCAGCGCCAACTTGGATTTATCAACTTAGCGTGTGATAATGCGTTGCGGAGAGGCGATGTTAATCTGTTAATCAATTTCAGGGAGGGTGGGGGGTTAGGGAGCGTCGGTGATCAATATCGATGATACAATCAAGTGTGGTGGTTGATCCACGAAGATATAGTTAAAAAATTCTTTCCGTCATCACACATATCAGCCTAGGTTAGGCCTGGCGATAGTCTATAAAACTTTACTTTTAAACTTATATTTGGCAACTGCTTATCATTAAGTACCTCACTACAATCACTTTACACGCAAGAGGCATTAATAGTTGCCAAATTCATCCAACTATAAGCCAGGACTCGAATCTGGTTTATAGCTACAGCAATGACCAGCCGACTTCATAACCCATTCGGCCATCAAGAGTTGCTATAGATTGTGCTCTATATATTCTTATTGGAATAGATTTTAAATGTTTGTGAGGCTTATATATATAATATATATATATATATATATATATATATATATATATATATATATATATATATATGACACATTTTTTCTATCATAATAATATTTATAAAGTTAAAATGCCACAAATAAAATGTTTAAAACTCAGCCTAGGCCTACAGTACGTATTTATTTTGAATCTCTCTCTCTCTCTCTCTCTCTCGAGTGGTGGCCTGTGTTGTTGGCATCTAAAGCGGTGCCAGACGCAAGATCATGGCTGACTTGAAACTTATATAGATTAAAAGTCGGCAGTTTTTAAAAGATATGAGTTTTACTGAAAACTATTAAAAAACATCTTAAGAGAGGATCTGTTTACGCACTTTTATCTTGCTTGTTCTTACTGTGTTCTCGTTCACACAGACGCTCTGCTTAGGCGTGAAGGTTTTCATTCTATGCTTTGCGTAAAGCAAACATTGCCTTTCTCTTACAGAGCTTTCTCTCATCTTTGCTTTCTCTCTCAGCTTTTCTTTTTACGCGTTTGGTGGAAGTTTCCCAAAAGCTGCGATGATCGGTGTTTAAGAAAACACATAAAAAAAAAACAAAGCTTGCAAAAGTATGATGATTATGAACAATATACGATAGTCTCTGTTAGTCAGGAGAAGTCTATTAAATTAAAAGCTATTTATGCCTGTATGTTTATTAGGGATCTTCGGTTATAGGATGATGGATTTAATTAATTTATCGGATAAAAATATCTTGAATTTAGCTAATTCGTTGCAAAGAAAATTATTGTCTAATTCCAACACGTAGGAGACGCCATATTGGAGACTGCTTACACGAGCTATTTTAATTATTTGACGACAAACAGTAGTCTCTGTCAGTAGGCGTCTATTGAATTGAGGGCTATTTGCGCCTATATGTCCGCCAAGGCATCTTACATCATAGGATGATGGAGTTTGTCGTCGTAAGACGAATTTAAAAGACAAAAAACAGTAACAATCATTCAATTGTTTTCTGACATCTCTCGTGAGGCTACGCCATGTCTGTTCGAAAGAAAAAAAAATAAAAGTTAAAATTAAGCACAGCGTGCAGACCGACAGACAGACATACGTCTGTTTTAGGCATAGTAATGTTTGTCTTTGTACTTTATCTAAATGAAGTCTTTAAGCGTATGGGAGGGATTTTATGACAGACACAGAAAAACACGTGGGGAAATGACCTTCCATTTTCAATGCGTGGGGATGCCATCTTTTGTATCTTATTGACGCCAAAACAGCAGGAATATAACGACTTTAATTTTTTTATAATAATATGAGTTATTTAATGTATAAAACATTTTAAATTTATTTCATTTATTGCATTGAAACATCGAAATTTACCAAATTTATTGTATCTTGACATCTGAAAACTGTACCGTATCTCGCGTCGAGGGGAACACATCTTACCGATCCCATTTTCACCAAAGTTTCGGAAATAAAAGCGAATTTAAACGTATCATCAGGATTTATTTAATTTATTGAATCTAAATATGTTAAATTTATTGAATTCAAAGCATCAAAGCATCCGGAATTCATTCGATTTATTGAATTTATTGCATCAAAACACCTGGAAACTGAGAGGTTACGAGTCTTACGGGATGGCGTAACTTTTCGGTAGAGTTTCTTAGAATTATTATTATTAATTTTACGAATTACTTAATAAAATTAAAAATAAATGTATAGAATTATATAGAATATATATTATCTTACAAATATTACTTTAAATTGAAATATCTTTGGAAAAATTTATATTAACGCGAGGAAAGACCAAGACACATCACTTATCCGTGTAAGAGTTTCAAACTCTCCCGCGCAAGACGTCACACTGTGCTCTCATCTGTTGCACGTGTCATCTGCAACAATCCATAGTTTTAATGATTTCCGTGACAATTATCCACTTTTTTTAAACGGATTACCTTACATACGCGTTCCTATGTGTTAATTACGGACTCGGGATCACGTCCAAATGTGGGAGAGATGAAGAAATAGCGAGGTAAAAAAGGAAGTCTTAGGACGACGCCATGACCGGACTGCTAACGTCTACCATGGTGCGGGTATTTTGATTATTATATCTTACTATAATGGGCGTAATGTCTGTCTGTCTGTCGTTCAGTCACGGCCAAACGGCTGGTCAGATGGGCATGAAACTTGGCAGGGTTATGGTGGCGACCCCTAAGATGTTTTGTAATGGGGTTTCATCCAACCTACCCCCCTCCTTTGTAGGGGGTGGAGGTGAGAAGGGATTCCCTGAAACGGAGCTGTTTCTGGCCGTGAAACGAGGCTGGTTATTCCCGTAGACTTAGTTACTTTACAATTTTTCATACATAATTTCTGTACAACTTCCCTGGAGAAAGTCGTGAATATTTCAACTCGGACACAATAGAAGATGAAAATTATTATCAATATCCACAAGATTTTTTAAATAACTTAAATCCATCGGGACTGCCAGTGCACAAAATAACGTTGAAGAAGTACTGGCCGGTAATGTTGCTTTGGAATTTCGATCCTGCCAATGGACATTTCAACGGAACGAGGTACACCGTTATGGAGCTAAACTCCCACGTCATCAAACCAGTGATAGCAACGGGCCCTCACACCGGCAAACGTCTGTTCATCCCCCGAATTCCTCTGATGCCTTCGGACAACCAGTTTCCGTTCCAGTTACGGTGCAGGCAGTTTCCCATCAACCTGGCCTACTCATTCACTGCAAACAAGTTGCAGGGCCAGACTTTGGATCGTGTTGGTGTGTTTCTGCCGTCACCCATGTTCACGCATGGCCAACTGTATGTGGCGATGAGCAGAGCAACTGACTCTGCCAACTTGAAATTAAGTTGTGGACAAACTGATAATATTGTGTGCAAAGAGGTTCTGTAGTAGGTATGTATAAAAATCGCCCTTATTTTAATGTTGCTGAACAAATAGTACATATAAATTGTTCACTTCTGCACCCGTATTTAAGTTTGCTAGTTATATTAATATTATCATTATGCTTAGCGTCTTGACTCCATTGGTTTATACTATCCTTTAATCCTTTAATTCACGTCCAGGTTTACCCGCCAGGCTTTAAAAACCGACATTTTAATTGCACATACGGTTGGTAAGCAATGATTTCCAACTTCAAAATTCCAAGTTCCAATGCCATTTACCCGCTAGCCTCCGTCCTGAAAGCACGTCTGCCGCTCTAACCCCAATATAAATAAATTATGATAAACCAGTGGTTTAAGGAGTCAAAAATCACGTAGATTTATCAGATATTCATGATAAAACGAGCGGTTTATCAGCTTACAGAAGCAGGGATTGTAAAATAATAATTAAAGGACGTGTATTAAGGGTTAGCAGATAAACTATTTTTTTCAGGTTTATCTAAAAAGTGGTTGTTGCGGGGCAAGAGCCCGTGCTAGGGCCTACTATGGGTTTCACAGACAGTGCAAGCACGTTTTTTGGCAATAACTTTGTAAAGAACACTCGTATCAGTACGAGATTTTGCTATAGTGTATTACACCCAGTGCCGTAATTTATAAGAGTATCGTGAATCACTAATTGTAAAGAATAAAGATTAATAATATACATTGTTGTATATTTCTAACGATACAGTCGGTTGTTAAGCTGCCAGTTGACTGATTTATTTATGCATTGATCCGCTCATCTCTTTCTCGCTCTCCGTGGTAGTGGTACTTACTGTAAATGGTTATTAGAGAGAGATATCTGAATGCATGGTGGAGTAGTAAAACAATAGACACTATGATTTATGGTAAAACGACTGCTATATTTGTGGTTGGTTACCTTCTTCGTAATCTTCATTTGGACTCAGGGTATCAGCAATATAGTACTACTTGTATTTCGAAGGTGAAGGAGAGATGGCCTCCGAATAATTGTCGGCATGGTTGCAGAAATGCGTTTGTCAAGCAATTATTGAGCTTCTTTAGCAAAGAGAATGCCGCTAAATGCCTTTAATTTGGTTTGAATAGGTAACTGGACTTTTTGATCACCCTGTAATTACTCTGTTTTACAAATAAATATTGAGCCTTTCTACCGGACATTCATTAGAGTTAAAGCCTTGATTATACCGATGCACATACATTCTAGTCATTAATGTTTATTTTGTATATATATATATATATATATATATATATATATATACATATCATTATATATACATATACAAAAATCTCTCTACACCTTCGTAATACAAGCACTATATGGCTGATGCCCTGAGTCCAAATGAGGATTTCGAAGAAGGTAACCAAACAACTATAACAATCATAGTGTCTATCGTTCTACTATTCCATTATACATTCAGATATCTCTCACTCTAATAACCATTTATAGTAATACTACCACA